>NC_090921.1:164354705-164659758 GCF_040938575.1 Ambystoma mexicanum
GTTTCACACATGGCTCAACACTGTGGACCCATGCATCAAATTTACTATGCACCACAATAATAACAATTTGGCCTTCCTGGACCTTAATATCCACAGAGCACCAGATGGTACAATAACAATGACACTATACTGCAAACCAACAGACAAGAATACACTACTACAATTTTCCAGTTTCCATCCACAAGACCTAAAAAAAAACTTACCATTCGGACAGTTTTTAAGGATAAGAAGGAACTGCTCCTCCCTGCCCGATTTTGACTCTCATGGAAAAGACCTAGAGGACCATCTGAAAAACAGGGGTTACCCGGGGGCGATCATCAGGAAAGCACGAAAAACGGCACGAAATCGCAGCAGAACAGATTGTTTGACAAAACAGAAACAAGCAGAGCAACAAGACAAGATGACGTGCGTAACGACTTTCTCACCAGTAAGCAACGCACTTAGAAAGACAATCCTGTCTAACTGGCATTTACTACAAACAGACACTTTTGCACCTATAACACCAAGATTCGCTTTCAAAAGAAGTAAAAACATCAAGGACCACCTGGTGCACACGTACCCCACAGAAAAAGCACAAGCATCTGTTCAAACCACACTGTGGCATCTTCCACCCGTGGTAGGCCACTACCGCTGTGGTAAGTGCTCGGTTTGCCACCTCACACAAGACCAAAAGGAAAATACAAGCCTTTTTCCAATTGTTTGCCTAAATGGAGCATATACATGATTCGATGCCCGTGCGATTTGTTATACATAGGGAAGAGCAAACGCGAAGTGAGACAAAGAATATGCGAACATAGGTCCTGCCTGAAGAACAAAATAGTGGATAAACCTATGGTGGCCCATTTCGAGAAACAACAACATAAGCACACAGAACTGAGATGGTGTGTGATACAAACCATAGCAGCCAAAGCAAGAGGGGGAGACAGAGATCTAGCACTAAGAAAATGAGAGCAGAAATGGATACATCGTTTAGACACTGTAAAAAAACGGATTAAACGTGGCCATAGAGTGGAATCTGTTCTTTTAATCAACTGTCCGAATTCCCCAAGTGGAATATCCTAAATGTAGCAAATGTTTTCTCCATGCATACAAGACTCTCCAATCAAAAGTAACTAAGAATGTTAAATGCTGGCCAATGTATTTGTTCAACTCTGAGATGGCTGTAATTCTGCTCATGTCAATCAAGAGTTCCATTTACACTAACAATGTACTTGACCGTCTGGTGTATTGATAGACTGATGTACTCATGTCTTCTCTACGTACTTGTGCTGTGATTTATGTGCTCATTCGTGCGGCTAGCAGCCCTTATGAGAGTGAGCCCCTCTTGAACCACATGCATGCCAGTATGCTAGCTATAGCGATATACATCCGCCAGCAGTCTGACTTGACACATCAGCAATACTGCCATGCCCTACAATGTCCGTGCCTCCGGCACTAATAGAGAAACAAGGAGACATAAGCCCGCAACAATACCAGCGACCGTATATATTATGGTAATTTGTCACATTGTACGCCTCGTCGAGTTCAGCAACATATAGACAAGAGGTCCGAGTGCGATCCATTAAGGGCATAGTGCAATACTTGTCTTCAGTATGCACATGCTCCAGGCAGAGACACTAACTCTGAGTTGTAGGAAAGAGACACTGCTCTTTTGCGCAGGCGTCCCTGAGCCCAGGGCGCGCATTCACGTGCCAAGCTAGCTTTAACAAGCCTACGCGCTTGCGCGTAGCGAAAGACACTGCCATCCCTACGGCGATCTGTAGCTACACGCAGCAACGAAGTAAGCTGGAGACAAACGCTGTAGCCCACCCTGCACAGCTCGCCGCTCCTTTCCCACTATCAGAGAGCATGCCAGCTATCACACGCTCCCACAATAGACACGATACTCTTTTTTGACACCCAGAGGTCCCGGGTCACCCCCGTCCAGTACGGCCCCCCCTCACTCATAGAGAGCACGGAGCCTTGATTCTTCCCCCATCACAAGGCAAGATGAGATTTTTAGATGAGCAGTTTTTGTCTCACTTGACCACTCACACTGAGTGCACTGAATAATACAGTAGAAAATATTGCACCTGCCCAACAGCATGTGAGGGCTGAGTATCACTACAGTTAGCAAGTGTGGTAGTGATATTAGTTAATCAGAACCTTGTTTAGAGTTATTTTACTCAACATCTAATTAGACAACTGCAATCTTCTCCACAGTTATTTAACTGGAGCCCGGATCTAACTACGTCAGATCGAATTATACCAAGCGCACAGAAGGCGCTCGCAGCAAGAGGCCTTTTGCGGCTTCGCCAGACCTGGTACACTGCAAACTGCTGGCTCAGGTAGGATACAACCCAGCACCCTATCAGGTACCTCCAGTCCCTGTAGAGACACCCCTTGTTTTTAATTACTCGTTTTTTACCTTTAGATGGCCCACATCAGTGAATAAGCGGTGACACCAAGCCCACTAGAACTGTCCTGAAGACGGCACCAGAACACCAGCAACCCATTCTGTGCCAGAAAAACCAATTAGTGTCGACGAGATAGATGTTAGGTCACTCTGACCACATTCTCAGTCACCAATATGTACTAACTCACATTACAAAGTAACTGAATGCACAAATGTCTGTATGAAGTCACTTTGTAAGACTTCAATGATAAGAAAAAGGTCATGTTAATTTTAGCTATGTTTTGTTAGGCTAAACTGTTTGTTTTTGAAAGTTCATGATATAAATAAAATGTGTATATATGCTACGAGCAGCCTGGGTGTTCTCTAGTATACAGACCACTAGTAGTGATCTGTAATTAGTGTGCTGGATCCTTTCACGGCCAGTGTCCGCAAGGTGGGGTAGCCTTAGTCCCCTTGTCTCAATTGTGTTATACCCCCTCATGACTGAGGCCCCCCAAAACAAAAAAGAGGGCGGCTTATCCCTTATATAGCAAACATCTTAGGACAACCGTACGGTTGGTGGGTTCCACTAACGTATACAATTAACCCATGGAGAATATCAACGTGGTGTCATTTTCCAATGATCAATAACGTCTATGGTTAGCCAAACCATCGCTGCTGGGACAAACGCCACCCACAGCAGCCGAGGCATCTAACAATTCCTCATCGGAATTACATACACTACTGCAAAAGAAAAAGCAACTAGTACGTACGGAGTCCCATGGGCACCTTATGCTAGAATACCTGAAGGCAGGGGTCATCCCAGAAGGCCTACAGGTAATAAACATACCAAGGGTATTTATCGATAACCCCAAATTCCAAGCAAAATTTAGCGGAGTCGGCAACAAATGCTCGAGAGATTGGGTCCTTCTAATAATAGAAACAGCGGAGGAAGAAAGCAAGCAACAAACAGAGGACCTTAAGAAACTGGAAGACAAGATCAAAACAGACACAGTGATTCCAGATATTAAAAAACAACTGGAACAAATAGAGTAAGAAATGAAATAATTTAAGGAGTTCACACTGGACAAAAAAAAATCTGGAAACTGAAAAAAGACATACAGAACTACAGAGAGGAGCGCACATACCTCTATCTAGTTCCGGGGTTCTATCAACAACAGAATAGTGGAAACCACAACCGATTGGGTAGAAAACCACCGAGAAAATTTGTATCCTTCTCAAATTCGTCAAATAGCAGCGGGTCAGGGTCACCATCCAGAGGCCCTGGGACATCCAAACCGCGAGGACGAGGAAAACAAGGCAGACCGAGGCAACAGGGCTACCTCGGGATGCACATACGACAGTGGGTCCCGCCGCCTCAACAGACCTGGTGATCCCCATCTTCAATTTATGCGAGTACTCCCTGACACCAGTAGACATCGAGGTCCTCAGCAAAGGATTAAGCTACGTCCCGAAAAGCAAAGCGGATCGTTTCACCACCGAAGTAGAAATTAGGAAATGTTTTCGCCTCATCCGACTTCAGTATTTTTTCCGGGATTCTAGACAAGGAAAGGACATAGACCCGACCACGACAGGCCTGAAACCAAAATCCACTTTCACGCCCCTGACATCAATGATATGTCCAGAAATCCAATCCTTTGAAAACAGGATCTTGAGAGAAGTGGACAACATTTTCAAAACAAAAAATCATTACAGAGCCAATCTAACAAGTTCAGAAAGAAAAGCCTTAAAAAACTTGGAAATGAACAACCTATTCCTGGTCAAACCTGCAGACAAGGGAGGCGGTATAGTCCTCTGGGGCACACAACTCTATGAGGAAGAAATCCAAAAACATCTCAGTGACATCCGTTTTTATAAGAAATTGGACATCAATCCTACATCTCGCATAGCAGAAGAGATCAAAAGCATCATGCTCTATGTTAGAACGCAAGGATGGATCGATGAGGATGAGAAGGCCTTCCTCACTAAAGATCATCCAGTAACACCAGCCTTCTACTGCATTCTTAAAATTCATAAAAACACCACCAAACCACCAGGGAGACCCATTGTCTCAGCCATAGGGTCCATCCTTGAACCATTGTCCATATACACGGATGTTTTTCTGCGACCATGTGTAAGAAAAATGAAATCTTTCATCCAAGATACTACAGCCATGTTCCACCACCTCAGCAATATCCCCACCTCACAACAAGACATACTGGTGACCTTCGACGTTGAGGCTTTGTACACCAGCATACCCCAAAGGGAGTGCATCGACGTCCTCAAAGAATATCTAGACAAACATGCAGACGTCTCCACACCCACCTCATTCATCCAAGAATGTATTCGCCTGGCCCTGACGGAAAACTATTTTCAATACAAAGGACAATTTTTCCAGCAGATAAGAGGAACTAGCATGGGTTCAACTTCTGCGCCGGACATCACAAATCTGTACATGGATAACCTAGAAAACTCATTTATATACAACGATGTGAACCAGTACAGGAACCAACTAGTCGGATGGGTGAGGTACATTGATGACATCTTTACACCGTGGAAAGGCAGCATGGATGAATTACAACAGTTTCACACATGGCTCAACACTGTGGACCCATGCATCAAATTTACTATGCACCACGATAATAACAATTTGGCCTTCCTGGACCTTAATATCCACAGAGCACCAGATGGTACAATAACAACGACACTATACCGCAAACCAGCAGACAAGAATACACTACTACAATTTTCCAGTTTCCATCCACAAGCCCTCAAAGAAAACTTACCATTCGGACAGTTTTTAAGGATAAGAAGGAACTGCTCCTCCCTGCCCGATTTTGACTCTCATGGAAAAGACCTAGAGGACTATCTGAAAAACAGGGGTTATCCGGGGGCGATCATCAGGAAAGAACGAAAAACAGCACGAAATCGCAGCAGAACAGATTGTTTGACAAAACAGAAACAAGCAGAGCAACAAGACAAGATGACATGCGTAACGACTTTCTCACCAGTAAGCAACGCACTTAGAAAGACAATCCTGTCTAACTGGCATTTGCTACAAACAGACACTTTTGCACCTATAACACCAAGATTCGCTTTCAAAAGAAGTAAAAACATCAAGGACCACCTGGTGCACACATACCCCACAGAAAAACCACAAGCATCTGTACAAACCACACTGTGGCACACCGTGGTGGCCACTACCGCTGTGGTAAGTTCTCGGTCTGCCACCTCACACAAGACCAAAAGGAAGTATCTCTCAACGGCAAAATATGGAAACACAAGACTTTTTCCAATTGTTTGACTAAATTGAGCATATACATGATTTGATGCCCGTGCGATTTGTTATACATAGGGAAGAGCAAACGCGAGGTGAGACAAAGAATATGCGAACATAGGTCCTGCCTGAAGAACAAAATAGTGGATAAACCTATGGTGGCCCATTTCGAGAAACAACAACATAAGCACACAGAACTGAGATGGTGTGTGATACAAACCATAGAAGCCAAAGCAAGAGGGGGAGACAGAGATCTAGCACTAAGAAAATTAGAGCAGAAATGGATACATCGTTTAGACACTGTAAAAAAACGGATTAAACGTGGCCATAGAGTGGAATCTGTTCTTTTAATCAACTGTCCGAATTCCCCAAGTGGAATATCCTAAATGTAGCAAATGTTTTCTCCATGCATACAAGACTCTCCAATCAAAAGTAACTAAGAATGTTAAATGCTGGCCAATGTATTTGTTCAACTCTGAGATGGCTGTAATTCTGCTCATGTCAATCAAGAGTTCCATTTACACTAACAATGTACTTGACCGTCTGGTGTATTGATAGACTGATGTACTCATGTCTTCTCTACGTACTTGTGCTGTGATTTATGTGCTCATTCGTGCGGTTAGCAGCTCTTATGAGAGTGAGCCCCTCTTGAACGACAAGCATGCCAGTATGCTAGCTATAGCAATATACATCCACCAACACTCTGACTTGACACCATCAGCAATACTGCCATGCCCTACAATGTCCGTGCCTCCGGCACTAATAGAGAAACAAGGAGACATAAGCCTGCAACAATACCAGCAACCGTATATATTATGGTAATTTGTCACATTGTACGCCTCATCGAGTTCAGCAACATATAGACAAGAGGTCCGAGTGTGATCCATTAAGGGCATAGTGCAATATTTGTCTTCAGTATGCACATGCTCCAGGCAGAGACACTAACTCCGAGTTGTAGGAAAGAGACACTGTTCTTTCGCGCAGGCGTCCCTGAGCCCAGGGCGCACATTCACGTGCCAAGCTAGCTTTAACAAGCCTACGCGCTTGCGCGTAGCGACAGACACTGCCATCCCTACGGCGATCTGTAGCTATGCGCAGCAACGAGGTAAGCTGGATACAAACGCTGTAGCCCACCCTGCACAGCTCGCCGCTCCTTTCCCACTATCAGAGAGCATGCCAGCTATCACACGCTCCCACAATAGACACAATACTCTTTTTTGAAACCCAGAGGTCCCGGGTCACCACCGTCCAGTACGGCCCCCCCTCACTCATAGAGAGCACAGAGCCTTGATTCTTCCCCCATCACAAGGCAAGATGACATTTTTAGATGAGCAGTTTTTGTCTCACTTGACCACTCACACTGAGTGCACTGAATAATACAGTAGAAAATATTGCACCTGCCCAACAGCATGTGAGGGCTGAGTATCACTACAGTTAGCAAGTGTGGTAGTGACATTAGTTAATCAGAACCTTGTTTAGAGTTAGTTTACTCAACATCTAATTAGACAATTACAATCTTCTCCACAGTTATTTAACTGGAACCCGGATCTAACTACGTCCAGATCGAATTATACCAAGCGCACAGTAGGCGCTCGCAGCAAGAGGCCTTTTGCGGCTTCGCCAGACCTGGGACACTGCAAACTGCTGGCTCAGGTAGGATACAACCCAGCACCCTATCAGGTACCTCCAGTCCCTGTAGAGACACCCCTTGTTTTTAATTACTCGTTTTTTACCTTTAGATGGCCCACATCAGTGAATAAGCGGTGACACCAAGCCCACTAGAACTGTCCTGAAGACGGCACTAGAACACCAGCAACCCATTCTGTGCCAGAAACACCAATTAGTGTCGACGAGATAGATGTTAGGTCACTCTGACCACATTCTCAGTCACCAATACGTATTAACTCACATTACAAAGTAACTGAATGCACAAATGTCGGTATGAAGTCACTTTGTAAGACCTCAATGATAAGAAAAAGGTCATGTTAATTTTAGCTATGTTTTGTTAGGCTAAACTGTTTGTTTTTGAAAGTTCATGATATAAATAAAATGTGTATATATGCTACGAGCAGCCTGGGTGTTCTCTAGTATACAGACCACTAGTAGTGATCTGTAATTAGTGTGCTGGATCCTTTCACGGCCAGTGTCCGCAAGGTGGGGTAGCCTTAGTCCCCTTTTCTCAATTGTGTTATACCCCCTCATGACTGAGGCCCCCCAAAACAAAAAAGAGGGCGGCTTATCCCTTATATAGCAAAAGTCTTAGGACAACCGTACGGTTGGTGGGTTCCACTAACGTATACAATTAACCTATGGAGAATATCAACGTGGTGTCATTTTCCAACAATCAATTTCGTCTATGGTTAGACAAACCGTCGCTGCTGGGACAAACGCCACCCACAGCAGCCGAGGCAACTAACAATTCCTCATCAGAATTAGATGCACTACTGCAAAAGAAAAAGAAACTAGTACGTACGGAGTCCCATGGGCACCTTATGCTAGAATACCTGAAGGCAGGGGTCATCCCAGAAGGCCTACAGGTAATAAACATACCAAGGGTATTTATCGATAACCCCAAATTCCAAGCAAAATTTAGCGGAGTCGGCAACAAATGCTCGAGAGATTGGGTCCTTCTAATGATAGAAACAGCGGAGGAAGAAAGCAAGCAACAAACAGAGGACCTTAAGAAACTGGAAGACAAGATCAAAACAGATACAGTGATTCCGGATATTAAAAAACAGCTGGAATAAATAGAGGAAGAAATGAAAAAATTTAAGGAGTTCACACTGGACAAAAAAAAATCTGGAAAATGAAAAAAGACATACAGAACTACAGAGAGGAGCGCACATACCTCCATCTGGTTCCGGGATTCTATCAACAACATAATAGTGGAAACCACAACCGATTGGGTGGAAGACCGCCGAGAAAATTCGTATCCTTCTCAAATTCGTCAAATAGCAGCGGGTCAGGGTCACCACCGAGAGGCCCTGGGACATCCAAACCACGAGGACAACAGCAATTTTTTCAAGGACGAGGCAAACAGGGCAGGCCGAGGCAACAGGGCTACCACAGGATGCGCACACGACAGTGGGTCCCACCGCCTCAACAGACCTGGTGATCCCCATCTTCAATTTATGCGAGTACTCCCTGACACCAGTAGACATCGAGGTCCTCAGCAAAGGATTAAGCTACGTCCCGAAAAGCAAAGCGGATCGTTTCACCACCGAAGTAGAAATTAGGAAATGTTTTCGCCTCATCCGACTTCAGTATTTTTTCCGGGATTCTAGACAAGAAAAGGACATAGACCCGACCACGACAGGCCTGAAACCAAAATCCACTTTCACGCCCCTGACATCAATGATATGTCCAGAAATCCAATCCTTTCAAAACAGGATCTTGAGAGAAGTGGACAACATTTTCAAAACAAAAAACCATTACAGAGATAATCTAACAAGTTCAGAAAGAAAAGCCTTAAAAAACTTGGAAATGAACAACCTATTCCTGGTCAAACCTGCAGACAAGGGAGGCGGTATAGTCCTCTGGGGCACACAACTCTATGAGGAAGAAATCCAAAAACAACTCAGTGACATCCGTTTTTATAAGAAATTGGACATCAATCCTACATCTCGCATAGCGGAAGAGATCAAAAGCATCATGCTCTATGTTACAACGCAAGGATGGATCGATGAGGATGAGAAGGCCTTCCTCACTAAAGATCATCCAGTAACACTAGCCTTCTACTGCATTCTTAAAATTCATAAAAACACCACCAAACCACCAGGGAGACCCATTGTCTCAGCCATAGGGTCCATCCTTGAACCATTGTCCATATACACGGATGTTTTTCTGCGACCATGTGTAAGAAAAATGAAATCTTTCAGCCAAGATACTACAGCCATGTCCCACCACCTCAGCAATATCCCCACCTCACAACAAGACATACTGGTGACCTTCGACGTTGAGGCTTTGTACACCAGCATACCCCAAAGGGAGTGCATCGACGTCCTCAAAGAATATCTAGACAAACATGCAGACGTCTCCACACCCACCTCATTCATCCAAGAATGTATTCGCCTGGCCCTGACGGAAAACTATTTTCTGTACAAAGGACAATTTTTCCAGCAGATAAGAGGAACTAGCATGGGTTAAACTTTTGCGCCGGACATCGCAAATCTGTACATGGATAACCTAGAAAACTCATTTATATACAACGACGTGAACCAGTACAGGAACCAACTAGTCGGATGGGTGAGGTACATTGATGACATCTTTACACTGTGGAAAGGCAGCTTGGATGAATTACAACAGTTTCACACATGGCTCAACACTGTGGACCCATGCATCAAATTTACTGTGCACCACGATAATAACAATTTGGCCTTCCTGGACCTTAATATCCTCAGAGCACCAGATGGTACAATAATAACGACACTATACCGCAAACCAACAGACAAGAATACACTACTACAATTTTCCAGTTTCCATCCACAAGACCTCAAAGAGAACTTACCATTCGGACAGTTTTTAAGGATAAGAAGGAACTGCTCCACCCTGCCCGATTTTGACTCTCATGGAAAAGACCTAGAGGACCGTCTGAAAAACAGGGGTTACCCGGGGGCGATCATCAGGAAAGAACGAAAAACAGCATGAAATCGCAGCAGAACAGATTGTTTGACAAAACAGAAACAAGCAGAGCAACAAGACAAGATGACATGCATAACGACTTTCTCACCAGTAAGCAACGCACTTAGAAAGACAATCCTGTCTAACTGGCATTTACTACAAACAGACACTTTTGCACCTATAACACCAAGATTCGCTTTCAAAAGAAGTAAAAACATCTGGTGCACACGTACCCACACAGAAAAACCACAAGCATCTGTTCAAACCACACTGTGGCATCTTCCACCCGTGGTGGCCACTACCGCTGTGGTAAGTGCTGGGTCTGCCACCTCACACAAGACCAAAAGGAAGTATCCCTCAACGGCACAATATGGAAATACAAGACTTTTTCCAATTGTTTGACTAAATGGAGCATATACATGATTCGATGCCTGTGCGATTTGTTATACATAGGGAAGAGCAAACTTGAGGTGAGACAAAGAATATGCGAACATAGGTCCTGCCTGAAGAACAAAATAGTGGATAAACCTATGGTGGCCCATTTCGAGAAACAACAACATAAGCACACAGAACTGAGATGGTGTGTGATACAAACCATAGAAGCCAAAGCAAGAGGGGGAGACAGAGATCTAGCACTAAAAAAATTAGAGCAGAAATGGATACATCGTTTAGACACTGCAAAAAACGGATTAAACGTGGCCATAGAGTGGAATCTGTTCTTTTAATCAACTGTCCGGATTCCCCAAGTAGAATATCCTAAATGTAGCAAATGTTTTCTCCATGCATACAAGACTCTCCAATCAAAAGTAACTAAGAATGTTAACTGCTGGCCAATGTATTTGTTCAACTCTGAGATGGCTGTAACTCTGCTCATGTCAATCAAGAGTTCCATTTACACTAACAATGTACTTGACGTCTGGTGTATTGATAGACTGATGTACTCATGTCTTCTCTACGTACTTGTGCTGTGATTTATATGCTCATTCGTGCGGCTAGCAGCCCTTATGAGAGTGAGCCCCTCTTGAACCACAAGCATGCCAGTATGCTAGCTATAGCAATATACATCCGCCAACACTCTGACTTGACACCATCAGCAATACTGCCATGCCCTACAATGTCCGTGCCTCTGGCACTAATAGAGAAACAAGGAGACATATGCCCGCAACAATACCAGCGACCGTATATATTATGGTAATTTGTCACATTGTACGCCTTGTCGAGTTCAGCAACATATAGACAAGAGGACCGAGTGCGATCCATTAAGGGCACAGTGCAATACTTGTCTTCAGTATGCACATGCTCCAGGCAGAGACACTAACTCAGAGTTGTAGGAAAGAGACACTGCTCTTTTGCGCAGGCGTCCCTGAGCCCCAGGCGCGCATTCATGCGCCAATCTAGCTTTAACAAGCCTATGCGCTTGCGCGTAGCGACAGACACTGCCATCCCTATGGCGATCTGTAGCTATGCACAGCAATGAGGTAAGCTGGAGACAAGCGCTGTAGCCCACCCTGCACAGCTCGCCGCTCCTTTCCCACTATCAGAGAGCATGCCAGCTATCACACGCTCCCACAATAGACACAATACTCTTTTTTGACACCCAGAGGTCCCGGGTCACCCCCGTCCAGTACGGCCCCCCCTCACTCATAGAGAGCACGGAGCCTTGATTCTTCCCCCATCACAAGGCAAGATGAGATTTTTAGATGAACAGTTTTTGTCTCACTTGACCACTCACACTGAGTGCACTGAATAATACAGTAGAAAATATTGCACCTGCCCAACAGCATGAGAGGGCTGAGTATCACTACAGTTAGCAAGTGTGGTAGTGACATTAGTTAATCAGAACCTTGTTTAGAGTTAGTTTACTCAACATCTAATTAGACAATTACAATCTTCTCCTCAGTTATTTAACTGGAGCGCGGATCTAACTACGTCCAGATCAAATTATACCAAGAGCACAGAAGGCGCTCGCAGCAAGAGGCCTTTTGCGGCTTCGATAGACCTGGGAGACTGCAAACTGCTGGCTCAGGTAGGATACAACCCAGCACCCTATCAGGCACCTCCAGTCCCTGTAGAGGGACCCCTTGTTTTTAATTACTCGTTTTTTACCTTTAGATGGCCCACATCAGTGAATGAGCGGTGACACCAAGCCCACTAGAACTGTCCTGAAGACGGCACCAGAACACCAGCAACCCATTCTGTGCCAGAAACACCAATTAGTGTCGACGAGATAGATGTTAGGTCACTCTGACCACATTCTCAGTCACCAATATGTACTAACTCACATTACAAAGTAACTGAATGCACAAATGTCGGTATGAAGTCAATTTGTAAGACCTCAAGGATAAGAAAAAGGTCATGTTAATTTTAGCTATGTTTTGTTAGGCTAAACTGTTTGTTTTTGAAAGTTCATGATATAAATAAAATGTGTATATATGCCACAAGCAGCCTGGGTGTTCTCTAGTATACAGACCACTAGTAGTGATCTGTAATTAGTGTGCTGGATCCTTTCACGGCCAGTGTCCGCAAGGTGGGGTAGCCTTAGTCCCCTTTTCTCAATTGTGTTATACCCCCTCATGACTGAGGCCCCCCAAAACAAAAAAGAGGGCGACTTACCCCTTATATAGCAAATGATACAAAAGAAGCAAACTTGGAGCTATTGGAATGGTGTAGTACAATCAGTAGTGATGAGAAATGTGAGCAATCTCTCCCCGAAAACGTTCCCAAATTACTAGCTAGATTGAAGAAACCAAGAGTAAATAGACCACCAATAAATTACATATTCCTCGCCACCCAAATAGAGAAAAACATGACAGGGAGATTCAGAAACAAAAATGCACAATGCATAAGGAATTCAGGATTCTGCTCAAACTTAGATCTGACCTGGGCAGAGAAGGCATACAATAAAAAAATCCAAAAACAAAAGTAAAGAAATTGGTGCAAATTACATAACACACAAAAATATATTGATAACAACCAGGAGATCTTATACAAGATTTTGCAAAAAAGACACACAAGCTATTTGGTGCAGTCTTAATAAAAACAAATCAAAAGTACAGGTACGTTGGGCAGATATTCTGTTTCACTTATTCACTCATGTAATCGAAAAAGAATGTCCGCCCATCTACGTCGGCTGATTCAATTCTTGTCCCAATGTTTTTTAAAGTGAACAGAACTGAACCATCGAGTTACAGACCAATTTCATTACTAGATACACCGTCAAATGTATTTGCAAATATAGTGCTTAAGGAATACTCACTGGTTAAGCCTGCTACAGATGGGCTATAGAAAGGGTGTGGGCACTATACAAATCGGTCTCGCTTTGAAGGCCTGTTTGTCAGATGTAGGATCGTATTCAGGGTATACTCTATACGTCGGGGTTGTCAATTTGTCATCTGCAATTGATAACGCTGACACCATTAGGTTATGGAAGAAGCTGTCGGAGTCCATCTCTTCTTAGCATGGTACAGCTACTGTACTTTGACAATGCCACAAGAGTTAGGCTAAACACGCTAGGATACCTGTCTGGGAAGGCTAAGTTGAAAAAAGGAATCACACGGGGGTGGGGGGCTGTTGGACCTCACCCTATTTAATCTGTATTTGGCAGATTTGTGGCACAGAAGTGAGGAGTGGGGAGGCTTTGTACCAACATTGGCAAGGTTAAAGCTGAGGTGTACCGCATTCGCAGATGACATTTGCTAATGGATTACACCCCAGCACAAATCCAACAGCAACTTCTGGGGGTTGAAAACAATTTCAAAGAAAATTCACTTGAAATTAACACAGATAAATCTTGTGTTATGGTCAGCATGAGCAGAAGAAAGAGCAAAGAGTACTCCTGGAAGTTGAATAATGTTACTATGCAGCAAATTGACTCTATTCGCTACTTGGAGTTTCAGATAGCGGTTAAAAATCAGCTGGAAAAACAAGTAGCTAGAATGTTCCATTGATTGAGCTCTATAGAGTCAAAGATTCTCCAATTGTCCTGTATGGGTGCGAACCTATGAACATCAAGGACAGGAAGTTCTTTGACGCACTCAAAGGAAAAATCTGGAAACAGGTTTTAGGTCTCCCAAACTCTGTTCCAATAGCATTATTAGATTGGAATTGTGTCTTGTATCTTGGTGGCCTCAGTATATCAGTAAGAGTCTATCTCTGGTTGATGGTATAGATCGAGCAGGTGCACACTCAATTGGGTTCTATCTTAAGGACCTAATGATGCAAGACACAAATCCCTTCTTGGAAAAGCTGAAGAAAAGATACAAGAACTTTACGCACTATGCTGGATATAAACGGAACATAATCTGAAATCGTCCTTAAGAACAAAATAAAAAAATTGTATAAAGGTACGGAGATGTCTGATCTTGCACGATGAAAACTGTATGCAGAAAAAGAATTACCATCAAACCAGTTACAATCTGGCAAAAGTTCCATGTTCAAAACATCAGGATTGGTACCTAAAATTCCCGTTAAACTGCCTCCCTGCGTTGGAAGTCATAGCTCCTAAATTAGAGGAGCTGTGCAGGAATTACATATCTGTAGAATATGTGGTTCTGATTTGACTGAGACATTGTTTCATTTGGTAATGTTATGCCCTGCTTTTCTTGATCAAAGAGTGCACAAATTTAAGTGATTTATTCATTCAACATCGGCAGTTCTTACCGATGATCTGTGGCACAGACTTATGACTAACTGTCAACTGTCATTACTGTTAGCATTGGTTAAAATGCTAAAAGACAAATTGACAGAGCAAGGAATGCGAAATATAGTCAAAGTGTGTGAACTCTAATTTTATTTGATCCACTCTAAACAGAATTACAGACTAAACTATTTGATCCTAAATGTTAGGTGAAGGTTACGTAAATGGTTACGTCTTTTATGTGTATTTTGTTATTTTTCTTCTTTTATATGATGTGTGGTGTTTTTCTTGATTTTATGTAGACAAATGTTTTATGTGATTTGTGTAAATGTACTTTGTGTACAGTAAAAATAAATAAAAATGAAATAAAAAAAAGATATGTTAATAGATGGGGCAAATATATATATATATATATATATGTATATATATATATATGCATTATTTGTGCCATATGTCAACATGTGAACCTTCCACAAAATATCTAAATACATTCTTCATAAATATCAATTCTTAAGTAAAACACCCAAAGTAAAAGAGAAAAAGAAAAAGACGCAAAACAACAAGAAAAAGGACTTTGTATTTCAACTTGTTCTTTAAAAATTCATTAGGGAAAAACGCAGTGCAGCCAGCCCCAAGTAAGACTTACCAATATTCTAACCCAGACCTCCTCCTGTGTGAGTACTCTAAACTCATTTATAAGTCTTCTGAAGAAATGATGGTGAGCAATCCCGAAGGAATTACGTTGTAATAAAGAACAAGTTACTTACCTGTAACTCTTGTTCTCCAGCTTGGGTCATACATGGATTCAGATGCTATGAATAGGATTACACAGTAGTACATAAATACAACCATGAAAGGTTGCAAAGCTCAACAGAAGCAATAAGACTTACCCCTGGAACACTAATTTCAAGAAAACAGGTTGAGAAGCACCGCTTGACTGACACGAGATTCCTCCCTGAAATCCCTGTCGACACACAAGAGAATCTCGTGTAGGTATGAGTAGACCTCCACGGATGAGTCCTACAGATATCCAGCAGGGGAACACCAGAGACAAACGCCATTGTAGATGCAATTACTCCGGTGGAATGTGCCCTCAGCTGATGGCAATGCATGATGCAGCCAGAGAGCAATCTGGAGATGGATGCATTTATAGGGACTTCCCATGACCCACAGGTCCAAAGTTTACACAAAGCTGAGAAACAATTCAAAAGTCCTTCGCGTGTGCAACATAGAATTTCAAGGCACGCGCCACGCCCAGCGAATGCAAGGACATTTCAGCTGGTGGAAAACTGGTAAGATCAAAGGTTTGTTCAAATGAAAGTCAGACAGAATCTTTGACATAAAGGACGGATGAGTTCGTAGAACCACCTTGCATTGGTTGAAGGACAAATATGGAGGCTTTCAGGATAAAGGCTCGATTTTTCTAATGCATGTGTCTGAGGTGATTGCCACTAGGAAGACGGTCTTGCACGAGAGGTAATTCAAAGACGTCCGATGCATAGGCTCAAAAGGAGCACCCATCAGTATGGACAGGACCAAATTCAACTCCCACGCCTGGGAAGGAGCTTTCACCGGAGGGAATGTTTTGAAGAGGCCCTTGAGGAACTCCTTCACAAGCCTGTGAGACCACAGGGTGAGGTTGCCAGGAGCCCGGGTAAACCAGAATTTTGTGGCTAAGTGCAGTTTAATGGCCGCATGCCAAGGCCAGCCTCAGCCAGCAAGAGCAAGTAAGGCAGAAGTTGCCGTGCTGTGGAAAGATCTTCTGTGTCTGACACCAGACCGTAAAAAGTGCTTCCACTTGTGTTTGTAGCATAGATGGTTTGTAGTGTAGATGGTGCCCTGGCCTTAGCTAGAATCTTCTTGTTTACCAGCAACAGTGGGAAATGCCCCAATTATAAGGCTGCAGCAGCCAGGCTGACAGATTCAGGGATGCTGGGTCGTGGTGCAGGATTGCCTCTCCTTCTCTGGATAGCAGACCCAGAAGAGAAGGCAGCTTGAATGCCGGGGCCACTGACAGGTGAAGAAGGTCTGGGTACCAGATCTGTATGGCCATGCCAGTGCAATGAGGATTATCTTGCAGCGGGATAGTTTGAGTAAGCTGACCACACGCAAGAGCAGCAGAATTGTCAGGAATGCGTAAAGGAACAGGCCTTCCCACCGGAACAAGATGACATCCCCCAGACTCATTGTCTAAGGATACCTGCTGGCAGACCACTGACACTTGTTATTGGCTGCTGCCGCAAACAGGTCCATCTGAGGCCAGCCCCACTCGCTGAAGATCAGAGAAGCTTGAGCATGCTGGAGCTCCCATTCATGGTAGGACTGAAGCTCCCTGCTGAGAGAGCAGGGCCGGTCTTTGCGTCAGGCAGCCCAGGCGGCTGCCTGACGTCAGTCAGCCTCTAGGGGGCGCTGCACCAGCAGTCCACAGTGCTAGAATACACGTGTAACACGTTTGTTTCCTAACATTATAAAAATGAATGTGCCTGTTCATTTTTATAATGTTAGGAAACTAGCGTGTTACACGTGTATTCTACCACTGGCACTGCTGCAGGCTGCAGCCTCGGCCCTCAGGCAGGGCAGTGCTAAAATACACGTGTAACATGTTCTTTTCCTAACATTATAAAAGTGAATGTGCCTGTTCATTTTTATAATGTTAGGAAACGAACGTGTTACACGTGTATTCTGCCACTGGCACTGCTGCAGGCTGTGACCTCGGCAGTTTCTAGTCCATTTGGTGCCCAGGGCGAAACATTAGGAACGCGACCTCCCGAACCCCATACGTCACTCCCACCGCACCCCGCGCTCCACTCCCGCTGCACCCCGCGCACCACTCCCACTGCACCCTGCGCGCCATTCCCAAACTACACCGTTAAGGAACTCCTACCCAAAGTCAAACAGTCCGTCACACAAGGAATGAAATGCCATTTGCAACGGTGGGCCACTTTTTCACTGGTGCCCAAGACAATTTTATGCCCCAGTCCCACTTAGACTGCAGATAATGAGGACTGGGCACACCAACCAAGAGACCATGAATATGGCACAGGATGCAGTATATACAACCAACAAAGAACACAAGATGCTGAAGGGGGTTTGGAGGCAACAGGCCAATGGCAAGGAGACACCTGAACCCAATAAACAATCACTTGAACATTCTTTGAATGGGAATCAAGGGTTATGCTTTGATACAGTAAAGTCTTGACTGTTGTAAGGATACATGGACAAGGATTATTTATTTATTCATGCAATGTTTGTCGGGTACCTGCATATTTATTTATTTATGCAATGTGTGTCGGATACAGGTATCCGACACATATTGCATAAATAAATAAATTATCCGTCGCCATGTACCCGACAAACATTGCATAAATAAATAAATAACACAGTTCGTAGCTTAAAGAATATTTACTCAGCAACACTGGTCAAAACTATCATCCGCATAGTGAAGTAACTCATCACCAGTGCCATGGAAGTGGTTTAAAGTGTAATTGATATATAGTTTGGAAAAGAAGCGACATGAAAGAAATAGCGCTGCTTTGAACTATTATTTTGGTAATTTTCTGGGCTTGCAGGGATGCACCATGGGCCCAAACAGGTCTCCGTTTGTACCGTGTCGGGGCCCGCGGTGCGTCCCTGCAAGGCACGCACACTCCCCACAGCCCACTGCACCTCCCCTCCCATCCCAGTGCCAGCACGAAACCATTTAGTTACTAATGGGCCACCATTAGCAGTTTCCTGCCGGCATTGTGATGGAAGGGGCTGGTTTTAGCTGCAGGGGGACCTAAAGTGTTTTTATTGGTGCGCTTATGCCCCCACCCCAAGTGGCGCAAAAGTGGTCAGAGGGGGCCTCTGACTTCTGTAATGTCACGTAGTACTTTTGTACTACGTGACACTACAGTCGGAAGGGGCAGCTCCAGCACCTGACCTGCGGAACTTTCCCCACGTCAATGCACTGCCCCACAAACTAGGGAATTCCATCCCCTCCAGAGGCTCCAGGGACCGGGGCAATTGCGTCGTCCGGGCCAAGAAACAGGCCTGGCCTCGGCCCTCCGGCAGGGCAGGGCAATTGGCAAATAAATTAGTAACATTTGTTGCTTTGTTAGCTTCCCATGGCCCCGGGTGGCGCCAGCGCTGCTGTCGCCAGCCAGGCCCATGGGCGCATGTGCGGTGTGCCCTCCTCCAGGCTATGGGCGTGCACTGACACTGAAGTGTGGATCGATTGGGGCTGGCAGGTGTTGTCGGCCCCGGCCATTACAGAAAAGAGGAGCGAGTGGGTCACTAAATCCTGAAGTTGTTCCCATCACAAGCACACACTGCCAAGCAGCAGCACAATCAGCAAATGCAAACAGTTGCTGCATCCTGCCCTCACTGATTGGCCTTGTTTCAGGAAACCCAGCAGTAACTACAGCCTGTCGAGGCAAGCACACTTCTTTCCTCCTGCTCCCGTCCTCGAAGGTAAGGCCTATTGCTGCATAGGCATTTTATTTATTTTAAAATGGTATTGCGGAGATGAATGGGCCATCCAAGAACAGCCTCTGGAGGCCACAAAGCTAGACACTTTTGTCAAGGCTCAAGTAGTCATGAAAAAGGAAACGAGCACTGGTGGTGGACTCTCCTCAGGAGATAAAAAGGCCGGTTCTCGGAAGACCTGGGCAGAGTGTCACCGTCAGCAAATCTTAGACAGTTGCACGTTCCAGCGGGGTTGGATTGGTCGATCCGTTAGCCGGGCCAAAATCACTTCGAGGGCGAGGCCCTGGGGGCCGGTACCACGCTTGGGCCGGTTTGGGGGTTACTACGCCCCCCTAGTTCCCGCTCCCGAGCATATTGTTCATCGTTCTCTCTTTCCTGGGCATGCACTGCTAACTTTATTTTAGTGCAAGAGTTTCATACATTTCACTGTTCGATCAGCCTTGTCTTATACTCTTCTTTGTCGTTGTGCTTCTTTTGTTTGGAATTGCAATCACGCTAGTCTAACGAGATAAACAAACACCTACACGAACGCGCCTTGTGAATGATGGTGTGAAGGATGGATGCAGGCGCTGGACCAAAAGCTGAGCGAAGTCTGCACAGCAGCTGGCTTGGGAAAGGGACTCAGCAACTACAGTAGAAACCGTCTCCGTGGACGGTTGGCCCGTCTTCCATATAATGCAAATACCCAGATTTGTAGGATGCATGCTTCACTTTCTTTGTTCCATTGGGGGCGACATGCTGTACCATCAATTCATGGCCTTTAAAATACCCTGCACGGTGCAGCTTCCGATCTCCTTTAACACAAACAATGGGAAATGGCCATGACTAGCTAACACCACATTAATCAAAGCCAGGTCTCTAAAGAATGGTTCAAGTGTTGGGGAATCACCTGCTCACACTTTCTGTTGTGTGACCAAACAGTGTGCAAAAGATGTTTCAGAGCGTGGCCTCTTGATGCCACCCATTTTTGCATTTGATACACCAGCAGCTAAACACACCTTGGGGAGGCAGCTCCTTCTGCATAGTCCATTTCTCTCCCAAGCTCGGGCAATGTTCTTTACCATAATGGAGAATATGAAAAAGCGCAGGGCTGCGAGGTTGGGGGGTGAGGGTGGAGGGAAAAGCGCACTACGCTTGGGGTACACTGGAGATGCTTCCCCTCATACCCACAGTACTCCAAGTCCCTTGAAATGAAATTCGTCTATACACTGCACAATGTGCAAGGACCGCTCTTATTCAAGCAGCACGTGACTAGTAATTTGCAAAAGTAAACTTAACGAGTCCCAAGAAAAGGTCATCTTCCACCCTTTAGATGTTAGATTGTTTTTGTTTTTATGTTGGGATGGTAGACATCGTTTTTCATTGTGATCTTACAGTTTCATGGTGCTGTCGGGAGCTAAAATGAGTGATCACGAAGGAAACATTTAAGAATTTTGAGAGTTCACGAGCATGAGCAAAACAAACCCCAATACTCAAACTGCCATTTCTCTGCCGCGGTAATGCACTGCAGTGTGTTTCAATGTAAAGTCCACATTGTAATGTCATAATTTTAGAACGCCACCTCTCCAACATTAACATTGGGAGCTATGTTGAATTGTACATGCATGTTAACTCTCTGCATATGTTTAAAGTAGACTTTACCACTCACATGGAGTAGTGATATTGTTTACGTGTGTCGCTCCTAAATATATTTAACTTCCCGTGAAATATTTGATGCAATACATATTGCATAAATGCATGTATTTTAATGCTGAGATAGACGGGCTTGTACAGCTATCGGTGGGTAAGTTGCTGGTGCTTGTTCTTGGAGGTTTGATTAACACTGTTCAAGACCAGTTCATCACCTTTTAAGAGTGGCTAAATGTTTGAGATCATACGAATGACATTAGTGTAGATCTGAAATTGTCGATTCTCTAGCCTGAGTCACAGCAGCAAACTGGTCATTGTTACTAAAAATGAAGAGCAAAAGCAGACTAACATAACCAGGCCTGTTTGGGTTTGAGCCTCTTATTGCTGTTTTCTGAGGTTCATGAAATTCAGCAGATGCCAGCATTGACAATTTTGTCAACTCATAGTCCCCACTCCCGCTGCTCAGCCCATGGTACATGCATGAGATCACAAGTCAGGGGAGGGGGCGCCAACGATGATTCCCTCCTGACGTGCAATCTGTTGTAAGACCGGCCCTGTGAGAGAGTCTGCGATGGTGTTTTGAACACCTGTCAGGTAGAACACGACTCGAAACATCTGGTGAACAATGGCCCAATGCCACAGGTTTTGGGCCTCCAGAGAAAGGATGGGCAAACTCGTCCCGTCCTGCTTCTTGATTTAATACATGGTGGTCGTGTTGTTCGTGAAGACCCTGACCATCTTTCCCAGAAGCTGAGATGCGAAAGACTTGAGAGTGCAGAAAACTGCCCATAGTTCTAGAACATTGATGTACAGTGCATTCTCTTCCGGGAGCAATTGGCCTCTGGCATATAGTTGGCCTGTGTGTGTGCCGCAACCTTCCAGTGAAGCACCAGTTGTGACAGTCTCCTGATGTGCAGGGGTCCTGAAGGAAGCTCCCTGTGAGATTTGAGGGCGAATGGACTACCAGTACATGGCTTGCCGGAAAACTTGATTAAGGGGTATCTGGTAATTCCATGAACCGGAGATCTGCTTCCACCTGACGTCCAGGAACTCCTGAAGAGGTCTCATTTGCAGTCTTCAATGAGGGATCCTCCCCAAGAGTGATTTCATGAACCAGACAGTCGCCACTCCTTTGATAGGATGTCACATATCCTTTCCTCCGATGGGGCAGCCAGGCACGAGACTGTGTTGAGTGAGGCCCCCAGGAACAGAGCGTCTTGGGACGGCACCAGAGAGGTTAGAGTCGGGACCATCTTTGCTGTGTTTTGCACTGCCTGCAGTGTGAAACAAGACTGGTCCAACCAATCGTCCAGGTAGGGGTAGACATACACTCCCTTCTGCCAAAGGGATGCCACCACTGGGGCTCGGCATCTGTTGAACACCCTTAGAGGCGATTTGAGCCCAAAGGGTAGCACCTTGAATTGGTAATATCTTCCTTGGATGATGAACATTAGGAACATATGTATTGGGTGAATGGGGATGTGGAAATATGCATCCACCACATCCAGCATCGCCAAGAAATCTCCCTCTTCCAGCAGGCTGAGCTCATGCTTCAACGTGACCATCCTGAACTTCTGTGACTTTAGGAATTTGTAGAGACGACGCAAGCCCAGGATTGGTCTCCACCGCCTGACTTCTTGTGAACCAGATAGTATCTCGAGTATACTCCGGAGCCCAAAAGGTGCTGAGGGACCAGTTCTATTACCCATTTCGCCGACAGGAACTGAACCTTCTTGACAAGTTGGGTTCTCTGCTGTTCTTGAAGTATCACAGGAGGAATGAGAGGGCACTTGTCTTGGAACTCCAGATTTTGTCCCAACTCCATGTCGAGCAACCATTTGTCCGTGGAGATGTTGTGCTATATTTTGACAAACTGAGACAGCCAGCCTCCCACTGGGGTGCTGAAGTGGCTGTTCAGGGGCTGGGCCTAGTCAGGCTTTTTTTGGCTTCTGTGTCCTGGTTGCTTGGGGACGACGATGCTGGGTACCGCCCCTATAGTCCTGGGAACAGCCTTTATATGCCTCCTGGAGCTTGGACATCATGCTTGAAGTTTTTGGCCCTGCACCAACCTTGACTGCGTAGAGCGACCCTGTTGCCCATCTGCTGGAAACCGTAGTCGGCAATGTCAAGGGCAACCGTGACTGCATGGTCAGATACCACTTCCCCCCCCCTGAAAGATGTTCATGGCCTCTGCTTTCTTGACTGGCAGTAAATCGAGAATGGATCCCAACTTGTAAAAGAGTTCCCTGTCGTATCATGCAAGGATGGCTAAGGCATTGGCGGCCTTGACCGTATACGCTGCAGTGGTGGTTATGTGCTTTACAGCCGCATTAAGCTTCCTTCCCTCCAGGTCAGGAGCAGCCGAGCAAGAGGATGACAGATTAGACAACCTCTTCCATGCAGCGCCGGATACTACTGATCCAGCGTCGGATGGCCTGCAAGGAATTTAGGAGCCGTTTCCAGGACCCTATATTTTTTCTCCAGCCTCTCCTTTTTAGTAGGCGCAGAAAAGGGTTTCTGCATCACCACCAGTCCATCCTCCCAGATACCATTCAGCAGCGGGACATTCGCTGATCCAGGCGCATGAGCCGCTGCAGTACTCGTCGATGGAGAAGTCAGAGCATGCAACTTCTTCACCTTTTTAGGTTCCTTGCCCTTGGAAGTGTCCTCAAAGGATTTTGACCTCTTGCCAGAGGGAGTACGCTCTTTGGGCCTGCCAGCCCTGGCAGAGGCATGACTTCACACAGACACAGATTCAGAGGACATACCTTCATCTAGCCATGACACCAGCCGTCAATGGCGATCCTTCATCATCTTAGTGTAGAAAGACTGGCAGATGAAGCATCGCTCCATATCGTGGTCCTGGTGCAGGTAGTAAATACACCTTTGGTGGCGGTCCTCGAAGACATGTTTCAGACCGCATCTGGAGAAGGCCTCGAAGACGCTATTCTGCTCGGCCTCCGACATGGCGCGTGCATTAGGTCCAAAACTCGGTTTGCAGCCTCACATGACGTAGTGATCAAGACGGGCAACGGATCCCCGCTGCCGACAAGTCACAACAGTGACGGAGTTGTAGAAAATCAAACTGAAAACTGTCAAAAATAGGGAACAAAACTTGAGAAAGTCGAGTAGCGAAACTCGAGGTCTCCCAACACGAAAATGAGCAGTAAAAATCCAAAGATGGCCACCAGGGGGACAAGTGTCTTTGGTTGGGACAGTATAACCCAAAGTGACAGCAATAGGCTATTTAAGCAACACTGCAGTTTTTAGCTTAAAGCTAAACTGCTTTATTTTACCAAGATGGATGCAGGCACCAGAGCCCAAGGCATGTCTACCTCTTCACCTTGTCTTGCCAAGATCCATCACCCTGACAACGTTGAGAATGGCACCGGAGGTAAGCCCAGCAGGTCTACTGTACTTCATACTAGAGGCCCTCAGCCTCTATAAATGGTTGCTGCCCTTTTCCTGCTCCTTGCAGCATTGGAGCTGCTCACCTAGAGCCAGCCGCATTCGCCGCAGATTGGCCGCTCTCTCCTTCTCTCCTCACATCACAGACCTTGCCAAGAAGGCCCACTACCAGCTGCACCTCCTCAGAGGTATTCATCCTTTTCTCACTTTCCTCCAGAAGCTCACTGTCTCCAGATCTCTGGTTCTCTCTAGGCTGGACTACTGTAACAGCCTCTTTCAAAATTTGCCTTCCTTTACTCTCCGCTGTCTGCAACTAATCCAGAACAGGACTGCAAGACTTATCCTTGGCATCAAACCCAGGGAAATTTCTCCACTGGCTCCCTGTGGCTGCAAGGATCAAGTTCAAGACCCTCTGCATCGTCCACAAGGCTTTCTGTGGCCGGACAGCACTACATACAACTTTGTCTTCCAAAACACCTTCCTTCTGGAGCCCTTTGCTTAGCTACCTCCAACTCTCTGAGGGTCAGACGCTTCTCCAGGCAGAGAGTGGGGGAGGGTAGATTTCTCTCCTGTGCAGCAGCTCAAGGCCTTCCTTTTCTCCTCTGCTTTCTCTCTGGGTACCAGGCTCCTCCATGATCAGTCTCCCCTGCACTGCCTCTGGGCCTACCGTCCACTTAGGGGCTGTAACTGTAATCTCTACAGTCCCCTGCCTCCTTGCACTTACCCAGAGCTGCGGTGTCCTGGCTGCAATTACCCAGAGCAATTCTGCCCTGATTGCACTTCCCCCTTCCTCTCCCTGGCACTTGCCTCTCTCTCTTCCCCCTGCACTTTGCGTTGTCGCACTTGCACAATCTGAATGAGACAAGGCCTAGTAAGATTGGTGGTCTTGACCTCCCTCTGTCTTTCCTCCCTTATCTTGTCGTGCCCAGAAACACTTGTTTACAGGCGCGTTATAAAGGACATATAACATAGCACGACTTTTTTCCATTGTACTTGCTCACCCCCGCCTCCTGCTCCATAATGTCTGATGTTATCGACCCGGCTGATACCTCAGTTTCTCCAACCCCCATCAGTGTTTTGAAACCATGGAACATCCAACTAACTTTTGCACGCCCAAGTCTTGATTTACCAACGTAGCCTCCCTGCACTACGAAGTGAGGCTCTGCTGGACTGTGCACCCACTCTAATGTCGCTTCTCACACTCTGGGTCTGCTATTTATTGCTGGTCTCTAATCCATGTGGGTATGAAAGGGATGTCCCCTCCGACATTGCCATTCAGTTTAATAAAGCACCAAGTTTACATAAGAGCCAGCCAGGACTTCCCTATAGATTAGCTGCTCTATTGGACTTCTCAAGAGATTTGGAATTTGTTGGTATTTCAGAGCAGGTACAGTTAAAATCTCCACAAATCATCATGGTGGGTATTAGAACACCAGTATTTTGTCATTTATCAAAAATACTTTAATTGAATAAAAAAATGTGGCCTGTGAAATACTCTCCGGGTGGCAGTATACATTATCATCAGTACCCGGCGAGGGTCAATGAGCTTGTAAAAAATCAAACTCATTGGCCCTTGCCGGGACTTTACCTGCCCGACAAGGCTCCAATGACGGCCTCTTCGATGGCAGCCATTTTATTTATGTACTTTTTTTCTTTTAAGATTAATTTTAATGGGAGCCATTGGAAGGGAGAAGGGACTAGTCCCGATTCATGGCAGGAATTTTTTTGTTGCTTTTCTTTCTCAAGTCGAGAAACGGTAGTAGCACTGTTTCTCAACGTAAGAAAAATTGGTATTAGTACGATGTGCCGGGGTACTCGTCAGGTAATGCCCCCTGGGGCTATGTTGAGACCCTTGCTTCACTCGGGCTTCTAACTATGGCGCCGAGGGCATTACCTAACCAGTAATGGCCCCCTCCTCAGGTTATACTGCCTAAATAATAAAGATTGAATATTCAGGAACCTCCCCTTATCCACGTTAACTCTTTGGCCTGACTAAAAGAATTTGGATACCCCCAGATGTTCACTGAAATGTCCAGTCCGTTACAAATACCAGTCAGCAGCGCTGCAGCGGGAGAGCACCTCATATAATGAACACCTGGATTAAGAAACGTGAATACTCATCTAGGACAGGATCCTTCATTTACCAAGTCTCCTGTAAAATAAAGATTTGAGATGCTTCAAGATTAAAACTGGTATTTTGAAACAAATGAGAAAACCCTCTCGTATTGCACGAGGTAATACAAATACCCCTTATTGTTGGATCAGAGTTGTTAATCAACTGAGCAGATTTTGGATGCAAGGCTCAGGTAAACCAGGCCCAATTTTCTTGTTTATTAACCTTAGTTCAGGAATCTGATACCTGGATCTGTCTCTTAGCTGCAGGCTCATTAAAACATGTCACCTGCGTCAAGGACGGTCTCACTTGATAATTCATCTCTACGAATACATTGCTCTTCGGCATAGATCGTGGTCGAGATTTATTTTAGGGAACTCAGATAAATCCATTCCGTATGGTGATAGTTGATCGGCGACAGCAAGTAATTTTTGAGCAATAAACTTTGAATTTCTAGGCAAAACAATTATATTTATGCAGTTCCCACAAATACAAAAATGAAACTGTCATTTGCCCGTTGTAAGTCGAGAGGGCGAAAGTGAGCTGAATATTTATCCAATTGGCACTTATTGAAAATTAATGGGAACATAAAGGGAGAGATACACAGCCAATCTGGTCACAATTGAACTCAGTATCCACAATACATTATATTTTCATTTTCCCCTCAGTTTACAGCTTTTGTGCTTCATTGCAAATAGATAAATCACCGTACAGCAATCATGCACAAGTATATCTAATATTTTCCTATTAGTTCCAAAGGCATGCAAAAAATTATAATCTCTTGAGTAACCTATCAATAAATCAACGTAATAGGTAAAAGTGTAACAATAAGAACCAAAGCCTTTTAACTCAGTATGTTAATGAAACCCTTTAAAGTAATGCAATACAGCTAAATAATAGCTTTTTTCATAAAATCCGAGTTCATCAAAAATCAAATGTAGCTTTATGCATAAAATCTAAGATCAAAGGTCAAAATGATTAATATGATTAATGAGGTAACGCAAACATCAAGTTAATATTTTGAGTATAGTCTCAATTTTGTAAAATAATAATTCAGACTCACATCATAACCATCAGAGAATTCAATCTATAAAACATTAAAATCGGGTTGGATAGATAGAATACCATAGGGTAAAAACATAGATCTTAATCCCCTTTTTCCAGTTGGCCGAGCACATGCTGCAACGGGACCATTCTGAACTTCTGGGATTTCAATTACTTATTGAGGCATTTTAAGTCTAGGATTGCCCACGACCCTCCTGACTTCTTCCGTTCCATAAAAGTATCTGGAGTACACTCCGGAGCCCCGGAGGAGCTGGGGGACAGGCTCTATCACCCCCTTTCTTAAGATGGCCTGAACCTCCTGCAGCAGCTGGGCCATGTGTAGCTCTTGACCCATCACAGGAGGAATGCGAGGGCTTATGTGCTGAAATTCCAAGGTGTGCCAGAGATGGAGAAGGTCCAGCACCCTTTGTCCGTGGTGATGGCCTTCCACTTGTCGACAAAGTTCACTTGCCAGCCGCCCACAGGGTGTGAAAGCATCCACAGCCCGTTCAAGCCTGCTTGGGCACCTGTGCCCTGGCCACAGGCATCGGCCGCGCTGTCCTCCACTGATGAATGCTTGCAAGCACCCCCTGTAGACTTCCTGGGTGGTAGAGCGGAAGGGCTGGCCGTAGGGAGCAGAATACCCATTGGAGGACTTTCCTAACTTACCTCTTGAGGAACGAAAGCACTATGATCTCCTCTCTCTCAGCGTTCCAATGGATCATGCCGTCTCTGTGTCAGTCTTGACCGATTGGAGCATCTCCTTCACAGTCTTCCTGAACAAATTATCTCCATCAAAAGGCATGTCTGCCATCTTGGACTGCACGTCAGCCCTAAAGTCTGTAGCCTTCAGCCAACCTTCCCACCAAAGGGACACCAAGTTGCCCATCTGGCAGAAGCCAGAGTCCACAATATCCAACACCACTGTGATGGCATGGTCAGTGTTAGGAGTGATTTTTTTATACTCTGGCCTGGTGGACAGATGTATAGAAGACCAACCTATATTGTGACAGGGACAACTCTGGGGAGCTGTAGCCAAAACAGAGCAAGGTAGCAGTGATAAGGGTCTAGGCTAAGTCTCAAGAGGTGGTGAGCTTGTAAAGGGTTCATGATGAGTACACGCAATGGGAATGTATGTATAAAAATACAGTTATTTATTTATGGCCAAATATCACCATGAGCAACGACTACTAACCTGTAGAAATATCACACAACACTAATTATAGATTACATATATACAGTCACTGGTTGAGGGCATAATGCAAATCAAACCCCTGTAAAAGAAAGTACAGATTAGATTATGCACCAAATGTCCACAGAGAGTTACCCCTACCTTCAAAAATCCTTCCCTAAGTTGTCTGCGGCCTTATGCCCAAAAGTTCATGAAAGTTCCGACATAGTTTGTGAAGCTGGAAAAAATGAAGGTAGGGTCTCTGGGGTCAAGTGAACAGTTCCAAGGGTTAGAGGACAATGTATTCTAACTAATAGACGTGTCCCCAACTTTTGGAATGCTTGCGCCAGCAAGTTATGGTAAAACCAAAGTATAACATCTGGTAAATGCTTCATTTCGTGATAGCCACGTACCAGAAACGATTAAAATTGTTACAGTAACCCCTCTAGCAAAAAAGCCAGATTTGGACCACAGGGATCCCAGTAACTTAGGACCAATCACTAACTGCAACTTCCTATTGAAGATCCTAGATAAAGCAGCTACGCTGCAGTTGCAAGCCTTCATGGAAGCAAATAGCACACTGCACAGGCAACAATCAGGCTTCAGGCCAGTCCATAGCACTGAAACAGCCATGGTCGATCTCCAGACCCACATGCTTAGCATCATGAATACGGGCAGGTCGGGTATGCTGGTGCTACGTGAGTTGTCCGCGGCTTTTGATTTGTTAGACCATGAACAACTTCTCTGGTCTCTGGAGCACATGGGCGGCTGCTCAGTAAAGGCAAATAGATGGGTATTTTCCTTTCTCTCCAATCGAAAATCGAAAATGTATTGGGGTGAAGCTTTTTCGACCCTAGCGCCAATTCATTGGGGAGTTCCACAGGGGGCTAGTTTGTCTCCCTTACTCTTTAATCTCTATCTTAGATTACTTTGCACAGTTCTTGAGGGCGCTGGAGTATTCCACTGGAGTATTCTTCACGAATTATGCGGATGATAGAACTGAGCAGTAACTACAAGACGGATGCTTGCGACCTCAATAACACCATAGAGGCCTGGATGACATCCAATTGGATGTGTTTGAACGGGAATAAAACAGAGTTGTTGATTTTTGTGGTTCACGACAGGCACGTTCCAATCTAGGCCAGGAATATGAGACTTTCCAGATCAGAAACTCCACTATCTAGGTTCAAGAAAAGGTGAAGACTCTGGGTATCACTCTGGAGGCGTCACTAAACGCAGAATCTCATGTGAGCAATTTGAATAGAAGTTGCCAATACTATCTACGTCTGCTCAATCATATCAGACCATTTGTGAATGAAGAGAACAGTGCCATTATTGCCAGGGCCACTATTCTATCTAATAGAAATGCACTAAGGTTGGGAGCAAACAAAGGGTGCGTAGCACGATTTCAGACTATTCAGAATAGCGCATTGAGAATTGTCAGGAGGAAAACCAGAAGGGAGCAAATAACTCCAGATAGAAGAGCCCTGCACTAGCTGTCAATTAAGGAACGGATTACGTTCAAGGCCATGACTATAGTCCAACGATGTCTCCATGGAAAGTCCCTGCCTACCTGAAAGAGCTTATTTCCCACTACATACCTGGCCGCTCGTTGAGATCTGAATTCATGGATCAGATTGTTTGCTCAATGTTTAAACGCACAAATGGGCTAGGTAGATCATTTCTGGTAAAAGCAGCCCACGCATGGAATGGAGTGTCGAAGGCAATCAGACTAGAGAGTAACTATCAGGCTTTTGGGAAAGCCCTCAAGACAGCCATTTTTAAATAGTTATAGTAGATCCTATTGTTGACCAAATAGTACACAGTTGTCTCGTATTTCGGTATGTTGTTCCTTGTCTAAATGTACGCGCCCTGATGCCTGTGGGTTTCGGCGGTATATAAATGTGTAAATAAATAAATAAAAATAAATAATACAAGTTTTGTAAAAGTTAGGAAACTTTTAAAGGGAGTTTGGGGGCAGGTAACCACCACTGTAACTTACCCCCCATTCTCCCACAAACTTGGCAGGTCAAAAGAAGAAGGCCAGAGGTTGCTTTTCCCACAGTCCTCGATTCGCAGGGGTTGCAGGTCCGAGCTGATCTCAGGTTGATGTCTTTCACTGGTACAAGGACTCTCGGATGAAGAATACAGCTAAACCAGTGTTCAGTCATAATATCGAGAAAAAAAATGTCGAAAGACAATAATTTTGAAAAATAAAGTTGGAAAAAAAAAATCGAATTCTTCATTTTTTTATTTATATATTTTTTTGAGGGTTTCACGAGTAAAAAAAAGGTAAAAACAAAAAAGAAATTCGATTTTTTTTTTACATAATTTTTTCGAAATTATGACTTTCGACATTTTTGTATTCGATATTATCACTATAAACCAGCTAAACCCAATGCAGGACCCATCTCAGGACTGGACTCGGGTCAGGTTCAATCAGGACCACTGGTGGGAACACTCATGCATACCACTCAGACACACTGAAACCAGTTTGTGGATTGGGACCAGACAGTCCCAGCCTACATCTTGCCAGTAAACACACATAGCCCTCTAGTAGCCCGCCAAGAGCTTCTGCTTTCCCGGGTACTGGAAGTCTATATAAGGATTTTCCTAGCCTCACAGGCAAGGAACAAGGCTAAAGAACAAGATGGCGTAGAATGGGGTGCCGACCCAACACCTCCCAGAATGAAAACAGGAAAGTCCTAGACCACGCCATGGGATAGAACTTCCCTGATTAGCGTGCCATATTGGTAGTGCAAGCACTGACAGGGAAAGCCACACAGGATCCAGATGTCCACAATGATGACCTGGATTAGCGGGATATAGGACGAGTAAAGGCAGGATGCAGGCAAGGATCTCACAGCAGGAGGAAGACACCAACCAGGCAGGGGCACAGATCACTAGGCACACAGGGCTGAAGAGAAAGGCCCTGAAAGAGTATGGGAATGAAGCAAGTAAGGAAGGAAACAAGGCAGGGAGCAAGCTAGGAGGAGAGGCAAGGCTCAAGGGAGACTGGATACAGGACAAAGACCAGGGAGGAACAAGCTGGGAAAAAACAGGAGCTTGGCAAAGGAGAAGGAACAAACAGGAGCTGGATCCAGGAGCGTGGCACAGTTCAAGGGAAAACCGCGTTGAGATGTGAAGAACAGGCAACAGCTGGGGATAGAAATACGGCATGGGATGAAAGAGGCCAGAAACGTTGCACAGACGAGGAGCTCCGATCATTGACGCCAGCGCTGTCCAGTCAAGATGGCCATGCCCATCGGAATCGTTGATCGGACCGAGCAAACCCACAACAAACCCTAGCAGGGATGCAACCACCAAGTAGGGTTCCGGGAGGACGCCCCAGCAAGGTAACCTTGTGACCACTCTGTAAAAAGATGGAAAATGTACATAGACCGGCATCCAAATACATCATTCTGACAAAGCCAAGCATTTAATTGAAGCAAGGCATTAGATAGAGCCTGCTGCAGCTTTAAGAGGAGATTACGTTTGTTGATCAAGATGTTACTAACAATTGAGGTCAAGGATAGCTCAAGGAGAATATACTCAATAGGAGTGGTAATCTGCAAATTTAGTATAGATTTTAAACATTGAGATTCCATTTTTTTGATGTTTCTTACATGTGTCACACCCCAGATTTCGACACCATAAAGAAAAACAGGCTGAACCTTAGTAAAGTTGGATTAAAGAAAGCAAGGTATACCCTCCGTGAGATTTAGCAAAATGACGTATGACCCCTGTTAGTTAACAGACCTTCAGCTTGAGCCCCAACAAGTGCTTATCCCACTTTAGTCTGGTGTCGAAGGTGAGCCCCAAATAGTTATAAGTGACCACCTGATCTATTTGATGCTCTCCCAATCTCAAATAACATTTCTTCAATTCCCAAGTAGAGCTTGGGCAAAATACCATGGATTTGGTTTTGGCGATGTTGATGGAGAGGTCATTTAGCTCCACTTATTGCTGCAATAAGTCTAATGAATTTTGAAGACCAGATGGAGTAGTGTCCAACAGTAAATGTTTGTCTGCATAACCCAACCACGAGATCCTAGGACCACCCAGTCAGGGAGGATTGGTGTTAGGACTTCAAAGCTTCAGGGAGATCAGCAAGAAACAGACTGAAACAATCTGGGCCAATATGCTTTTTAAACCAACTCTAGTGTCAAAGGAATGCGTAGTACTACCAGAGATGGTGTTAGGGCAAATTTCACTTACTGTTGATGTACCTCTATATTTGTGGACCCCCCAAACCTTTTGCTTTTGTTGCAGCCTCCTGTCGTGACATTTGCCAGTGGAGCACAGCCTTCAGCTGCATTCCACTGGTCTTTCGCCCATCGGTATGGGGAAACTGACGTGTCCTTCAGGCTGTCAGTACTGAGAAACTGTTTCTCTTAGCCTTTCGACTTTGTTGCCACTTTTACAATGTTTTGCCAAGCCACAACGCCCTTATCGCTTTTGGCTCATGACTGTGGCTAGTGTCCATCATGGCTGTACCACAAGGTAATTTGTCTTCTCCTTTGGCCATTTTTTTCCTTTGGCCTTCCCCCTGGTCTTGTGACTCGGAAATTCCTTATTTGGGCATGCAGTTGCCCGTGAAAGTCACCGCTTTTCGCAGGCTACTGCAGCTCACGTGTGTGGGTACCCAGGAAGTGGGCTGGGACTGTCTGGTCCCAATCCACACTATTAGTGCCAGGATATCTGGTGTACACAAGGACATGAGAGTCGCAGTGGTCCATGATTGGATCACTGCTGGCATGCATAAGTGGGGCAGATCTCGGATATGAGAAGGGGTCCTTAATGCAGACACGCAGATCAGCAACAGGTCCAAATTGACCTGTAAAAGGAGCCAAGCAGCTTGAAGAGCCAAAAAGACCCAAGGAATATCCGGAAACGTGCAGATGGTTGGCACCCTGAGCCTGCTGTTGTGCCAGCTTTGCGCTCGATCTCCGAAGACCTGTGAGGGTGCTTCAACTCCTTGGAATGGCGGGCCAATCACTCTTTACGTCTCCTGGTTGCCCTGCAAAAAAGCCTTCTCAGAAGTGTCTGTGGGCCATCCAGTGGACTGTCCAGCTCGAACCTTGGCACCCGGACAGGAGCATTGTCCTATCAAGTTTTGCCTCGAGCTTTGGGGGAATCCTAACTTGCACTACAGAGCACCTTCTTGCCACATGTTGTCATCCCAACTGCTTTGGCAGCGAGGGAGAAGCAAGCGTCAGACTGCGAGAGTTGGGAGCACCTGCGTCACTGTGCAACAGTAACGGTCGCTGCTGGTGACTTTCCCGCCTTTCATCAGGTGCCCTGAGACCAGCTGCATCAGTGTTTTCTTTGTCCTGCAACCGAGATGAGAGATTCAGCTCCTGGTGTAAACCAGACCCACATCTGCACCCGCAGTGCCTATGCACCTTGAAGCCGAATCAAGAGTCGGAAATCGTACTCCAGACGACCCTCTCCAGACCTGCCAAGTTTGGAGCCAGAAATAGCTAAGGGTGGTGAGTACTGAAACCACTTACCGGTGGCCCCTAGTTCATCCATTACATTTTTGCGCACAACGGATAATCTCCTAGGCTTGGGTATCCTCTGCTTCCTAAAGTGCCCCCAAAGTTGGGAATAGCTTTGTTCTCTGACTCTTGATACCTGTTTTCCACACTTCAGAATCCTCTATCTAACTTTGCCAGCTCCATAGATACTGAGACTTTACGCACGACAGGGCGCTTCAACGTGCACATCTAACATTGAACACAAGGCTCCATTCATTGCAGGGCTTGACTTTGTGAGAAACCGGACGGCGTTATTGCATTTATTTATCTTGAATCCTCTGCGCAGGTGGCCAGAAAAAGGCCATCGCTATTGGATCCCATGCCTGGAGGCAGAGAATCAAGGGAGGATCACCTGGGTGGTGGGTTCTTAGGAAAGGTCCTTAGGTGAAACACAGTATTTCCCTTTTTTGGGCCACGATGAAACTCTAATCCCAGAATCTTTTCAAGGATATTGTTACCCTATCTCCCTCCGTCAGAATAACATTAAGAGAAAAAATAAACCTCGAAGACCCAGAAAGACAGGAACTGGGAGGGGGATGACCTTAAGCGAGCCATGGTATCCCTGTTTTCCTAGTGATGAACAACCTAACCCTACCCCAACCTTTATGGGTTATTTTAGGTCAACTCCCCTCAATTCATCATGTGGGCCCCTTCACAATACTGAGAGGAAGAGGCAGCTGAGAGTAATGAACACTACACAATTGCACCACTTTGTTACAGGGACAAAGAAGATACCTGCAAGGTGGTGGTGTAAAGGTCAGACAGGGCCTCCTAATCATGGTCAGGCAAGGCAGATTGAGAGAGCACACCTGCAACCTGTTAGAGGGTTGCAGGAGTTTAAAAGGAGGAGGAACAGGCAACACAACAAGCAGCAGCAGGGAGGCCTGGCTGTGAAAAGAGGTGTGCCGCTGGAGGGAACTGCAGGTCCGAGGTGCACAGCACACCGATACGCTGAGTATTGCAAGGAGAGATGACCCTAGACAGTGTGGCATTGGAGCAAGAGAACCGTGGAGCGGACCGGCAGCTGTAAGGAACTCATGGTGACAACAGTAAAGACAGACAAGTGATCACAGATCAAGGATGTTTATTAAACTGTATGCAGGTTGGAAAAATGCCTAATCTAAACCTAAATCTAAGATGGGAGTAAGCGTTGACAATCACATTTATATTAAGGCAGTCCTTGTGGCTCGGATCCTTCTTGACTGTTGGCCTCCCTCTACCGGGTTCACTGTGGCTTTCAACAAATCTTAATGTCTTTTTAAACAGTTCCAGTGGACATCCCTCAGCCGGGTTCACTCTTGTCAGCACAGTGTTTCTTGGGACTTTAGACTTACCCCCTTCTTGTCAGCATCCCTCTTCCGGGTTCACTCTTACCAACTTCACATTCACAAATGTTTGCGGCATTCACTTCCCTAGCTTTCTCAGAGTTCTAAGGTCAAAGGCTTTCGACTGTACTGGATTTTGCTTGACCTCCTGTATTACCACTTTGACCAATCTTGGCAACTCTCTTACGGCCTTCTGGTATCTGTACTTTCACTCAGATGGGGGTTGACCAGAGGTTCTCGGAGCAGCACCCACGTGGTGCCGGTTCATCGCTGCAGCTGGTCTCCCCTTTGTAATATCAAGGTTTCTCTTACTTTGCCACTTTCATTCACCACAGTCCGGTTCTTATCGGCTCTCACCTTGACTCACCAGCTGTGATGAACTGCTTGGCTTTCTTCTTTACTGGAGTCAAGGCCAGTACCACGGAAGCAGGAGTTTCTCTCGCTATGGCTTTTCGGCGTCGATACGCTCCATGTAGCGTTGACATCTGCTGCAGCACACTTGGGCTATTGTCTTTGGTCTTACGTTTCTTTCAGCGGAAGATTCACAGTGTTTTGACGAAAAGGGCAAGGTCATGTCTCTCCTCGTCAGCCTCTTGCTCGATATTTGCTGCCTTTCTCCTCCTCTTGAACAGTGTTTCTTGGGACTTTAGACTTACCCCCTTCATTCTGGATAGCTGTGGTGTTGTGCGGTCTGCCTTGCTCGTACTGTGCTCCCTTGCTCCACCTTTTATCCCTGTGGGGAAGGGAAAGGGCCGTCAGGTGTGTGTGATTCTGATCAATTGCCTGACTTTGTCTGACCCTTGTATTGGGACATGTCAGGTAAACGGCTCTGGTGTTAGTCTGTTCTCTTGTGTGTCGTGCAAAAGTGTATGTGTCGGAAAAGGGGGCCGGGGGCAGTGGTTTTGAATGTCCTATGTGGTAGGATTGGGAAATGTGTTGAAAAAAGGGGGGATAATGCGTCTCACCCGCAGTTGTCCCTCTCTCACTGGTCCACCCCCAGGAACTGGATCCAATAGCAATGGCCGTGTCCTGGCCACCTGGATGACAGATCCCCGGGGACTAGCTAGGGAGACACCTTCAGGTTTCTCACACAGCCAATAAGGGAGCCAGGTGGAAAAGCTGCCCCTTTCCCTTTGAAGTAAAGTGCTCATTCCCTATTGCTGAAAAAGCCAGCACGGGGTGTCTAAGGGGTAGAGGTTAGACCCCAAGCAGCAGAAACTGCAGATCATGTGCTCTGCGCTGCGAGTACCACTACTGAAGAGACCAGTGATTTTCTGTGAAATAAGAATCCCGGTGCGCGTAGCGTAAGTGACTGAACATTTTCATTGTGCTGAGACACATTGTAGCTAGAAGCAGAGTTGTCGCATGTATTACAAAAGCATGTTTTCGAAGGTCTCCACTCCTAGGCTTTTTGCAGTATTGAACTTTGAAGTACCAGAAATACTTTGTATCGGAGTGGTCACGTCTCTTAAAGCAGAACGGTTTTGAAAGTCTCAGAGTACTGGGAAGTTCTTTAAAGTTGAAAGCACAAATATTCCAAAGCAGGCAGAGTGAAAACAAGCTTGTACGCTCAATCAATGCACAGAGAACACAGAACTGAATATGAACTTTATCCTTTACACAGAAAACACTGCAAATTGAATTTAGCAGTGAATGGAACTGTGCAATCATTTAAAATCACTGGATGCTGCATTTATGAAACCACTGAACTTTCAAGGTTAATTAAACCACTCAATGTTGGGAAGTTAACTTCATTAATCATATGGAATTCTGAAGCTAACTTCAAAAAATGAAGAAGAGAATATGCCTGGGCCAAAAACGGGATAAATAAAACAGCCCAGGCTCTTTTCTTTTGTGTGTTTTGGACTGTGATGAAATGCAAGTCCTGGGGAAGTGTCATGGGTACTAGCTTAGGTAGCACTAATAAGTCACCTTCATATTCAATTCATGATGGCAAGAGGGGAAAACAGGCAGGAGCACTGTGGGTGAGAGCATGGCGAGCAAGGACAGGGTTAATATCCATTTCACCCATTGGTACTCCCTGCGCCCATAGAATAACATGAGACTTCCTGTTTCCATTAGTATGGATCCTTTAGTGCCAACCCGGAACTAAGTTGAACGCTCTAGTCTTCGGGCGTGGATCTCTATAAAAGCCACGCCCAATGAACAAACCATGCTTTGGCCCTCATTACGACCCTGGCGGAAATCGAAAAACGATGGCGGAAATGTAATACCGCCATCGAATACCGCTCGGTGCGATTATGACCCGTCACCGTAAAGTTCGATGCCATTAGCGACACCGTAGTGAACGCCAACGCTAACTGCACCAAGTATGCGCACGCGCGCCATGCAAAACCGTAATTACCACCATGGCGCAACGGTACGCGAATTCTGACCCTAGCGGACATTTACTTAACGCCATCAAGCATGGCGGAAAGTACCATTCCGCCATGGTGAGAATTACGGCATCGTGAACCAACCGTAAATGGCCCTACTGAGTGCCTGTACACCACTCCCTGCCCACATTGCACAACTCCTCGTAGGTGCAATGAAGTTACACAATGCAACCAGTGAAATGTACAAGTCACCCATGCATGCCAACGAACAAATGAATGTAGGGGCTCCAAGTGCCTTGTGAGTGGCCATCCATATTTGGCATGTCACCATTGCCGTACTGATGCAGCACAGGCATGTGAAGGTTCAAGTACAGCAATATGAACTGAAATATGAGACAAAACAACAACAGGCCCCCATCGCTTGACACCAGTGTAAGGCAACATTCAAAGCAGTATCCTGAGGGAGACTGCACCAGCCCTGTACTCTTGCCAGTAAACAAACCAACCATCAGCATAAGCATGTACCACACAAGTTGGCAGAGTGACTGAGCAGCCAGGCTCATCTCAAGAGGGGCCAATGGGAGCTGCAGGGCACAGATGGCACGAATACAGAAGATATTCCAATGGACATGACCTCAGTCTCCCTCCAAGAAACGCACGCAAACACAGGCACCTGTGACCAGCCATGTTCTGATAATCACATCATTCCACCAATCCACCTGGCTGACCGGCATCTGTTACACAAAAGCTAATCCCCCGCCCCTGAGCATGACATCATTAAAACAGTCATAATGGCAGCCCCTATCCCTGACCTTACTGGGCTTCGTAGGCAAACGCGGCCAGTACAGTACCACGCAACTATACTCAGAAGCCGGAACCCAATGCAGATCTTCTCACAATACATCGCTCCACAAATAGGAATATGCTACATTACTTGCAAAGAATAACGCTACACGGTTAATATCAGAATAAAATTTTAATGCACATCAAATTCACCAAGCCCATACAGCTATTAGGTCATAAACTCCAAAATATTTTTCATTACTGTGGGCTGCATCCGCAATAAATGACCAGCTTCTTCTTGTGTGACGCCCTGTTCCTTCATGGTACCCAGGGGCTACATTCACGTTAAAAAAGGCAACATGGAAGCGCCTAGAACCGCAGGGCCGTCCCATTAGGTAGGCACTAGTCCAGCTGAAAGGTTGATATGTTGCTCCTAGCCACTAGTACTGCGTAAGGGCATGTGGCCCATTGGCGATCGTCCCATAAGATCGTAATAGTGCTCCACTGATTAACTCGAAGCAGCAGGTGTCGGGAGTAAAAGCCATCTGCAGGAGTGGCATACAGATGGCAGCGGCAAAAGGGGAGGAGATACCTGTCACCCAAATGAAATGAAAAAGAATAGTATGGGCATCAGAACTTCATTTGTATTACTCACTTCAATGATCACACTAAACCTACAGCCATATGCATGCTAGCCCACTCAAAAGGATTATTTCCACCCAAAAATCAATTGCGAATCATAACTATATAAATCGAGGTGAAAACACTATTACAAACGAGTGTTTGTGTGCATGCGTCTGTTAAAACAGAATCCATTAGATGGGATTAGTAACGTGCATAGACACAAGTGTTTGAAGGCGCGTCGAGACAGGGAGGGTTCAACAAGGGCAGATAGACGATGGACCCACTATGGCAGCTCTGCATCACATAGCGCAGGGGAAGGGGATAGATTCCAAAAAGCCATGTACATGGCAAACTCTCAATTAAATCATCTGTCCATGCATCCATACATCATTCCCTCTTCCCGGTATAAAAACGCCTGATTATTTACTCACATAACATTTGAAATTTCCATTGAGTCTGTGCGTAATGCAGTCTGCAAAATCCACTGTGCTCCAGCCCGGAATTCTAGTGTTGTGAAGTAACATGTATTTGGGAACAAACCAACTGCCTTATCGTCCACTACGCTATTGCGCATCCCATACTATTCATATCAATCATTGCATTCTCGCCATGGCCCCTGTCCCAAGGACATTAAACAATAGAACGTTATATTTGCAGTCAGACCTGTGGGCGTCTCCTCGCCGCTAGCTGAAAACCGAAAGCGCTGTCCTTCGAATTCCTCATTTGCAACATCACGTCAAAAAGGCATCTGTGACCGCTTGAAATCACAAATTCATCCATGTAGTGCGGCAGTGTGTGAAAATGGCAACTGGCTTCACTCACAAATGGGACGCCCCGCCCGTCGGTGAACCGCGGTACAGTGCTGCATGAGGGTCCACCGTTAATCGAGTACTACATTCCACTGACCCTTCACAAGTTTGTTCGCGACTGGAAAGATAGTATGTGAAACAATGGGACCATAGCAGAATGAACATATAAACCAATATTTCACTGCCATCGGGATTAAATACATGATTGTAATAGCAAGATGCCATGCGTCACATTGCAGCGTTGTGTGCGGGACGTGCTCGCCCAAAGGGGATTGCAGCTGGCACAGGTGGAATGAATCACCACAGGTGGAGGCTATACAGCCTGAAAACACATAAATTGCACACCCAACCCCCTCCCACAACCACACCCACTCCAAAATGCTACCGGCAGGACTAGCGATGTTGGCCCTGGGGGACCTGATAGCACTGCAAGTACTCCAACTTCAAGAAGAAGACGAACACCAACTACTACAACAACCGGCCACACAGAGGAGACGCAGGAGGAGGAGGAGGGCAAGGCAGGGCCAGCAAGGCCCACCAGCACAGCCACTACCACCACGCAGGTAGCCCGCAATCCCACGCCTCCGAGCTCATCCGTTCAACCTCACTGCTGAGCAGATCCACACCCTCTACCGTTTGGACCGGGACACCATAACCGCCATTGTGGACATGACACACGCTGACCTTGTCAGCATGATAGATAGCCCAACCGCCATCCCACCCCTACTGAAGGTGGTGTCTGTACTCCACTTCCTGGCCACAGGCACCTACCAGCACACAGTCGGACAGTTGCATGGCATTTCACAGCCACTGTTGTCACGGACACTATTGCAAGTGCTCGATGCCCTCCTGAAGCACGCAGACGACTACATCTCTTTACCACGCTCGGAGCAGGAGATTACAAACACAAAAGTGGGATTCCATGCACCTGCCGGCATACCGGGTTGCATTGGTGCCATCGACTGCACCCATGTGGAATTGGTTGTCCCACATGCCATGGAGGTCCAGTACCGCAACCGGAAACAATATCATTCTCTTAATGTACAAATGGTGTGTGACTCCAACAGGATCTTTACACATTGTTGTGCCCGATTTCCTGGATCAACCCATGATTCTATGGTCTTGAGGAACTCTACAATACCACGCTACATGGAGCGACACGCAGGAAACAGATCCTGGCTACTCGGTGAGTCTCATTTCATGCATGATAATGTGGGGTATGTGATGCGGCAATGACCTGGCAGGAAGGGGGGGGGGATGCGTACGTAGCAATGTCATTCCACAAACATCCTTTATTGTCCACATACAGGTGATGCCGGGTATCCACTGAAGAGATGGCTCCTTACACCACTCCGGAACCCACAGAACCAGCATGAGGAGGACTACAACCATGCCCACTCACGTACCCGTGTAGTCATAGAACAGGCATTCGGCCTACTGAAGGCTCGTTTCCGCTGCCTCAGCAGGTCTGGCGGGGCACTCCTGTACCGCCATGAGAAGGTTGCAAAGATGGTCATGGCATGTGTCATGCTACACAACATGTGCGTACGTAGAAATGTGCCCATGCCCCCTGACGCAGAACTGCAAGCACCTGAAGATGGTCATGATGAGGGTGGGGATGTGGCAGCACCTCAAGGAGTCCGCGAGGCACAGGAGGCCCGTGAAATTTGTCAGAATATCATAGATTCATGCTTCTAGCACTCACGCCTGGTGGCTGATACATGGACACGGAACTTGTGGCACTGTGTGTGTCTGGAACATGCACAATGTGGACTGTACGCCTATAAAGGCCTCGTACACAAAGATCAATGTCCACACATCTCATTGGATGATTATGAAATGTTTATAGCATATGTGAAATTATATTACACACCCCATCAACCCGCCACCCAAGAAAGCCCAACACCCCCCCCATCCACCCTCCTACCTCCCCCCCGAACACCAGTGTCCAAAGATGCTCATTGTCAGTGGGCAGACGCTATTGCAAGCCCCCTCTCCGGGTATCAGGGGCACCCCTGCCTGTGGAGCGCAGGTTCCTCCCAGATCTACGTTGGGGGCTGCCCTGGACGGAACTTGCAACGGATGATGTCTCTGCCTGCTCACGTCCATGCATGTCCCTAAGGGTTTGTGAGAGATCAGTGAGCACACGGCGCACAGCGGCAAGTTCACCACATACGTCTTTGGACGTCGCATGCAGTTCCCCCCTCAGGCTCTCGGTGCTTCTCTCCATTTGTACCCTTAGTGTCTCGGTGCTTCTCTCCATTTGTACCCTTAGTGTCTCTGTACTTCTCTCCATTTGTACCCTTAGTGTCTCTGTACTTCGCTCCATTTGTGCCCTAAGTGTCTCAGTAGATGTTTCTATGGCTGCCTTAGAACCCTCACATTCATCAGCATGCTCCTTGAGGAGCGTGGCCAGTTGCTGCTGTTGCACGATCACCTGGTCGAGGGACTGTTGCCTCTGCTGGGCCATGCCCATGCCTCTGCTGGGCCATGCCCATGCCCATTTGCGGTGGTGTCACAGAGGGGCTGATCACCTCATGTTGTCTTGCCACAGGGCTTGTGGGGGATGGCCAGTCGTCGTCTTGTGGGTGCCCCTGCGTGGTATCCTCATGGTGTACGGGATGAAACAAACAGGGGGATTGAGACAGGTCATGGATGGGTCCTACATCGACAGCACCGTTTTCTGTGTCGGAGCATGCTGGCATTAATGCAGTGTCACCTATGGTGCTGCTGCCACCAGAAGCTGCTGGGGTGCCTGTTGAAGTCCCCTCCTGTGTGCTGCCACTTGATTTGTGCTGCTGCCGTGTCTTGATCCGTGCAGCTGAGGTGGAGGGTCTTTGGCCGTTGGTCTTGGCCCTCTTTGCAGGTGTGCTGGTAGGGGTGTCCTGAAGCTCGTCGTTTGAATCGGACCCTGTGGTGGAGTAAAGGAGGGCGAGCGTTATTTATGGGTCTGTGGAAATTGGAATGGCAATGTATCACATGCATTGGGGTGGTACCTGAGGGTGATTTGGGTCAGGGCCTTGGAGGTGGTTTCATTTTTGTGTGGATTGAGGATGCAGTTGTTTTGCAGCCTGCAGTTAGGGTGTGCATGCTGCACGTGTAGAGGGTGTTTTTAGGATTTTTAATTATTTATGTATTTAATGTGACTTTTAAAGTGCGCTATCAGGCCAATGTATGTGGACGTTCTCCTGGACATGTGTTTCTGTTGCACTATGTGGACACATGGTACTTCACATGATTGGACATTGTGGATTTAGCATTGTTTTATTTGGCCCACCTACCTGATTCTTCGGATGTCTGCACTCCTTTCTCCATCCCTCCGACTCCCTCTATACTCTCCATTCCAATGGTGGAGGCACAGATTTCTTCCCAGGGGGTCAACTTGATGGGTGATTCCGATCCTCCCCCGGTAGCTGTGGCAATGTTACGGTTGGCTTATAGTATGCTCCGTACGCGTATCCGCAAGTCGTCCCATCGCTTTCTGCATTGCTGTGGGTTGCGGGGTGCGGTCCCCACCGCACTTACCCGCTGTGCCACCAGGGCCCATATGGCCTTCTTGTTCGCAAGTGCCGTCCTGGTCATTTGCGTCGAGAAGACGACGGCAGCATTCTCCTGGAGGGTCTCTGTGAGCACGGTGAGTTCCTCATGGGAGAAGTGGACCTGCCGCTTGCGGTCGCACGCTTTTTTAGCAACTTTTTCCATTTTGATTGTTTTAACTAGGGTGGCTAACGGGTTGGGATGTGTCTCAGGGTCGGATTTGTAATGGTTGTGTTGGGATTCTGATTTTATAGGTGTACGGCGTGCTGTTTCCCGTTCCGGCCCCATGTTTTTACTTCCGTTTCCGTATATTTACGGTCACCGTATTTTGCGATTACCGCTCATTACGGTGACCGCTATGATGGGTGGCGGAATTGCACCTAGGGCGCCGTACGACGGCGGTGAGGGGCGTTTTGGGGACATTTCCGCCATCGCGGACTTTGCACTTCCGCCATGGCGTAATGCTCGTGCCCGATGGGTCAGAATTAGCCGCACTTTACTCCATCGTGCAATGGCGGAAACGCTATTTACGCTATGGCGGTCAGGTCAGTTACTTTCCGCCAGGGTCGTAATGAGGGCCTTTGTGTGCATTTTGTAGCTTCGAGCCCACGCTTACCTGGCTCCTGACTCCAGAGACTTCTACTGCATTCTACAGCTCTCGCGACCGGCAGGTCAATCCTCTTCACTGTGGACTCCGCGCCTGAAAAGAGAAGAACAGAGACGTTAGCTGACCGGCGGTTTTCTACTCACCTTTTCCAGCGGCCGTCCGGAGGTTCCCGCGACTCCCTCTTCCACTCGCGGACCGACAAGTCACCCCCACTCGTCTTCTCTGCAAGCGCTTCCGGATTTTCCAACCCCGAGTAACTTCTGGCAACCTGCAAAGAGAAAAAACAAAGGAAAGACAGGTTAGAACTTGAAGACACACTGCTGCCAAAAATCTCCATAGACAATACAAACCTGAACATTTGACATTCTCTATCCCAGTGAAGCAACTGGGAATCCAAGGACATATAGCACTTACCAGATCCTATTTTAGAGATCCAATTGTGCACATCTGCCATTCCGGCAGCACGAAGGGTCCAGTGAGGTAACTGGCCCTGGGCCACTCTTCAGGAGCTTCAGAACTCCACTAACCAAATAAACGGTGGTGTGTACATCGCAGTACCAGCGCAGCAACCAGCAAAACCAGCACCAAGTCCGTGCGTCAGCCAACTGGTTCCGCACCGTAGCGCTCCTGCAGAGGTAGGACGGAGAGCCCACCATTCCAAACTAAGAGGTGAGCCCCCTAGACACAGTAGTTCAGTACACAGGGAGTCGAGAACTCCCATTTTCCGGGTGAGGCGAGAGCAGGGCAGAGGTCGGTGGACTCCATCCCTCCTGCAGAGATTCAGGTGAGCGTGACAGGAAGGGATCCCTTTTGTGTTATGAACTATGATGAAGTACAAGTCTTGGAATTTGGGGAAGGGAACCCCGAGAATTGTTTCAAAACTATATAATCTTAAACTGGGGAAAAGATACCTATGAGACTTTTTGGGAAACTGTTTTATACTTGGGGAAGGGAGATTAGAGAAAGCTGTGAGCTGGAAGAAGCTCATAACTCTTTGTTGAACACCGTTTCTTTTGACTTTTTACATCCTTACACATTGATTTATTGTAGTTGTGAGGGCAAGGAAAGGTTTTGGACACGGATGGAATTTAAGTTGAACTCTTTGACTCAGACTTTCCTTAGTTTTATTCAGGTAAGGAAATTCCACCTTAGCATAGGGCAAGTTAGGCCTTCATCCATCTGACATTTAAGTCAATAAATATTCTTTTGTTCAACTTGATATCTCTTGTCTGTGTCATACTTCTTGATGCTTTCACAACTTATAAAATTAGGGTTATCCATCTCTGAAGATTGTCAATGTTATGAAGTTTGCCTGCCCTTTTCCCTTGCAGGTTTTGGCCGGATTCCACACTTTACTGCATTGACCAAAGTAAGTGTAAGTATACATTTTACGTAGTGTGTTGTTCGAGTGGTGATATTACTTTGCCTTTCATTATTCACTTGAGTTTGTTCTTGGGCCTATTAAATTGTATATTTTCATAAACTACTGTTTAAGGGTCATTCTTGGTGTCTGACTGTGTGTGCTCATCAAAGACCTCAGATCACCCCACTCCTCCTGCGACTTAGCCTTGACTGCTTTCCAAGCTACCGTTAATTGGTCTGGCTATCTTCCCAGAAGTGTTCCCTGTTTCACTAACAAGGGTGGCCTCGTAAACATCTGTTCACCAGAGCAGAGTTTAGAAATCCATTCTAACAGTTGGCTATCCTGATCTTTATTTCTCTTTATACTACCACAAAAAGTGTCATCTGAAGGAGTCCAGATGGTATACCCCAAATTTCTACCATAATCCTTCTGGGCAAATTGTGGATGAGCAGGGCATTGGTATGCTGCTGCATTGTCAACCAAGACTAGGCAATGATTCCCACGAGTGTAAGAACGTTAGAGTGCCGTCTCCCTTAATAAACCCAGTTTAAAGATTAGGGATCAGGTTCTGCTCATCCACTGAGGTGCTCAATTCAAGTAGAAGTACTCTGGCAAAGATCTTTGTCGGAGCATCAAGCATAGCTAGCAAACAGTAATTTTTAGCTTCATGCTTTTGCCCTTTTTCTGGGTATTGGTACTGCTATACTTTTGCACCAGGTAGAAGATATAAATCCAGATACACTAATGGATTTGAACAGATGAAATACGTAATTACCCCACCATACATGGTTAGAGTAAATAGAAGAATCACTAGTGCCATCGGGGCCAGGAGCACAGGAAGAACTTCTGCAGTCTTTTCCCTAGCAGCATGAATGCTGTCCGGAGGAGCTTTGCCCTGAACATGTATGCTTCTGAAATACACAGGACTATCCACCTAGCAATGGATGGCTTCGATGCTGGTCTACCTGGAGAGGTTCCACCGAAAGTTACATATAAGGGTTCAGTTCGGTGGGAGTGCTATCTTCGCTGTCCCCCGTCCCTGCAATTACCCATATTGGATTTTCTACCCTGTTGGTGTGTTTAAAAGTGGCTGCTGCACATCGTTTTGAACTTCCTGATGCGGCTTGGTGAGGATCACGGCTCAGGACATGAAGCTCATTCAATTCTTTGGTGGTTGTCAAAGGCCAGCCCCTCCACCAGGATGTCACAAGTCTAGGCGGAGAGTACAGGGCAGAGGTTATCTCTCGCTGTATGCAAGTAGATTAAGGGAGATTCCGGAGACAATGCTAGAATATAACAGATTAAAGGTACATACCAAGCTGTTAGTTGAAACAGGCATTCACAGGAACTGCAGGAGCAGGCTGTAAACAAAGAGACAGAGAAAAGGCAAAGACAAGCAAGTACGCTGGGCAACTTGGATTGATCAGAAATAAGGGTATACTGGAATATGATAAGGGTTCTCCAGGGATTAAGGAAAGCCCTTGGGATAGGTACCAGCAGTTTACTCTTAACAACAGTCATACAGCAAGGTCATGACTTAGGCGTGCCGAGGAAACTGTTATACTCAGTGCAAGGGTAAAACTGAAAGACCATATACTGAGGCAGGTACGACTTCAAGGGACTAGGTGAAGGCAACAGAAGTCTTCCCTTATCTGATCTGAACGGAGACCAACCCAGGGTCACACTGTAAAACGGATTCAAGTGGAGACACCACAGTGGACCAAGATGTATTCAAGAAGAAAGCAGTGTTGAAAGAAATAACCAGGTATAGGATAGGATAGAATATCAGAAGTTGGAACAGGCAGGAAGCAAGGCAAGGAGCCCAGAGGGACAGGGCAGAAGACAGAGTAGTGTGGCAAGGCTGCCAGGCAGGGAAGCCCAGAGGAGAAGGGCAGAAGGCAGTGGAGTGAGGCAAAGCCGTCAAGTGGGAGCCCAGAGGAGCAGGGCGGAAGGCAGTGGAGTGCGGCCGAGCCGGCAGTCTGGAGCCCAGAGGAGCAGGGCGGAAGGCAGCGGAGTGCGGCATAGCCGTCAAGTGGGAGCCCAGAGGAGCAGGGCGGAAGGCAGCGGAGTGTGGCACAGACGTCAGGTGGGAGCCCATAGGAGCAGGGCAAAAGGCAGCGGAGTGCGGCAGAGCCGTCAGGTGGGAGCCCAGAGGAGCTGGGCGGAAGGCAGTGGAGTGTGGCAGAGCCGCCAGGTGGGAGCTCACAAACTCCAAGTGGAAGCAGTTGACTGACAACTGCTTCTTTTCAAACTGAGCTTATAAAGGCCCTCCCAGCCACAGGGTGGAGCTGATTGCAGACTCTGGCAGCTGTGTTCAATTAAGTCCAGCCCTGGCTTCAGTAGCATGCAGCAGTAGCAGCAGTGGTTTCTAATAAAGTGCTCTCCAGCTCTCTGAAGCCTAGCCTGCAGTAGCTTGGAACAGGTGAATGCAATCAGGCCCTCTGCAGCTCTTAGTAGCTTTCTGCAAACACATGTATTTAGTATGCCTCCTCCAGCCCTCTGCCTTTTGGACAGCATACATGTCCCAGAATGCATCTGCTGGTTTAACCCAAAAGCCGGAATGGAACATGCCATTAGATTAGTCCAAAACTGCAGCGGTAAAATAAGGAAATAAAGGCAGAGGCGGATGTAGCAGTGCTGGGTGGCAGACGAGCAGGATCGTGACAGTATACCCCCCTCACAGGGCACCTCCTGGTGCCCTAAAAGAAGGCATAGTCCATTGTGTCTTTCAAGCAGTAGAAAGAGTAAGGGTTGAAGCACTAAAGTCGAAATCAATGCCCAGGTAAAGGTTTTATACTTCTTCAGTGTAGTACTTCGATCAGAAAATGCAAAGGGATGATTGTCCTTCACACCCCTACCCAACGACTCGCGAGGTACATCAGTACGTAAGGTGGGTGTGCAGGAAAACAGAATTGTAGACTGAAGCTCTTTAGAGGATACAGCAATAGAGGGTGGCACAGACACAGGAATTGCTGGTTTCAGGTTGTTCTTTGGATGCAGCGGTTGTAAATGTGACTCAGAATGCAAAGAAAATGTTTTACCTTCAGATGGCTGTGGCATAACTGAACTATCTTGGTGACTTTCAGAAAGGGTAAGTTGATTCTTTGTCACAGAGAGCTGGTTTTCTGATGGCATTATTATTCCAATAGTTAGGCTTTGGCATTGAGCCGTGGATACCACTCTGAGTGTTCAAGTACTTTGGAAGGAGATACTGCTGAGTGCAAGGCTAGCGAAGGCTTGATCAAAATCCTTTCACTGACAGGGAGTGCAGGTATCTCGTTCCACTGGTTTAAATGTTCAAGCAGCATAACACTAACGATGGTAGGTATACACGCATTTCGTCGAATGATTTTACATCGTGGGACTTTTCATCGCCAACCCTTTCATCGGCAAAAACCTTTTTTTATTTTACTTTTTTATGGGGGGGTGTTTGGTGCGGTTTGGGGTATGATTATTTAAGTAAGGGGGGTTTGGGGGGGGCGAAACCCCCCCCATAAATAAAAAAAAAGGAGTTTTGGGCGATGAAAGGGTGGCGATGAAAAGTCCCACGATGTCAAATCATTCGGCGAAATAACGTAGAACCTGATGGTACTGATAATAAGGTCTTGAAACACTAAATCCATTACTGAATTTTGCTTTTCACTGAAGGAGATGCTTTTGTATTCAAGGTAATCTTCATTCATTTCTTGTGATTTCATTTCAGTTATGGGCATTTGGATTACTTCGGGTGTTGAAGTGGACACCGGGATAAGAATGGATGCACCGTCTTGATTCAGGTCACAGGCATGAGCAAGCGTTGAAACACAGTCTTTGAAACAGAGGGTTATTGGACTGGTAATCTTTTCGGATACTGCAGTAATTGTGGGTTTGTAAACACTAGAAAAGTCAATTGCTTTGCTGTTTGTGTGCAAGGCAGTGCTGGATACTGGTGTTGGAACCAGGGAAGGAGTTTGAGTTGAGGACAGCATTGGAGTTAGACTATGGTTAGGCTCCTGGAAAAAGTCTTGTACCGAGTCTGCAGAAGTGTCTGAATAGAAAGCAGAGGTACACTCAGCCGGAGACAGAAGAGGCCTTTTCAAAGAGTCACCCAGTGAGGAACAGGAGGGTCTTCACCTAATAAATCGTAGTTGGGAAAAGCCTGGCGGGCATCTCGATCAGAAAGAGAAGAGCACTCCAAGTTAGCCTGCAACTGGTAAGCATATTCCTGCTTCAATCTTTCCATTTGCTTCAACGTTCTTTCCTTTAGCTTATGCAACTCATTAGGAACCCAAATGTCATCAATAATTAGAGAGAGAATGTCTGGTTCAGGGTGACATGGGTTATCTGAAGATGAAATGTACCCCTCTCTTACGTTTAGCTCCTACAGTATGGCATAGTCGTCATTTAAATCCATAGATTGCCTCTTTAGAGCAAATAGCTGTTTCTGGATCTTTTCCAAATCAAAGACGTCCTCGGGGGACTTAGCTGGTCTTTCTTTAACATACTGTTTATTGGTAGAAGGCTCAGGATCTGCTGTTATCTTAGCACAAGACTCAGAGGTTTCAGAGTAGATCTGTGGAACAGAACCAAGTCTAGAGGCATGAGTGGCATTGTTGCGACTACAGGCTTGTTTGTCAGGATAATGAATAGCACCATCATAAAGCATCTTGGAATCTTGCTTCGTGTTGTCAGCCATAATACTTTACAGGTTCACTGGAACAGTACAAAGTAGGAAGACTTTTCACAGAGGTATACGTTGAAGCCTCCCCACCAGCCCTTGTCTTGGAGGGGCATGCCAAGGACTGAGTCAAATACCTATTTTCTTCCTGTAACTGTTCTGCGGTCATCAAGTCGGGATGAGCAGAAAACACAGAGTCCCATCCCGGAGTACTTGCTTTGGCAGAAAAATGTGAAATAAATTTGGCACGAAGATACCCATTCTCTCTGAGGACGGTAGCTTCATTATGGGTAAAAGTCTCAAGTAACTGGGTGCTGGCAGTTTGCTTGGAGGATGTAGGGGTTCGCCAAGGGTTTTTGTTTTTCTTCAGAAGCATCTTGGATCGAACACGCATTGGCCCAAGAATCAAAATTTTCTTTTTGTATTTGATGCATTTCTGTGGAGCTTATATTGACGATATCATCATTCACAGTAAAACCTGCAAAGACCACTTTTTCTACCTTCATACTGTTATGAGAGTCGTCAGACAGGCCGGCCTAACTGCTAATCTATATAAATGCAGATTGGCAGAGTCAGCCGTAGAATATCTTGGTTTTTTTGTAGGGAACGGGAATGTACAGCCCCAACATGAGAAAGTAAGAGCCATCCTAGACACACCTACACCCAAGACCTAAAGGGATCTTAGAGCATTTTTAGGGTTCATATAATATTACCAAAGGTTTATCCGAAATGTTTCGGACAAAACAGATAGGCTGACAGTTAATAACCGTGTAGCAGTTCAAATGCGTTTTTCATATGCTGTGCACGTTATAATAATTGTTTGTGAAAACTCAAGTGTTGTCTTCTCTTACTTTTCAAGGTTCGGCACTGTCAATGCAGTCCGCCATGCCGCAATGACAGCGGGAGCCCCCCGCCACGTACATGTTTAGCAGGGAAGTCCGGAACGTGAACCAAGGTAAGTAACACTGTGGAGGGAGGAGCGGAGGCGAAGCGTTGCGCTCCGGTCTAACCTTTTGTCTTTTTTTCTCTTGCACGAGCTGCGGGAGAGCCGCGCTGGAAGATGAAGCCATGGAGCTGTCTGATTCCTGGCGTAGCAGAGGTACGTATCAGAGGTACGTATGTAGAATGCTGGGTTAGGCAGATGGAAATGCTGGGCTAAACAGGTGAAACGATGAGCATGATCCAATGCACGTGGACTGCAGGATTCGGAAAGGCAAGCGTTACGCTTTCTACATATACAGCCAGAGAAAACGCTAAGCACTGGGTGTGGCCCAGGGCGGGGTTTATAAAGCCCTGGGCTGCACCCAGCACCACTAGACAACCAAGGATATTGCAGAGCAGGACTGCCGGGGGCCATCTTGGTTTACACATGGCGACCTGCTCCGGGGGCCATCTTGGAAGTGGCACTTGGCCACATAAATAGGCTGCAGCCTGTTCCTGCGCCAGCTAGCGACCCTCAGTGTCTAGGCATTGCCTATGCTGCGTGTCTGGGTTCTAGGGACCTTGCTAAGGATTATGACAGCACTTCCCCCTCCAAAGCCCCCCCAAAGAGAGCTACACCTGGCCCTCGGCATTTTGGGTGATTACGGTGATAATGGGCCAATAAGCCTGAAGCATGTATATTTTCAACTGGTTCCCAGGTCTGGTCTAATACCCCATATCCTTCACAATCAATCAGATAGTAGAGTTTCCTCTGCATGTTCTTAGAATCTAGGATACCTCTGACCTTGTATTCAGCCTCCTCTCCCTGTACCTCCACCGAAGGGGGTCATCTTAAGGAATCACAGGTACCTGGGTGCATGGGTTTCAATAGTGAGACATGGAACACTGGGTGTATGCGGAATGTGGGGGACAACATTAACTTTGCTGCTACAGGATTGATGATGGATTCAATGGGATAAGTACCAATATATCTTGGGTGGAATTTCTTAGGCCCCTTCAACTGGATCTGTCTTTTAGCTAGCCATATTTTATCACCTACTCGGTACTTGGGCTCCTTGGATCGTTTCTTATCTGCAAAACACTTGTGAGCTGTTTTTGACTCCAGGAGGGTTTGGGTAGCCTTTCTCAGGGTTTCCTTGATGCTTGTGTGTAAGGTGTTAACGGCAGGCATGTCCAGGGGTACCGGTGGGTCAAGAGCTGAGGTGTGTGGATCCCTCCCGTGTAAGAAGAAGAAGGGCAAGACACCTGTAGAACTGTGGACTGTGTTGTTGTAGGCGTATTCAGCTGCCCATAGTAGTTCCACCCAATTGAGGTCCACTTGGGTAAGCATACATCGAAGATATTGCTCGAGAGTCTGATTTGTCCTTTCGGTTTGGCCGTCTGTCTGTGGGTGGTGACTGGTAGACAAACGGACTTCAATCTGGGCTTTGGCACAACAAATCTTCCAGAACTTGGAAATTAATTGATTCCCCGATCGGAGATCACCACAGAGGGGAAGCCATACAGTCTGACGATGTTTGCTAAAAAGGTCTGAGCTAGAACCCCTGCGTTCGGTAATCCCTTTAAGGCGATGAAGTGTGCTATTTTAGTTAGGAGATCAACAACAACTAGTATGGTGTTATAACCGCTACAAGGTGGCAGTTCAGTAATGAAGTCAAGACAGATGATACGCCATGGGGCTGGTGAAATTGATAAGGAGCGAAGCAATCCCTGTGGTTTGTTTCTTGGCGTCTTGTTTCTGGCGCATATATCACACGTCTTTACATACGTCTTCCCGCCTCGTAGGCCACCAAAAGTTCTGCTGAACCTTTGCCATTTTCTTTGCTATACCTGGATGTCCTGCTGTGAGCGCATAGTGGTAGGTCTCATAACCTGGTCGTGCATCGTAGAGTGTGGTAGATACAAGCGATTTTGGTAATATGAAAGGTTGTCCACTTTTGTCTGTTGTGTTCCCTGTGAGATCCAGGCTTGTATTTGGTCAGGGTTCATGAGCTTTCTGATTTCATCTTGCAATTCATCCAATGAGGTTGAGCTGATCAGCGTGATCCCCAATAGTTTCTCTTCTGGTATGATTGGTATGGGCGTAGGACTTGCATACACATCTTCTCCTTCAGTATCCCAATCAATGCAAGATAGCGCTTCTGCCTTTCTGTTCTTCATACCAGGGCGATAGGTCACCGTGAAATTGTACCCCGAGAAGAACTGAGCCCACCGAAGGTGGCATGGAGAATGGGCTCTGGCCGTCCGCAGGAACTGCAAGTTGTGATGGTCTGTGAGTACTGTGACTGTGTAACATGCACCAAGGAGATGGTGTCGCCACTCCTTAAAGGCAGCCTTGATGGCCAGTAGTTCCTGATCAGTCACAGCATAATTTAGCTCTGCTGGGTTGAATTTCCGAGACCAGAATGCCACTGGATGTAAGTGGGTGGTGTCAGGATTCCTTTGGGACAAATCCGCCCCCATAGCCACATTGGAGGCATCTGTCTCAACCTGATATTTGGTCAGGGTTCCGATGTTTGAGTACTGGGGCATTAGTAAATCGATATTTCAAATGCATGAAGGCCTGCTCGGTTTCGGTGGTCCACTTAAATGTGCGGTTCTTTCGAAGCAAGGTGGTGATGGAGTGAACTATATCTGAGAAATCTACGATAAACCGCCTATAAAAGTTAGCGAACCCCAGGAAACTCTGGACTGTCTTTATGCAGGTGGCAAAGGCCATTGTAGTATTGCTTCCACCTTGCGGTTATCCATCTGGATGCCCTGAGGAGTCAGTATGTATCCAAGGAACTCCACTGTGGTCACATGAAAAGCGCACTTCTCGAGTTTTACAAACAGATGGTGCTGGCGTAGTTTTTCCAAGACCGCCTTCACATGGTGTACGTGTTCTTCCAATGTCGTGGAGTAGATTAAGATGTCATCTGTGTAAACCATTGTGCAAACATCCAGTAACTCCCTTAGAACTTCAGTCATAAAAAACTTGAATGCTGCGGGTGCGTTGCACAGCCTGAAGGGCATGACAGTGTACTCAAATAGTCTGAATTTTTTGGGGAAGGCCGTCTTCCACCCGTCCACTGCCTTCACTCGAAAAAGGTGATTGGCTCCTCTGAGGTCAAGTTTCCATGTAGATCTTTGCAACTTTTACTTGGTCCAGTAGTACCAGAATTAATGGCAAAGGATACTGTTTTTTATGGTGATTGTGTTGTGTCCTCAGTAATCTATACAGGTTCTGAGGTACCCCTCCTTCTTGGGGATGAAGAAAAGAGCTGAGGAGATGGGTGACTTGGATGGCCGAATGAACCCGTTGACTAGGTGCTGGTCTAAGTAGTTGCGTAGGTGTTCTCCTTCTCCGTAAGGGCATATATGCGACTGCACAGAAGTTGTGCTCCCGGAACCAGGTCGATTTGGCAGTCATAGGGCCTGTGGGGTGGCAAGGTGTTGGCTTGCACCTTATGAAAGACATCTTGATAGGCGTTGAATTCCGGAGGCAGTTGACTCATTATACTGATCACTGCCCCATGTGATCCGGCTCCTGGTTCTTGGGTTTTGGCAGCGTCGGGGGACACAGCTGGATAACAGGTCTCAGCACATTCAGCTAGAAAGGTCAACAAATGGGTCCACCAGTCGTTGGCTGGGTTATGACATTCCAACCAGGGCAATCCTAGTATCAGTTGGAACTGGGATGCGTTGATTAAAGGAATGGTTCGGTCAGAAATTTTTATTGTCCCTACGGGTCGGCCATGTGTTTTAAAGCCTAAGTCGGTCAATATTAGAAAAATTTCCTATGGACCTTACCCGAGTTTTCGTCCATTAGAAAATAGGCAAAAACAGGCAATGAGCCACCACTATTTTGTGATAATCTTATCACTTGCCGCATCGCCCTGTGTGACCTGCTTTTGCAGCACTAAATCATATCCCCCGCCCCTGAGCCTGACATTATCAAAACATTCATATTCCCTGCCTCTCTCCGTGACGTTACTGTGCTGCGTAGGCAAATGCGCCCAGTCGTCTTCTACGTGACTTCACACAGAACCCGGAAACCAACACAGATCAACTCACAACACAGCGCGCCACAATTCGGAATATGAAACTGTACTTTAAAATCAAACAGCAAGATTGTACATTTGGTAAAGTACTTTAATTTGACATTAAATGTTTAGAGAATCTTCAGCCATTGGCATATTAAATCGGAAATGACATTTTTTTTCTTTGCTCTCGATCCGCAAATCCGCTAAAGTTTATCGTGAGTCACGCGCTGATCCTTTATGGTACACAGGGTGTTGGTTTTCGTTAAAAGAAGCACTTTGGTCGCACGGTGAATCGCAAGGCTGTTCCATCAACTAGGCACTAGGCCACCGTAAAGGTTGATATGTTGATTCTAGCCGCTGGTACTGCGTAAGGGCATATGGGCCCTTGGCGATCGTCCCATAAGATAGTCAAGGTAGTGCAGTTGTTTACAAGAAGCTGCAGCTGGCGATTGAAGAATCCGTCGGTCGGGGTCTGGAATAGGTGGCAGTCGCAGTACGGTAGGATGTACCTGTTTTGAAAATATAAAAATTGAAATTAGTCTTGCCAGCCGATCTTTATTACTATTTTTCATTTTATTTATTAGGGCCGAGGTGAAACTATTTGCTTGCGAGGATAGTGCAATGGAGTATGTTCGGCTCTAAAAGCAATGCGAAAACTGCCGAAAGAAATCGAGGTTAACACACAATGTAATTATTTATTAACGTTGAACCACTGAGAAACGACTATTTGTCTACATGCGTGTCGAATGGGCAAATGCATGCCCATGCGCCCGGTAGAAAGACGATCCCACAAATGTTTTACTTGCTCTTCATTGTAATATGCCACACAGAACGACAAGTACAACTTAACCTGTCTTTAACTGAACGCTATTGTTATTATATTCCGGTATAAAATCATCTAAAGAGTTACTTACATTATATTTGCCATTTCCATTGTCTCTGAGTAATGCAGTCCGTAAATTGCACTCTGTTTGTGGCAACAATTTTGCATATACTGAACTAACATGGTGTAGTTTCAGAATTTGCAGCCTTATCGACTCTTACGTTATTGCACCCCTCCTTCAAATGAAGTCCTTTTGGCATGGTCCCTGTCTCTCAAGGTCAAAGAACAATAGAACCTTTTACTGCCAGTGCGAGTCGTGGGCCTCTCCAGCCCGCCAGCAAAAAATCAAAGCTGCTGACCTTCACTCTGCATGAGCATACATTCTTACTTTGCAACATCCCATGTAAAGCCATCTGTGAGAACTTGAATTTTTGACTCCATCTTTGTAATAGGCCTCACTGTGCTAATGCGAACTGGCTTCTCTCCAATCTGCAACGCCTTGCTTGGTGCGTTCCAAGGCCCCCAAGTTTGTCCTCGTTGTCCGCAAGCTTTACAGCCCTAGAGAACCATAACTATGGAGACATTGACTTTTTGGGGGAAGGTGAGGAAAAGTATAAAGTACCCGAGGAGTTGAGTTGAAAGTGAGATTTATTGTTTGTTTGTTTTATTATTTGTAATGCGCAAGCCTTCCCTCAGGTAACAGTGTGCAGCATTTACATGAGATTGCGAAGCTTAGTTACAACAACAAAAATATATACATACACATATTGACAAGGTCAGCGATATGAGGTGAATAGAGAGAGAAGTCAAAGATGACACCCAGGATGGTGAAGGGAGGGGTTAGGGTTAGCATACTTTGTATGTACACTGTACAATAACATTTTTTTCAAAAAGACAATCAGATTATAATGATTTAAACCGGGATTTGTACTTCTCAACGAGCTCTTCTTTGGGTGGACATGGCATAGTGGCAATGTTTGGTGGCAATGTATCTGTGCTCTGCACAGAATCCCTCAAAATTCCATCTGTGTGCTTCTCTAGTACATTAACAATAAGGCCTTTTACAAAGTCGAACTCCATTTCCTCATATACTGGTTTGACCACCCATTTCTTACTTCTTTTTGCAAAGGCTGTAGTGTAGCGAAGCATCCCTACATTTCCCGTAGTCCTAGATTGTTCACGGCACACATTCTCGTTATGGGCCAAGATCGCTAGTAGAGTCCTATGTTTCATGCCCTGTATGCCGAAATGCAATCGTTTTGGCCTGTACTTTAGGCACACATTGTGGAACACCTCCAAACCTCCTGTGTGACAGAATTTTGTCAGTCCACTCAAATCTCTTGAAAGAGTTTTATCAAAAACAATCTTCTCAATGGCTTTGTGTGTAGGTGAAGATGGAATCAACCACTTCTTCTTCCATGCCTCCTCTGGGGACAAAGGGCCATCTTCACATTGGTGGAAATGTTGGTTTTCTGTCCAGCGGTGAACGTTGGTACAATGGTGCATCAGTGACCGCTATTTTTCAAGTAGGATTTCCACTGACCCTTCACAAGTTTTGGAGCTCCACCACAGATGGTTGCTGATAGACTGGGACCACTGTGAAAAACTTTCCAAACCTTTTTTTTTTCCTGCAGCCGAGATTTTCTTATTGATAGATTTAGCAAGATGCCATACGACAAATTGATGTTTAATATGTGGGAACTGCTCTCTCATTGTCTTGGCTATTGAAACGTGTCTGTCCGTGGCTATGAGGTCGATGTGCATTCCCCTCGATTGTAGATATTCCAATGATTTTATAAATCCTAGTTTCTCCATGGCCACTGAGGATTTACATTGGGACACCTGCACAACCACAAACTCACAATTTTCTTACTATCCATGTCCTGAAAGTGGTAGGTGCAGTACTTGGCAGAAAATCCAGGGCTGTCACACTGTCCATCGCCGGCTAGCCTGAATCGTTTGCCTTCGAAAGGACTTTCTAGAGACAATTGTTCAATTTTCCAAGCATCACTAATGGCCAGAAATAGATAATCATGTTGGAATTTGTAGTACTGCGTTTTAGAAATGAAATGGAGTCCCACACAACTTTTTAAAACTGGAACCACTAAATAAGTGAGGCAGCTGCACACAGTAGATTGCCTGCTGGCAGTTTCCCCAGCATTGGTTGTGCAGACCATGAGAACGTATGATGTAATGTACAGGCGGCATGTATTTTGACGTTACTGCCTTGTGTTTGACGAGTCACATGAATCAATGTCTTCCCACATACTTCCACTCTAACTGAATGCCCACATTTCAGCATACTTATAATATCCATCAAACAACTGTCAAATACTATGTATTTGCCCTCTTGCATTTGACTGTCATCCTGCATCACAGTTGTTTCGGACTGTATCGTTGTGTACATATCACCAGAATTGAAACTAATATCGCTGATATCATGTTCTGATGCATCAGTGAATAGTGCTGCTGGTTCATTCTCTGTCATTTCAACATCTGTTACTTGAACATTGATGGGAGAACACAACAATGTCGACATCTTTTTGGGTGGTATTTTTTTTGCTGGTGTAGATTGTGTGAATTGATATGCAACTACTTCAGAGCTATCGTGAATACATCCAGTATCATCTTCTTGTGGTGGTGCAGTCGCACTGTAGCAATGGTCCAATAAAACTTTGCTGGATTCTCCAGACACATTCAATTCATGTTCTGGCCATTGGACAATCGCATCTTGAGTCTGAACACGCCGTGACTGAATTAATAGTTCCTCCATAGTGTAAATGGTCTGGCAAGCAACATCTCTCATTTGCTTCACTGTCTGTGTATGTATAGTTCATACACCCACGGGTAACTAGAGGACAGATTGGAAAAGGGATGTTCAGTTTAAACACAAGATAAAGTATAGTACAATTGACAGAAAAAAACATAATATAGTCCCCAGCACAAAACAATTTATAAAAATATGAACTGTTTGTAAGTAACCTTATTTTGATTTCTTTACTTTGCAACTTTCTTGACTCGAACTTCAACATCTGCACGCTGTTGCTCCGATTCGTTTCTGCATGTCTTCCCTTCGTCTTGCGATGCAACGACTATATTTTCTGGATCCGCATAGACAGCACGGAATGACGCTCCATCGACTCCCTGAAACATAGTACTTTCATTACTATGTATCACAATATTGAAAACATAAAACACACGTGAGGACGACCACACAGGTACATCTCAATAGCTAGACACAAATTAAACATTGTATAGAACAATCAAACGACAAGTATTCGAGCTCTGATGATCTAGTTCGATGGAACTGTCAGTATCCATACCTCTGGCTCCGCAAAGACTGCCATGAATGATTTTATTGGAGAGGACGCCTCAGCAACTCCCTGAAACGAAGTACTTGCATTAGTATGGGTTTCAATATTGTAAACATAACGCACACTTGGGGTCGACGGCACAGGTACATATAAAGAGATAACCACAAATAATACATTGTCTAAAAGAATCAATGGATATCTAAATATGATCCGATTTAATCGACTTATTTCTCCGATTTATTTACATCTGCATCATCTAAATGGGATGTTGTGATTGTAGAGGAAGCTCCGTCGTCTCCCTGAAACACAGTACTTGCGTTAATAAGGAAGAAAGTATAGCAAATGGAATCACGTTATATGATCACGCTCGATGGAACTGTCAGTATCTATACCTCGTGCTGCTGAAGAACATCTATGGATGTTGTAAATGTAGTGCACACTTCCAAAAGCTGTTGCACCGATTCGTATACGCATGGTCCCGCTTCCACTTTCCCTGGAATTACTTGAATGTCAGGCTCAGCATCAAGTGCAGGGGTTGACGCTCCATCTACCGCCTGAAACATAGTACTTGCATTAATAAGGATTACAATATTGAAAACATAACACACACTTGGGGTCGACCGCACAGGTACATATCAATGGCTAACCACGAATGAACCATTGTGTACAACAATCAAACGACAAGTATTCCAGCTCTGATGATCTAGTTCGATGGAGCTGTCAGTATCCATACCTCGTGCTGCTGAGAAATATCTATGGATGTTGTCAATGTGGTGGACGCTTCAGCATCTCCCTGAAAGACAGTACTTGCATTAGTATGGATAACACTAATTATAACTGAAAACAAACATTAGGGGACGACAACTAAGATGTATATCAATTGGAAAGCACTAACCAAATATTCGGTAAAATAATTAACCGATACATAAAAACTATTACTTGACATGCATAAAACAAGTCTGTAGCGTAATAGCTAAGTAAGATTACCTGATACACGCTAGAAGTGGTTGATAACTGCGGGCACGTCACGGATGTAGAATGTTCTTGCTTCAGATTCCGTGGATAGTCAAGCAGTTGTAAAGGTAAATTATTGTTTGATAATGAAATGCCAATATTAAAAAATTGCCATGTAAGGCGACAGAATACTTGAGAATAATGCTATTGAAAGTCCGCAATATAGCACAGTTCCCTGTGCCCATTAATAGATTTCCTTTGAGGGTTATAAAATCAAAAAATAATTTATTGATAAATGTCATTATTCAAAAAGCTATACACTCATATCAATATTGAAAGTATTACAAGGGACACAACACCTAAAATATCAATTAATCCATTCGGCTACCTACACACTACCGCAAGACCTAAAGCTAAATCCGGACACTTGACTCACAAGTGGCGGAATGTGGACGAATAGAGTGGGAATAGCGTTTGCGAGCAATTTTCGTGTCGTTCACCGTTTATTCTTCTTTGTTACCCAAGATGTGGCGTACATGTTCGAGGAAAAGTGCCGGCTGAAGATGCAGTATCGATCACCCCTCTTGTCCTCAAAGATTTGTTGAACTCTACTTTCAATCTCTTCGGGTGGATATCTGCAATGTCTGACCCATTCTCTTATTCGATCAACAGTTTTAGGGAATACATGCATTGTAGTGCCTTCAGATTTAGCATGGGTCTTCGAAGGGCAACCGCTAATCGAACAGGCAGGCATTGTTGAAAATACTGAAAAGTAAATATCAAGATTATTATAAAAACTTGATGAATAAAAATGCCATAAAAAAGTAAATGAACCATACAATGTTCAATGCAAGGTTTGTTTTGGTCGCCGGAACTATACCAGTTCATCAAGTGCAGATTAGTATTTGCATTACTTTCACAAATTAAAAAATGATGGAACTAAACTCTGAACATGTGACTCGTCCCTTGGATGTACTGTCTTGCGCGAGAAGGAAAGATGCTTACATTAGAGACAGGACCGGCAAAGGATGCAATTCGATGACATTTGACACAGATGAAAATAAATAGATCTATTGATAGTATAACAATTGAAACTCAAGTCAATAGCAATGAGACCAATGAACATAGCACTATTGAGTACTCTACTTGCAAATAGAAATTTAAAAATGACCGAAATATGACTGTGATACATGGCCTTACCTTGACCAACAAACAGTTAGATTCAGCAAGCCCAGTAGTTTGTGGCAGGAGAACAGGTAGATGGCCACAGCTAGCACACTGACGAGTTTGCTCGAAGCGGTCACAGAAGTTCACAGATAGCACGACGACAAGCAGATTAGCATCGATCTCAGTGGTTCTCAGGTAGCACGTTCAGGAGTTGACTTGCAAAGCACAAAGATGTTCTCATGAGACATATCAAGTGGTTTATAAAGTATTAGAAACAGGGGTGTGTTTGTGAATGAATGATGTGTATATGTCGTGGTATTATGTGGTTTGCTGGGGGCCTGGGTGGATGGGCCGGTGGGCGTGCGGACAAGGCACAGGAAGACTCTTGAATGGAGACACACTTATGTGGATTGCAGGTGGGCGGCCTGCTTCAGGGGAGGCCTGCCTGGAGACACCTGGTCTGAGGAAACCATGTGAGCAATGGCCCCTGGGCGTGGGATACCTTTTGAAGTGTACATGGTGTTTGGCACCTTGGCCGTTATCGCCCCTGACAGCACACCATGGCAGCGCTCATCCCCGGGTGCGAACTGCCTTTGATGCGGGGGGTGGATGGGCCGATGGGCGTGCAGACAAGGCACAGGAAGACTCTTGAATGGAGACACACTTGATTCATTTAAATAATCGAAACAACCGTTGTTAAAATATATGTGGTGTTTTATTTTGTTTCTTATTTTGATGGCACAAAAATACTAAACTTTACACATTGTACAGGTCAGGTTGCAGCGCAGCGAGGGAAAATCCCCTGTACTGACTGCTGTCATTGGGGAAAGTTTGTCTTATGGCACCAACGGCACAGGCGGGTATTACTCTTCAAACGCGGTGTCCAAGCCTCCCGTCAAGCCACCATGTAAAGGAACGATAGGCCACCAGCCTGTACCACCTGAGAAAAAGAATGATACAAACTGTTTTTAAATGACCAAGATAAGTTTATTAAAACTTTGTTGTCAATGACAATTCTTGTAACTAATGGCATTCTGCTCGGACAAATGCTATCTAGGCACTGCACAATATTGAACGACTTTCATGCGTTACAATGATATGTAGATGTCATTTTGAATATAGGAGACGACTATGAAATAGTAGTGGCAGCACAACCAGAGTATACTTACTCGTTACTCGGACAAACAGTTGCGCGAAGTTCGTGCATAAGCACCATCATTATCCTCAACACGGACCATGTGAGGCAGGCTGCCCTGAAGTCTGGCAGCTTGGTGATGCACTGCGGCCGTGGCTCGACTTCCGAAATGTAGGCCACGCATCCAGAGTTTTCACAGCAGCAGCAGTTCTTGTCCTCGGTTGGCATTAGCTCGCACCGATTGCATGTGCACCAGGTGGAAACACGGTCCATGCGATTAGGTCCAGTGTCTTCATCCGTTGATTTGTCCTGCCAACTGCCTTCCGAAGCCTCATCGTTTTCGCATGTTTCCCTTTCCAGTAGTTCCTCCTTGGTATACTCGGGCTCGTACATGTAGGGCATTATTGTAGCCATCGTGTGGTAAACAAACTAAAATAGTTTATAGCAATGGTACTGGTATCTGTTCACACGGGCTACAAGCGGCGAAGGTAGCTGACCAGAGCACAGAAACGAGTCACAGAATATTCAAAGTAACACAGAAAGAGGAATGGAATCGAAAATCTGCTGCTGTGTGTTGTCAAACGGTCTGTTTATACTTATTGAGTAAAGAGGCGTCCTGCCATTTCCATGGCGACACGTCATTACCTGAAGCGCAGCGAATGTTGAAACGAGACATGCTTTGGCGTTGTGAAATGGGCGGTACACGTCTGCTGATGACAGGCTCAGGAGCGGGGGAAATGATTTAGTGCCGCAAAAGCAGGTCACACAGGGCGATGCGGCAAGTGATAAGATTATCACAAAATGGCGGCGCCCTACTGCCTGTTTTCGCGTGTGTTTAATGGACGAAAACTCAGGGAAGGTCAATAGGACATTTTTCTAATATCGACCGACTTAGGCTTAAATACACATGGCCGACCCGTAGGGACAATAAAAATGTCTGACCGAACCATTCCTTTAAGACAAACACTATGTGTTCCCGATTGCCGTCATGGCATAGCAATGCAACCTTCCTTGTACATTGGGTCACTGGTCCGGAGGCCAGTTAAGTCCCATCTACAGGCACAATGTTGTCTGCCTTTTCCCATCTCTGAATGGGCACACCTATTTGCAGGGCCACAGTGATGTCCACGTAATTACCTACTGCTCCACAGTTGATGTACGCTTCCAATGCATGCATCCGCTGAGGCTGTTCGGGGCATAGTAGGATCACTAGTGTTGTGAGGTGCGAGACCGTTGACGTCCTTTCCTTTCCCGACAAGCCGATGTCTATTCTTGTCGAGCCATGCAGTTTTCTGATGGCTCCTGTGGTTCTGGCATGCTTACTTCAATGGCTCCCAGTGGTTTCCAGGGAGTCTTAATTGGGCAATCCTTTAAAAAAATGTCCTGCCTTCCAGCAATATAACCAAAGCTGTTCCTTCCTACGTCCCTCCCTTTCTTCTTTGGTTAATGGTCCCCTTATACTGCCCAACTGCATGGGCTTGGGCGTATTGTATGTGGTTCGGGGTGCATCCCGGGGACATACATACAAAGGTTGGTTCTCGAAACGTGACCGATCCAACCACCTTTCCTGTCGGCGGTGGTCCAGCTGCACCACCAAGTCTATGCATTCTGAACAGCGTTCAGGTGGGTTCACAACCTGTGCTAAATCGTTCTTTAACTTGATTCGAAGGCCCCGGTAGAACAGGGTGTTTCTCTTGTCTTCAGGCCAGTTCATCTCGGCCACCAGACGATTGAATGTAGTAATATATACCAACAAATCCTGGAACCCCTGTCGAAGGGCCAGTAACTCTCCGTCCAAAGCAATTGTACAGAATGGAGTCGTCCCGGTTGACCAGTGGCATAGACCAACTGGCTGCATGCCCCCCTAGATAGGACAGGACAAAGGCCACCTTGGTTTGATCGGTCGGGAACGCCCCTGGGCAACATAGGAAATGGAGCCGGCATTGGTTCATGAAGACGGCATATTTTTGGGGGTCCCCCATGTATCTCTCAGGTGGGGCTAAAGGGATGGTAAGTGGAGTGGTCACATAAATCGGAGCTGACGCTGCTGCAGCACCATCTGATGCACCTGGTAAGGGGGTCTGTCCGGCTTGTGTTCTGGTGAGGCGAGTTGCTAGCTCCTCTGTTCTCTCTCTATTTACTACTAGCTCCTTTCTCATTGCATTAGTCAAGGAGGGGGTAGCATGCACCTCAGCCGCATTGTTAGGCGAACTGCGGGCTAACTGGTCTACCTCTGATGCCATGACAATCGGTCAGGGCGATTACGTGGACTGGTGCCCTGCAGGAGTGCCTGGTCCAGACTGTCAACGTGTGTTACTGGACTCGACTCTATGCTGCTCACTTCAAACCACTCCCTCCCCTCTGTTAACACTGTAGGACTAGTTGCCCAGCAGACAGGATGGTCAAGAGTGATTTGGTATGGTTCTTGATATGGCTCTTGAAATGCTGGGATGGGTATTGGACCCCTCAGGATGAACTTAAGGACAGGGGAATAAATGAAATCAACCATTGTGTAACCACAATGCCCACCACCTCCCTACTGCCTTCCCAGGGTGTGCTGACTGGCACCACTAACTCCTGCTCATTTTATGGCACTCTGAAGGCTCAGTCTTTCTGAAGTTTCCTCACTGGATTCGGTGGTGCAGGCCTGCTGCGGCGCACTTGATGCCTTTGGGGAGTGTCTCTATGGATTTCCATGTATGATGTCAGAACTACACTTCGGAATGTCCCTGCAATGCTTTTACAGTCTTGCTTTGCTTAATTAACGTGTTACAGTTCAAGCACGTTGTTCATATGCTGCGCGCGTTATAATAATTGTTGGTGAAAACTCAAGTGTTGTCTTCTCTTACCTTTCAGGTCCGGAGCTGTCAATGCAGTCCACCAAGCCGCGATGAAAACGGCAGTGCCCCTTCACGTAGATGTTTAGCAGGGAAGTGCGGAACATGGACCAAGGTAAGTAACACTATGGAGGGAGGAGCAGAGGTGAAGCGTTGCTCTCCGTTGTAACCTTTTGTCTTCTTTTCTCTTGCAGGAGCTGCTGGAGAGCCGCTCTGGAAGATGAAGCCGTGGAGCTTTCTGACAGATTCCTGGCGTAGCAGAGATACGTATCAGAGGTACGTATGTAGAACACTGGGTTAAGCAGATGGAAACACTGGGCTAAACAGGTGAAACGATAAGCAGGATCCGATGCACGTGGACTGCAGGATTCGGAAAGGCAAGCGTTACGCTGCCTACATATACAGCCAGAGAAAACGCTATAGCCCTGGGCTGCACCCAGTACCACTAGACCACCAAGGATATTCCAGAGCTGGATTGCAGGGGGCCATCTTGGTTTACACATGGTGACCTACTCCAGGGGCCATCTTGGAAGTGGCACTTGGCCATATAACTAGGCTGCAGCCTGCTTCTGCGCCAGCCAGCGACCCTCAGTGTCCAGGCATTGTCTGTGCTGCGGTTCTGGGTTCTAGGGACCTTGCTAGGGATCATGACAATAATACCTTGAAGCAAACTCTGAGCCAGAACCCAGTCCTGAAGGTAGCACACTTCTCTAAAGACTTTATATTGCAAACAGATGCCTCTCTTACCGGATTAGGAGCAATCCTATTTCAAGGTTGTGATGGATTAGAACATCCCATCTTGTTCACAAGTCGCAAGCTCTTCCCACGTGAAATAAATTACTCTGTGCTGGAATTTGAAGCCCTGGTGATTAAGTGAGCTCTTATTATAGAGCTACTACCTCTTAGGCAGAAGGTTTACATTAGTCACTGACCATTCTCCCTTAGTTTGGGTTAGCCAGCGCAAAGACTCAGACCCACGGGTGATGCAATGGTTTCTAGACCTGCAGCTCTACTGCTTCACAGTGGACCACCAGAAAGGTAAGACCAGGGAATGCAGATTTCCTGTCCCGGTTCCCCTGTGAAGCAGATGCGGCTACATAGCATGGAGGAAGGGTATATGAAAAACCTGAAGGTGTCTCACCAGCTAGTCCCTGGAGATCTGTTGTCCAGGTGGCCAGGACTCGGCCATCGCTATTGGATCCAGTTCCTGGGGGTGGACCAGTAGGGGAGGATCACCTGGGCAAGGGGTCTTCAGGGAGTGGAAGTGGGGCACCGATGGGTGAGACGCGATACCCCATTCCCTGTAACACCTTTTCCCCATCTTACCCTGTAGGATATTTAGAAGCTCTACCCGGCCCCCCCTTTTCTGATGCAAACACTTTCTTACACTGTAACAGACAACGGACTAACACCAGAACCGTTTACCCGACATGTACCAACACACAAGTCCGGCAATTGACAATAACCACACACACCTGACGGCCCTTTACGTTCCCCACAGAGATAAAAGGTGGAGAACAAAAGCACACTTCAAGCAAGGCCGAACCCACGAGGAGACAGCTACACTGAACTGGCAGTTCAAACAGAGGCGAAAGAAGGTGAGACCTGGAAGGACGACAAAGGGGGAAATACCCTTGCCCTTTTCAACTCAAAACTGCAAAGCCTCTGAAAGGGAAACCATAAGACTGGGAGTTACAGCTGGTGTGTGGAGGAGCAGATGTCAACGGTACACAGGGGCCTCCTGCATTGATAGCACAGGCGTGGAGGTGTGCTGGCTACCATGGTACAGTCCTTGACTCCAGAGGCAAGACCAGACAGTGGGATCAAAACAGCCGGTGAGTCGGAGGAAGCTGATAGCAAACAGACTTATGTTGAGCCCAAGGTTGCAAGTGGCAAATTTTGATGAACGCAGGAACCTGAAACAAAGCACTTGTGTGTATGCAAACGTTTGTGAAAGCCCAGGGAAGGGCCGGTTGCAGAGTGGTCAGGTGCTGTAGGAGTGCTCAGTCAAAGGACTCTCGCTGGCCCCTTGAGTGTTGAAAACGGCAAGCACCAGAAGGCCCTAGGAAAGGGCAACATGATATGTCAGAGTTGTCCTACAAAGGTCACATCAAATCCTTTGTACAATCTAAAGTCTCAGACTCATGGTTGAGAGAATGCTAGGGGAAGGGAACCCCGCTTTCTGAGAAGAAGCTGAGCCTGACAGAGGGATGCTGAAAGAAGGCTAGAAGAAGGGAACCCATACTTTCTGAGGAAAATAAGCACATCACAAACTATGCAGAAATTACATGAATTGTGTTAAAGAAGGCCATGGTGAACCCGGCAGAAGGAGGCCCATTTTGCAAGGAGGATCCAAGCCCAGCGGAGGGAGATCCTAGGGGCGAACAGAAATCGCTCAAAGGTACAAGATTATCGAAGGAACTTTTGTTTGTTGTTTTTTGTCCAGCAGACCTTCTCAGGCAAGAGACTTTGAGGAAAGAGAGTTGGCCCTTGAAGGTTCTGGTATCGTTGAACTGGAACTGTGAGCCTCGTGCTCGAGAGGTCCAGGAGTATGCTGTGCTCAGGACTTCCACCTTGTCCTGTACTTGAAACGTGGCGAAGGAAGATCCAGCCATACCATCCTGACTTATTTTACAAACACTTCTTTCTTTTCTGGTGAACATTATCCCACACTCTTTTTGTAATTTAGTGGCAAGGATTGGCAAGTTTTTTTTTAGTATAGTCCCTTTTTATTTGACAAGACGCCACTAGGACTGCCTTATTATTATTTGATGGTCATAGCTTGCTCCCATCTTAGATTTAGATTTAGATTAGGCGTTTATCTCACCCATTATAAAGTTCAGTTAACACCCTTGAACTGTGATCACTTGTGTCTATCTTTACTGTTGCTACGATTGAGTTCCTTACACTACAATGGGTTAATTATGTAAGACTTTGGGACCTTACCATGTGGAATGGTAGTACCCAGGGGGACATACCTGGGAAATATATATGGGCCGGAAATAATAGTCGAGCCACCCTTGATAACTTTTTTCGGAACGACTCCTGCCTTATGGCCACCGAAGCGCTAAGGGTGACCCCCTTTAATCCTTACAGTTACACAGGCATTTAATCAAACCAAGCTGGCAATAGAATATACTGGTCTGCAAGAAACATTGATAAAGCAAGAGTTCTCTTAGCAGAGCGCACAGGTGCAGATTTTGAGGTGCTCGGCGGATTAAATTGCAATGATGTAGAAGGGTAACTCAAAAGCTTTGCCACCCTTGCAGGCTCCAACACAGTAAGACACTTCCAGAGCACTGATAAGCACAGTAATAGATCCGATGGTACCATCCGAGATGCTAAAAGAGGGATGCGACGAAAGCTGAGAAGGTTACGTGGGCAAGGATGGCCTGAGCATATGATGTCTAGACACGTAAAGAGTATTAGGAACGATTATAAGTATTGGCTTAAGCGCTGAAAGCACGCAATAAAAAATGCACATTGGCAAAGTATGATCACTGTACTCAGGAGTGGAAACACCAGAAACATATGGGCAAAGCTAACCAGGGCCAAAGGGGACAGTAGGATAAACATAAAAGGGAAAGGAGAAACCACAACAATTTGTAATAAGTGAGGCAGACATTGAAATAGTAACCTCCAACCTTAAGAATTCTATTTCTATTAATTAATTCTAATTTGGTGGCCCAAACAGATTGGCCAATGTTGTCCTCAAGCAGAATCTCTCCAAGTGGGCTGCTATACTGAAAATCTTTTTTGACAGGAGTGTATCCCAATTTCATGGCAACAGTCATACAAGTCTATAAAAAAGGAGATAGATCCCTGCCGGAAAACTACAGACTGTTGTCATTATCAGATGTTACGTGTAAAATATATTCAATCTTCACACACCCGTTACAGTTTATGCAGACGGAGTTTCACCCCGGGACCACCACTACACCCAACCTGAGGATTATGAATAACTTATTTAGGGGGGCTACGGTACTAGGAGGGCCCGCTTTGTATGTCATTTCCGTTGACTTTCACGCAGCTTTTGATGGGGCTGATCGTGAAAAGCTATGGCACAAAATGGAGAGCTGGGCTGTCCTGCTTGGCTGATGAGTGTTCTTAAGGGCCTGCATTATAACACTCAGGCCCGTGTGAGATTAGATGACTCGGGTGCTACATCTTCCTCCATTAAGATATCTAGGTGAGAGGGGGGGGCATGGCCAGCCGAGGACCAACTTAAGTTGCATGCTTTCTCTGTGAGCCCTGCAGCCCACGCTTTTATTTAGGCCCAGAACCCCCCAAATGTGATCACCAACTACCTATAGTCCAGGGGTAGGGGTTGGAACCCTGTGCTAACATTCTCTGACTTTGAAATCGAAACGGGAGACCAGGCTCTCGTAACTTGAAGCACGCGAAATTACAACAACAATTATTCAAAATGGCTCCGGCGGCAAGGGATGTAGAAAGCAACGTGGCTCCCTGGCAGTAAAGGTCCGTTCTGCAGCAGAGACTGGAAAGCAGGAACAGCGCCGGGGAGCGAGGCGCCCTGCCCCCACATAGTGAAGGAAGCAATCTCTTTGCACGAGGCTAATTACGGTGTCCGGAGGGAAGATCGCTGCACCAGGAGAGTGGTAGTGAAGCAGACACATCATGGCAATCACGCACAGCAGTGATCGCGCAGGTACTATACAGCAGACGTGAGAAGGGACGGAGAAAGAAAGGCCCGGGAAGCATGCCCGCTTGGAACCAAGGTGAGAAGGGGAGAAGAATAGCGGGAGGTGAGTCCCACTCTCCAGACCTCGGATGTGGTGAGGACTGAGTCCAGAATGCGTCCCTTAACTTACGAAGGCCACAGGATCACAGGGAGAGACGCTGTGGAGCTGGGTGGAGCATCATTGGGAGCAGTGGGGACACAGAGCAGTTACAAATACAGCAAGCAGTAGGTGGCCTGGAAGGGAGAAGAAAGCACACAGCAACAAAAGAATATAAACACCCCAGAGCGGATTCCACATAAATATAAAGAAAGGAATCGCAGAACATTGGGAGAGGCCCAGCATACGAGTATTCTGCAGCAATAAGAAGAGGAACCGCAGAGCTAGTGGAAGAACCATAACGAGTGGGGTGGGGGGTGTAGATCTATGTCTGCGAGCTCATAAAACACACAGAAAGACCCAGCAACGAGCAGCCTACCTGGAGGGGGAAAGAAACACACAGAAAGAAGGGAGGACATGGTCACTTACAAAGGCGAGCACATAGCGCGACAGTTAAAGTCTCAAACAAAGGCACATAAGGCATGATAACTCTAACGGGAAGAAGCTTCCTCGCCCCCCCAACACTTGGCCCCCCTTGTAGACCTCTCCCTTGGAGAAAAGAAGTAGTGACGTGACGCTACTGTCCAAGTAAAAGAACATTTGGGGTCAAGAGAAGGGGTGACACCTGAAACGTCATAATGGCAAAACACTTGAACAAGCAGAATCAAGACCCTGCTAGGAGACAGCAACAAACCGCTGCGCAAATCCACTCGCCTAGAGGGGGAAGACCCTCCTACGAGGCGCTCGGATATGCAAGAAATGCTTGCTGAGATTAAGAAGGAAATAAAGGACTGTTATAAGCCTCACATAAGTCCATCACAGATCTGAACAAGCAAGACTTGCCAACCGAGAACCGGGTGGAAGAGACTGAGACGACACTCTGCGAGCAAGGATACGAGCAAGGAGAACTGGCCAATCGAATGGACTCCTACGAACAACAAATGGAATGGGTCGTAGCCAGGCAAGAGGATAGCAAAAACAGATCCTGAAGGAACAATATAAGACTTAGGGGCATACCAATGGCGGTCCCGGAAGCCAAACTACATAACTATGTTCAAGCACTATTCCAACAGATGTTGGGAGAATTTGCAAGGGAGAAAGTAATGCTGGACAGAATGCACAGAACATACAATGCCTATCAGAAAAAGAAGAATCTGGTGCCGGACGTGCTCACAAGAGTGCACTACTTTCGGGTGAAGGAACAGATCACAAAGGCTCCATGTGGAATGGAACCAATCACGTTTCGGGATTCCCACATCACTCTCTACCAGGATATGGCCCAAGCTACATTGATGAGACGAAAGAGGCTGTGCACAGCCACAAGTTGGCTACAAGACAAAGGGTTCCGCTACAGATGGACTTTTCTGTGTGGACTTTGTTTAGAATATCAGGGTAAAGCATATCATATAGCAAAAGGGGAGGCAATGGCAGACCTGATGAATAAGGATGACAGCCCATGTTCAAAAGATCTGTCATTGAGAGAGAGACTGAAAAGTGCCCAGGCTGCACAGCTAGGAAAGAAGGATGGCGACAGGTGCGTCCTTACCCAAAAGGAAAGGGGAAGTCTCTAAAATATAATGAGGACACTTGAAAAGGACTTAAAGGTGAGACGCAAGATATACAACATAAACATGACAGTTTTTCTTTTTTGGAGGAAGGGGACGAATAAAACCTCTGAAGGAAAGGTTCAAAGGGAAAGGCTCTGGGGGTCCACCAGTTGGTGGGGAGGGAGGGCGCAGGGACGAATGCAGTCCCAGATTGGTTTATCCACCGGGATTAGTTGTTACAATTAGTCGAAAATGCAAAAGAAAAATACGTTTGGGAGGTTGGGGGAGTTTGCGTTGAATTATCTATTGTTTTTAGGGAGTAGTTGTACGGCTCGGATTGTCTTGGGTACCGGGAACGGAAACAAAAGGCAACGGCTAACGGGAGTTCTTCAAACATGGCTGAGATAAAAATAGTAACCCTGAATGCACAGGGTGTTAAATTAACCAAGGAAACGCTGCTCTATATTAAGATGGTTATTAGACCTTCAGGCATCTGTGGTATTCCTACAGGACACGCATATTCTGTCAGAAGCTGCAAGGAGTATGACACATCGTGCTTTCCCCAAACAAGTCAGACTAAAACTAAAGGGGTGGCGATTCTGCTGGGAGCCTTGCTGACATTTCGGAAGCATTTTTGTTATGGCGACCCAGGCAGGAGATATTTAGTACTCAAAGGCACCATGGGAAACCAGACATATACCTTAATAGCACTTTATGGGCCAAATGAAAAGCAGGATCCTTTTATGGGCACTGTATTTCAGAAAATAGTGAGCTTGTTTGAGGGTCAGGTGGTAGTCAGAGGGGATTTAAATTGCATCATGGAACCCTTGCTAGATAAAACACTGCCCCCTACAGCTAACAACAAAAGGAATCGTCAGGTTCTGGGGAAATTCTTTCAAGACCTACATGTCACGACCCTCGCCCAAAACCCTCTCTGGCAAACCCATTGGCCAGGTGGAGTCAGGACTCGGACCTCTAGAGCCTGGCATCCTCTTCAAAAGCCCTCATGGCGCCAGGCTCATACACCATGAACAACAATGTGCCTGGGAACTACTTTATTGTATTGTCAGCCAACATGGAGGCATCCACATAGCTTGGTTCCCTAAGAACCAAGCAATGCGGTCTAGTGTTTTGGTTGTGGCAGGCCTGGAACTACTTTCCCTGGTACTACTTTACCTGGGCTATATAAACCACACCCTGATGGCAGAACATGCTTTGTGTTACTTTGCAGCTTGCAACGTGACGCTCACCGTGTCCAGCTATTCCCTCGAACCTCGGAGAAGCAGAACCTGCAAGGAGACAAAAGGAACATCATTAGCAGCAGCATCTTACCTTCAGTCTTTATCTTTAAACACTCGCAGCTACTGAGAACAGCTTCCTCGAATCTGCACGCCTCCTGGACAGAACGACCTGAAAGAGGAAGATAGAGGCAACATTAAAGAAAGCTGTAGAGACATTTACAAATTACGAACTGCTCAAAAGGCTTACCTGGCTGGTCGCCTCTCGGCTGGCACCACTCCGGACATTCCACTCGCGCTGAAGAACACAGCGACCTACAAGGAAGGAAAACACAGGTTAGCAAAGGCAAGACTTTGCAGCGCTGTGCTTAGCGCTTACTTACTGCATCATAGCACTCTTAATGCGCCATCATTTAGCAGCGGGGCTCAACCAAGCCAGTTCGCCGTGCTGAAGCCCTGCATACCTAAGGGAGAAAAAAGAGACATTTTAAACAAAGAAAGGCATGTAGGATAGCAACAAAACTAAAGAACAGCAATAAGACTTACCTGAAAAATATCAAACGGGCCGGCGTCAGTGAAGTAACTGGACCGCACTCGCCCATGAAAGACAAAGCGCCCCTGCAAAGAAGGCAGGACGGAGAGCACGCCTAATTCTACCACAAGGCAGAACCTTCCCCGCAGACCACATCAGGGCAAAGCTGAGAAGCATACCAGCGAGTAACCCGGCTGGGTGGCGTCCCTGTGGATACCAGGTGAGCGTAACACTACACCTAATAGAAGCTTGGAGATTCTTCCACAACACCGAAAGGGACTGGATTACCCAAATTGACCGAAAACAATTGTCCGAATGACACAATTGACTGAATTACAGTGGTTCTAATTGACCTTCTGTACAATTGACAGTTTGATTATTTTTATATATATATCGTGGGTTGGTTTGGGGTTTTAATAATATAAGGGGATTGATTGGGTGTGGGGTTGCAGGGGGTTTTGGATTGGGTGGGGGGTTGTAGGGGGTTTCCCCCCGCATATATATCCTAATTGTCCTTTTAAATTCGGTCAATTGTGCAGAAGGTCAGTTGTCATTTGGACAATTGTGATTCGGTCAATTTGTATACAACCAAAGGGACTATACACACTACTAAGTAGGGCACAAAGTGTACTCGAGGATAGATAGGGTCAACATTAATTCCCCATATAACAGCAATTGACATTGGGGTCAAATATCTCACGGATCCTGCTCCGTGATGGTAAGATTAAGGGAATTTGCAACAGTCTCAGGATTCACTATAAATGACAACAAATCTAAAGCCCTTAAAATAACAGACGACCAGAATTATATACTGGAACTGAGCCGGGGTCACCCGTTGACCTGGGAAGATAAAAACATAGAATACTTGGGGATAGTTTTAACAAGAGGGTACAAGGGGCTATATGGGGCAAATATACCACCTCTGTGGAAACAGCTAATAGAGGACCTACATAGGTGGAACACACAGAAACTCTCATGTTTTGCCAGAATAGCAGCGGTTAAAATGACTGCTATAGGTAACTAGCTTGTCCTCATAGAAATACCAACCCGGATGATTAAAACCTTGCAGATGGAGATAATTTGCTTCATATGGCATAAAAAGAAACCAAGGATTCAGAGGACAGTTCTCCCCCGCTCGACATGGATGGGGGGATTGGGAGTCCCAGACGTGAAAAGGTACATATTGGCAGCCCAATTAGCGCCCATGTTACGGTGGTCAGAATCCGAACCATTCAAGGGTTGGAGTAAAATTGAACAGGAAGTGACTTCCATCCCACTGAGTGGACTGTGGACCCTGAGAGATGAGAATAGATGAGCGGAAGGCCAGCTACTAGAAGCAACAAAAGAGTCACTTCAGGGATGGGATCAAGCACTAAAATGGGGGAAAGTAACTCTGAGACTAGGGCCTCATAGCCCAATGTGCCATAATGCGGATTTCATCCCGGGAAGGGACTCAATGTATTGGGAGAGGTGGGAAGGGTGGGATAAACTGAAATTGGAAGACTTCTATCAAGATGGGGACTCATTATTGTTTGCGGAATGCAAACAGAAATTTTAAATAGGAGAAGGAGAGAGGTACAAATATATACAAATCAGACAATGGACTTCTCAAAAGGAAGTAAAGCTAGCAGGCACACGGCCACCAGTGGAGGAGGAAGGGGTCCACTGCTAAAGGAATCTCGAGAATATATGAAGCATTAGACAGAATACAACCTACAGACGAGCTTGCCTATATGGTCAGATGGGAGAAAGACCTGGGGGCACTATCTCTGAAGAGGAATGGGGACACATATGGAGGAGGGCCCATAAGACATGTAAGTGTATGGTTATAAAGGAATCAGCATATCAAATCTGCTATAGGTGGTATATGACCCCACCACGCTGCCCCCAGTGCTTACACAGAATAAACACAAACTACTCTCCCTTATGTTGAAGGCAATGTGGGGGAACAGGAGATCTAGGACATATGTGGTGGTCATGTCCCAAAGCCAAAAGCTATTGAAAAGAAGTCCTGGGTCACATTAAAAAGATTACAGGGGCACAGCTACCCGATTCGCCAGTGGTGATACTGTTAGGGTCAGAGGTGGAAGGAGTCTATGCTGCAAGTGGTGCCACCGCTACACTCATCACACACCTATTGATGGCAGCCCGAATGACCCGAGCCCAGAATTGGAAAACAACAGAGGGACCTATACTGGCATGTTGGTGGGTCAAAATTTGGGACGTGTTAGCGATGGAAAAGGTGTGTGCTTTGAAAGCTGGAACATATCAGAAATTCTTAAAGATCAATCTCCCTTTTCACAAATATGTCAAGGAAAAGGATATGGTATATTTTATTTTATAGCACGCCCATACACAAGTGTTACAGGGCGCGGCGAGGCAAGTGAGGGGTACAAGGGAGGACAAAAACAACAATCTTACAAGGTCCAGTTACATTGAGAATGCACAAGTGCAAGGGGGAGAGTCCAAGGGGCAGGGGAGGACTGGAAAGTGCTGAACACGTGATCAAAACAACAACATGGAGTGTGGACAGCAGGTGGCAAGTGCAAGAATTAAGTGCAGACAATGGGTGTCTAATAAGTGCAGGTTAGGGGACTGTAGGGTTGCAGATACAGACCCAAGTGCAAGGGTTGCCAGGGTGCAGTGCGGGTATGTAGCTGGGTGGGCAGTGATCTGGGCCCGAATTCAGAGGGTGACAAGGTGCCCAGTGCAGATACAGACAGAGATCAGCAGGGGAGAGGAAGAGAGAAGGCAGAAGCAAAAAGGAAGGTCTCGAGGTGCTTCTGGAACTGAAGATGGGTCTCCTCAAGTTTCAGAGAGGCAGGGAGGCTGTTCCAGAGGGAGGCTCCAGCCGAGGAAAGAGATCTACCACCAACACGTTGCTTGGAGAAGCGACTGACCCAGAGGGAGTTGGAGGAGCAAAGAGCTTGAGTAGGAAGGTATTTCCGAAGGGAGAGTTGAAGGTATTGCTGCCCCCGGCCCCAGAAGGCCTTGTGGACAATGAAGAGGGTCTTGAACTTAATCCTTGCAGTCACTGGGAGCCAATGGAGAGATTTCAGTCCTGGAAAGATACGATCCCTGGGTTTGAGGCCAAAGACAAGTCACGCAATTCTGTTCTGGATGAGTTGCAGAGGGCGGAGAGTAGAAGCAGGCACATTTAGAAGAGGCTGTTGCAGTAGTCCAGCCTGGAGAGAAGCAGAGCTCAGGAGACAGTGAGCTTCTGGGGGAAGGAGAGGAAAGGAAGAATACCTCTGAGGAGATGCCGTTGTTAGTTTGACTTCTTAGAGACGTCAGAGATGTGTGGAGAAAAGGAGAGCGTGGAGTCGAAGATGACCCAGAGGTCCGTAGCCTCACAGAAACAATACTTCCACAAGCCAAACTTGCCTAAAAACACGAATGTGATATAAGATGGAGGTGAGAGTATCACATAGCACTCCGCTTTGGGAAAGAGTGCTCTCGAGACATAAGATCTTTACACAAGCCATATCTCTTGAGTTATAGGGGGGAGCTGGTGGGGGAAGGGTATTTGTTAATGTCATTGGTTTTGTTAACCTTCTTTGTAAAAGGAACTCATTGCACTGATAAGCAGCCCGACCAAGGGCACCTAACCTGTATTATGAAACACAGAACTTTACGTTTTGGAGAATATGAGCAGACATCGCATACTAAAGTAAAGACGAACAGTAACAATGAGTTAACAATAAGGTTTTTTAAAAATAAGAAAATAATAAAAAAATATATCTAGGGGGTTCAAGCAGGTCTGTACCCCGGCTCCTTTGCTTTAACATATTTACATGACTGACCTTCCCTCGCGCTTCATCCCAGGTGTCGGTTGTTGCCCTACAATAGGAGACATGCCCATCCATGTATGGTGTATGCCGATGACCTGGTGTTGTTTAACCATACTTATAGCGGCGCAAGGGATATGTTTGCTACACTTGTAAAATATGCCTCAGCAAACAACCTGATCATTAATATGAGGAAAACTAAGGTCATGTTAGCAGCACCTAAAAAGATTAGACCACCATGATTTACTACCAGCCTGGGGATAATGGAATATGTGACGAAATATCTATACCTGGGGCTGGATATTAACACTAGTCGAGAACATACCGGTACATAAAAGAGGTCAAGGAACTAAAGGCAGTACGATTGACCCACTTGATAGTGGCATTCGCAAGACAAACTGCAGGATGTACACTGGAAGGGATCATTACCCTCTATAGACGATGCTTTTGCCCCATGGTCCCATACGGCATAGAAGCCTTGGCTGTGGGCGAGTTGTATTGGCTAGACAAAAATCCAAAAGTACTAAAACTACGCCTCTCGACTTCTGTTGCGTTCCTCAGATTGGAGTTCGGGTTGACATCCCTTAGGGGCCAATTGTTGACAAGACAGGGATTTTTACATTTAAATGTAAAAATCAATTCACAGCCAAAATGCCAATTACTTGCACTATTGGGGATAGATAGTAGACCCAGCCCTAACCAGGTAGTAGAGGATTTTTATCAAATAAATCCAACCATCTATGACCACATGGGCTGGTTTCCCGATTTTTCACGAGGTACTAGATACCAGGTTCTAAAATGTATTTTTAAAAGAAAATTGGCGCAATGGGACTGGACAATCAATTATGTTCACCTCTCAACGTTACGCACATACACATATGTCTCAAACATTAGACACAGATATTTACAATCACAAAGATATCTGAGACAGTGCCCAAGTTTGGAAGTTCAGAGCTTTATAATGAGACTACATATACACCAACTGCACTTTAAATTTTTCGAGGTGCACAACTTAAGATTCCATTAGTACATAGAGTTTGTCAGATGTGCAGAGTCCCTGGTAACTTTGAAACAGCTAAACACCTTTTCACTGAGTGTAAATTATTGAGTACAGCATACATGACCACCTTGGGTTTTGTTGTGCATAATCTCGACTCAGAAAAAGTGCACTTGGACTTGTATCGGTTACGGCCTATTATTACAAAAGCTTTACCTTCAGATAACCTGTAACAAAGTACCTAATGTGAGCCCTTAGTGCGCTGTTTAAACCAGATTTAATTCCGACTCCTCTTCAACGCAACGTTTGTTTGCCCTACTGGATAACTGCCTTGATATTTTTATCTTCATTTTAGCTGGTATTAATTGCTCCTTTTGCCACCGCCAAAGCATTACCTATTTTATTATTTGTATTATTCATATTTAAGATATTATCTGTACTAATTTTTAGTAGTTAGAGTTTTAAAAGGATGGTATTCTTAATGATCTTTTAGAAACAATTACCCGATGAGTTTCATCTATACTGTACAAGGACTGTTTTGATTTGTTCTGCTTGATTATTCTGATGTATATAAATTGATATTATTGGTCTGACTTGATTGGACTTGAAACTGCATTCAGTGAAGCAGGTTGTGAATCAAATTACAGTACCCCTTAATGTTAAATGTTTTGCTTACGATCTAAGAGTTTTATTATCTCGTGTTCTTTTGTAACGTTTCTATCAGAAGGGTATACAAATAAATAAAAATAAGGCCCCAGAAGCCCTGAAATACTTTGGCCTGTTTAAGTAAAACTGCAACTCTCTTCTGACATTCAAGCAGTACAAAACTGTTTCTGCCTGTGATTGCGCATTAGAAAAACATTTTGGAAGATGTATTTCCCGATTAATGTGGAAATATGTTGCCAACTTTGGTAGACATTACGGATGTGTTTGTAATACAACCGTGTCCTTGTGGAACATAGGGTAAGGTTCTGAAGCAGCCAGCGCTTACATCTCCCTGATCCTCCGTGCAGATGTTTGTGCTACTATGTAATATCGATTTAATGGTGACCATTTTGATTTCTACCAATTACATTGGTTCAAACAGTTTATGTGCCAGAGCCGATAAAACCACATTGAAGCCCCAGACTGGATGTGGCCTTCTGATAGGTGGTTACAATCTTAGCCACTAGATATGTTCTACAGGTATGTACTTGAACTGCTGATCAAACTAAATAAGTGGAAAAAGTGAAAAAAGACAGGGCATGCTTTTTGTTGAGACCAGTGACACAGTCTGGACCATTTGCTCTTATACTGAGCTCTCGTATCCTTCCTAGCTTTTTGGATCATGTTGAGTTTGTCCTCAGATAGGTTGAGGTGACTTAAGGTTAGTTTTTCAGGAGCCATGCTGCTAGGGCCACTGCCTGCAGATTCAGGCGAAGAACCGCTCCTCCTTGCTGTGAGAGCATGTTCTTGGAAATGTTCAGATTCAGTGGGCGTTGAATTGCTCTCCTCGCTATATCCGACAACCACGGTCTGGATGGCCATGATCTGGACTTGGTTAGTACTTTCATTATTAGAGAAGTCTGAGGAAATGTGCAAACAGTCATTCACGACCAGGGTATTTGGAATTCGTCCCCTACTGAATACTCCCTGGCCTCCCCATAAGGCTTAGCTGTGACATTTGGAGTTGTTGGCAGTGGAGAATAGGTCTATCTCTGCAGTGCCCCAAAGATTGAACAACTTCTGGATGTTCTTTGACAAGGGCTCCCATTCATATGAATCTGATGAGGGTCTGCTCAGTCGATCTGTTTCCGTATAGTCTTGTTCTGGGAGATGTGCTGCTCTGTGCCAAATCCCATGCATTATTGCCCAGTCCAATACCTGAATTGCTAATAAGCAGATAATTGGGGATCTGACCCCCTGCTTGTTGAGATTATAATTAGAATTATAATTGTTCTTTTATAACGCGGTTAATACCAGAGATTGGTTTCCAAGTGCGGGATCGGGATTCTAACCTGTCTTGCGCTTTATTGTCTTGCTTCCAAGACAAACTGAACATGGTTGTTGTACTGTCTGTTAAGACTAAGACCACCAAATTTGGCAGTAGTGAAATAAATGACATTAGAGCCAGAAATATGGATTTTCGGTCTAAGAGGTTTTTGTGATGGGACTTGTCCTTCAGAGACCAGAGGCTGCAGTTGAAACGAGACCTTACCGTGGCTCCCCAGCCCTCCATAGAGGAGTCTGTAGTCATTGAATGTGGAATTGGCAGGAGTGGGTTACCACTCATTTACTTATTTGCCTGTACCGTGCCAGAGCCCGCAGGCAGATGGGTGTCCCGACTCCATCACTGGAGGTCTTCATTCAGTGCCGTAGGAATCGTTTTCTTGTCTGACTGAGAGCCTGTCTCCCGATTCCGAGAAGCAGCTAGGTGAAACTGCAACTTCCTCATTTTGAACCTTGCTAGAGCCACCGTGGAAATGCACATCACTAGCCATCCCAGTATGTGCTGGAACCACCACACTATTGTTATTGTTCTTGCTGGGAAGTGAGTGATCGCTGCAAGAATAGCTATCCTCCTGTCCCGAGTTGGAAATACTGTGGCTTGAATGGTGTCCCAATGAATAGGAGCTTCTGAGTTCAGAGAATATTCTGGTTTCTTCATGTTGTTGGAAAAGACCAGGTTAAACAGAATTTGTTTCAATGTTTGCAGGGTGTGTGTACCCTCCTCTGGGGATTTTGCACTTACAAACCAATCATCTAAATACGGATAGACATGTTGGGCCCCTCCCCTCTCGCTCGAAAACAAATCAAGGGTTGCGCCACACTCTAGGCTTGCACAATACGCACAAACGTGCTGCTGCAGGGGTACTCCACACACTGCAATAGGAGAAATATGTAAGTATGTGTTTTAATGCACTATACAGAACGTTTCTGAGAACAAATTGGATAAAAAGCCAGAGTGTTTGCAATTGTTTTGTAAGATAACACCAATCCGAAAATCCAGTAAATGCAAGTCACTAAAAGTGCACAGGTACATTAATGCTTTAATGTTATGCTTTGCTATTAAAAATGCCATGCCACAATGAAAACCTGTCCAACTGGCTGCACATTGTAGACCAGTCGAGACACGTAATAACATTACAGTAAAGCCAGGCCACATGTAGACATACCTAGACTGGTTGCACCAAAATGCAAGTTGAAGCAATAACACTTATCATGGTTATTTTATCACAGATGCCAAGAAAAAGATAAAATGCCACAGTAAGAAACAGCTAGACTGGCAGCACTCAAAAGCCAGTTTAGCTATGTAATTACATTTAGCCTGCCTGCTTTATCAAAGATGCCAAATTCAAAAAAGTAATGTCAAACTAAAAAATTAATAGACTGACTGCACCAACATGCCTCTCTAGCCACTAATACCACTTATCATACCTGCTTAGCCTGGACATGGATGACCATTAGGATTTATCGCACAATCCCTGCCTCACCCAACCTCCACACACATTCCCTCTCCCTCCCACCCCATGCCCTAAACCCTAAAATTAGCTCCTCAACCCAGAATTCCCTCTACTTCACTTTTCCTTGTCCCAATGCTTACGTATAACACACATTGCCTCATTGGTACATACTGAGACGAGTGGGACTAGGAGTAATAGCATTTACAGGTAACTAAGCCAGACATTACCTCCATGTCCCTCTACCTCATCCCAGTACTTGTGCATGAGGCAAAGTTTCTCATACACAAGTACTGGGACGAGGAAGAATAGGGCTAGGAATAATGAAGATTACTAATAAGTAATGAAGGCATTAAACACAAGCAGTGGTGCAACACCATTGAGCTGACTGGGTTTCAACCTCCCCCCAGCCCCTGAAGTTTTGGGCCATGTTGACTCGACCTGGCTGACCTAAAGAGCGGTCCTGGACAGAATATGACACAGATGTTAAACAGTGCCTGGGTTAACAAAGGCCCGGCAATTATTAATGCAAAGCATTACACTGTTAGTACCTGCATTCAAATGCTTAATTTTTTAGGCAATTGAAATAGTGATGTGGGTTTAGTACTTGCATGCCAGGGGAGTGATTTGAAGGGTAAAGTGGGGACAGGTGACCGCTCATTCTCACAGCAGTTCAGGGAGCTTTCAGACTTAAAGGAAAGTGTTAAATGCTTGCAACATTGAAGCTGCACTAGAATAGTCTCATTAGAATGCGTAAAGAAGTTAGATGCCCCCAAACAAATAAATGAGCCCTCTCCACCCCTTGTGAACTTCACGCCTCTCCCAAAATTTGAAGTCTTAGTCCCCTGCGAAAATTTAGGTTTATTTGTTCCCCTGAACAAAAGCACACCCAATTCGCCATACACACACACACACAGAGTCACTCATACATGTAAGTGTGTACACTTTCATCATATATGCACACCAATACATTTGAGGGTGCACCGTTTCACCATACAGACACACCAAGGCAGACACCCATACATGTACGTGTGCACCCTTCACCATACAGGCACACACATCCAAGCAGCTACCCATACATTTAAGTGTGCACCTTTTCACCATACACTCATACATACTGCCACCTATACATTTAAGTGCATACCCTTTCACCATACACTCACACACGCACCCATACATCTAAGTGTGCACCCTTTCACCATACACTCACACAGGCTCACCCAGGTAGCCACCCATACCTCATACACATTACATTATATACATACACTTACATGCATGCACACACATTAAACGATTTTCTTACCTGTAATCTGTTGGTCCAGGGAACGAGGCCTTCAGCTCCATGCAATAGCCAGGAACGCTTGTTCCCGTCATCTGCAGAGGAACTTCAGGCCTCCATGTTATGGGGTAGAGGGGAGCCCTATTACTTCAAAAAGAAATGTTTTCTTTTTTAAGTCACTCTGACACATTTTTTTTTAACAGAAATTATTTCTGTTAAAGGATCGAACCGTAACAGAAACCAATGAAGGCAGAGTGACTTCAAAAATAAACAATTTCTTTTTCAAGTTATAGGGCTCCCCTACCCCATGACAGGGGGGCCTGCAGCCTGGAAGCTTGCATGTTATGGGGTGGCGGGGTAGGCAGAACTCGGGACTTCAAAAAGAAATAATTTCTTTTGGTGCAACCGAAATACATTTATTTATTAAGGCAGAGAGACTTTAAAAAGAAACAATTTCATTTTTTTAAAAAACTTTTATTTATTAATTTTACATAAATAAAACAATAAAAAAAACATTGAACATTATGACATTCCCTTCACCCTCCCTCCTCCCTCCCCTGGGGTCGAATGAAATCATATTGTCCCGGGTTCCAATTATGCGTTGAAGATGTCTGAAACTTTGATATTATGGGGGCACCATTGTTCCATAAAGTCTGACTGGAGATATTGCAAGGTCCCTTCCCATTCCTTTACGAATTTGTCTCCAGTTCCTTGAATTTTGTGGGTGATTTTCTCCATTGTTATATGGGCCCATACTTTCTGTAGCCAGTTATAGGTCAGTGGGGTATTCTTGTTCTTCCAATTCTGTGCTATAGTGGTCCATGCCGCTATGAGAAGTCCCATAAAGCTTCTCCATTGTGATTTACTGTATAGCCTTGCCGTATCATCTCTAATTCCACAAAGCCACACCCTCTCCCAAATCAAACCCACATCCGGGAATACTTTACCCATTTCATTTCTAACTTCTTCCCAAAAGGGTGTAATGCCTTTACAGTCCCACCATATGTGTCTCCAAGTTCCCACTTCGCCACATCCTCTCCAGCATTGATTTGGCGTGTTTGGGTACATCGAGTGGAGCCTCTCTGGAGTATAGTGCCACTGTGTCATAATTTTGACCCACATCTCCCTGGTTTGTGCGAGCGGGTCATCTTGGGGATCTGCTTCCATAGGTCCTCCCACTATCTATCCATTGGTTCCTCCCCCAGCGTTCTGTCCCGCTTTATTCTGTATGACCATTTAATGTCTTCCCCTTGTGTGTTTATGTATTTATACAGAGTTGATACCCACTTTTTCTCCCCCGTGTTGGAGATGATGTATGTCTCAAACCCTGTAAGATCCCTGGTTGCTGCCTCTGTGATTGTCGGGGAGTTTAGCCAATGTTTTAACTGCTCATATCTATATCTATCACCTTTAGAGAATTTTGAGCCTGTAAAGCAGGATTCTAGTGATCTAATTTCTTTGTCTGCGAACATCTCGGCTATTTTAGTTATGCCCGCTTCCTCCCAGCTGTCGTATGCCCCTTGTTCCATCCCCGGCGGAAATTGTGGATTTCTGCAGATGGTGTAAAGGGTCCCAGCGCCGTGGTCATTATAACTTTTCGTGTTTGGCTATCCCATGCTTCCAGCGTGGTCCTCATTATTTCGCTTATCCCTAAGTTCTTATGTCTGTGCTGCCTCTGTTTCCAAAGAAGTTCTCCCAGTGGGGTCCTCGCCACTGCTCTGTCTTGTTTGGCCCATATCTGCTGCGGATTCTCCCCCACCCACTCCCTCAAGACTTTAAGCTGTGCTGCCTGATAGAATTGTTTTAAATGGGGGAGCGCCATCCCCCCTTCTCTGGTTGGGGCTGTGAGGAACATCCTAGCTATTCTAGGCGTTTTCCCTTTCCATACAAAGGATGAGACCAATTTTGTTAAGGTTTTGAAGAACGTGTCGGGGACACCCACCGGGAGAGCCTGAAAGCAGTATAGTACCCTTGGGAGGATGGTCATCTTAACTGATTGAATTCTGCCCCACCAGGATATCTGTAGTGGATTCCATCTGCCTATTTCCCTTTGAATGTTTGTGATTAGCGGCGGGTAGTTTTCCCCATAGAATTGCTCAATTTTTTGAGGTACAATTATTCCCAGATATTTTATACCTTTTTCTACGATCTTAAGGTCCAGAATCTTTGCTTCCCTTTCTATGTTTGCTCTGTCCCCTGCCAGGATTAGTATCTCTGATTTTTTTCTATTAATCTTTAGACCTGAGATGGCCCCATAGCTTTCTAATTCCCTCACCGCAGCTGATAAAGTGGATTCGGGGTCCTCTAGGGTTATTAGCATATCATCCGCGTACGCAATCACTTTATGTTGCTGTCCAGCCATATCTATCCCTTTAATGTGTATCGATTCCCGTATTTTTATTAGGAGAGGTTCCAAGAACAGAGCGTACAGTAATGGTGAAAGGGGGCATCCCTGTTTCGTTCCTCTCGATATTATTACCTTGTCCGTAACCTCGCCATTAGTGACTATTCTACTGGATGGGGAATTATAGTTCGCTCTAATGCTCGCAATATACTGTTCCCCGAACCCCATGCACCTCAGAACTTTGAACAGTATTGACCACTCCACCCGATCGAAGGCCTTCTCGGCGTCTACCAACAGCAGTATTGCTGTGGTGTGGGATATACCTACTTTTTCCACTAGATGGGCGAGCCTCCTTGTGTTGTCGTGGGTTTGCCTGATTGATCCTCACTAATTAGTTTAGGGAGTAGCGGGGATAACCTTGTTGCCAGAATCTTCGTGTATATTTTCGCATCTAGATTAATCAGGGAGATTGGTCTATATGATGCAGGGTTTATTGGATCTTTACCTGGTTTGTGAAACACCAGCACCTTCGCTTCATTCATTGTGGGGGTCACGTTACCGCTATCTCTAAATGTGTTCAAGAGCCTAGTGAGGATCGGGGTCAGTATGTCTGAGTATTTTCTATAAAATGGGGCCGTAAACCCATCTGGGCCTGGAGCTTTGTTACTTGGGAGTCCATTTATTGCTTTACTGAATTCCTCTTCACTAATAGGGGTCTCTAATGACTGTTTATCCGCTTCTGATATTTTCGGGATCTGTAGGGCCTCTACGTATGAATCTTGGGCATTTGTATTAGGGCATTCAGTGGCGTAGAGAGTTTGATAGTATTGGCTCAGTGCTTCCCCTATGTCGTGTGTGCGTGTTTGGATGTCCCCCTTCGCATCGCATATGGCCTTAATCGTTGTTTCTTTCTGTTTTGCCCTGAGTTGTCTCGCCAGGAGTCTTTCTGCTTTGTTCGCTCTTATGTAATATCTCTGTTTCAGATAGAGTAGATTCCTTTCTGCGCCCTTCGTGCGTAGCATCTCTAATTGGCCCTGTTGATGTTTCAGTGAGTTTTTCAATATCTTAGTGGGGTGTGTCAGCATTTTCTCTTGGATATCTTCAATTGTTTTTTCCAACTCCTTTTCCCACAAAAACCTTTGTTTATCTCTCGTGATTTTCAACGCTATCATCTTCCCCCGCAAAACTGCTTTAAACGCGTTCCAGACTGTGCTCATTGCGACCTCCCCAGTATCATTTTGTATAAAGTATTCTTCTATCATTTCCCTTATGGACTCCCCGGTAACTGGGTCCTAGATCAGCTCCTGCGGTAGCTTCCACCTCCAGAGCTCATTCGTCCTCCTTGGGAGAGTCACGTCTAACCATAGTGGGGCATGGTCCGAGAGGGCTATTGCACCCTTATCTAGCCCTTGTATCTTTCCCAGAAGTCCCACCGATACCCAGAAATAGTCTTTCCTAGACATGGTATTGTGAACATGTGAGAAATATGTGTACCCCCTCTGTTTACCCTTCAGTTCCCTCCAAGCATCATTCAGGGCCATGTGGTCCATTTGTTGTCTCAGACGCTTTGATGGCGCCCCCTGGCCATGTGTGTTCCCCACACTCCTGTCTAAATGTGGGTTCCACGCCATATTAAGATCCCCCCCCCATGATCACTTCCCCTTTTGCAAAGCCTTCCAATTTCGACAGGACGTCTCTGAGAAAACCATCCTGTCCCTGATTGGGTGCATATATTGAGGCAAGTGTAATGCGATATCCCTCAATTTCCACATTGGCGAAGGCGTATCTTCCTTCTTTATCTATGGTAATATCTAGCAGATTAGAGTCCTTCCCTTCTTTCACCGCTATCAGCACCCCAGCTTTTTTTTCTGTTGTCGTTGCCTGTGCCCATATTTTGTATCCTTTTATCCGTGTTTTCTGCTTATCCCTTGTTCTAATATGGGTTTCTTGGAGAAGTAGTATATCTGCCTTCCCCCTTTTGAACTGTTTCTCCAGTTTCGCTCTTTTTGTTGGGTGATTCATTCCCCTAATATTGTAGGTCAAAATGCGTATCATCCCCATTTTGTTATGTTCGTATGCTGTTGCGTCGGGTCCCCTTCTGTGCTTGTTACGTTTCTTTGATTCTTCCGATCCCCTCCCCTCCCTCGAACTCTCCCCCAACATTGAACGTTAAACCAAACAAACTGTCCCCCGAGTAGGGCGAGGGTTCCTATTGACGCTAGGGCATTGCGCACTTCGCTCCCTGCCCTCCATACCCTCGGGGGGTATGTTATGGGGAATCCTAAACCCCATTGATCCATTTGTCTTTACCGAGTTCCAAACCGTCGGGTCTCGACCAGACCGCCATCTGTGTGTCGTCCGTTCTGCTCCGCTCTCACCCCCCCCCCCCACAGGGTTTCAATAACAGCATTTCCGTGTCAGTCCCCCAAGTATATGTTTTTCCTGGGTTCCTCATGGTACTTTTCTCCGGGTCTCCCTCCCTGCGTTTGCCTTCTTTTGCTTGCTTGTTTCCCAGCCCATTGGTTTTCTCGTTCGTTCTCTCCTGTTTGAGGCCTCCCCCCGTTACATCTCTTCATCTTGAAGTCCCATAGTGCTGAGGCCTTCTTCCAACGTGGTCACTCTTCTCTGTTTCCCTTCCCATGTAAATAGCAGCCCAAATGGGAAGGTCCATTTGTAACGGATTTGTTTTTCTATTAACACTTTCACCAGTGGGGCCATTGCTCTTCTTTTTTGGAGGGTTACTAGAGCCAAGTCCTGATACAATTGGGTGTCTTGCCCATTCATTTTAATATGCTCCATTTCCCTTGCCCTTCTGAGGATCTGTTCTTTCTGCGGGTATGAGGAGAGAGCCACCAAGACATTGCGTGGTCTTTCCCCTGGGGCCCCAGATCTTTTTGGTCCTACCCTGTGGATTCTGTCGACTCCGATATCTTCAGTTTCTTGCGTCCCCAGGATGTCTCTGAACACCTCCTTTACCGCCTCTTTCAGATCTTTGTCTAGCACTGATTCCGCCATGTTCTTGATTCGAATGTTAGAGCGTCTGGAGCGGTTCTCCAAATCCTCACATTGTATTTCCAAGTTGTGAGTGAGTGTCACCAAATGTTCTTGTGTTTCGCTTGTTTGTCTTGTATCTTCTTCGAGACTTTGCACTGTTTTTTCCACTATGTCAGTTCTCTCTTCAAGGTTGTTTATATCGGTTCTCATGTCTTGTACCACTTCTTTCATTTCATTCTTCATGGTTGCAAATTGTTCTTGAACTGTAGACATGAACTTTTCTTGCAGGTCCATGAACCAGGTCCATGAACCAGGTTTGCATGTCTTCCCTAGTCAGTGGTTGTTGTTGCTGGGAGAGTGTTTCTGCATCCCCCATGGGTTCTCCCTCTCGATTGCGATGAGCCCTCTGTTGACCACATTTGTAGTATTTCTGCGCCTTGTTTCGCAGATTGAGGTGTCTGTTGGGTGGGGTTACCCTTCCCTTTTGCTCTTGACATGGTAGAGTGCTTCGTTAGAGTGTCTATGGGGCTTCTGCTGGGGCTTCTGCGCCCACGTGCAACCCTCCGGTAGGCCTTCCACCAGTTCAGTTCCTCTGTTATGCTTTTGTGAGCAGGGTTCTTGCCTTAGCTAGGCGTAGTGTCTAAAATTCTGCTCCTTCCCCCGTCGTCTCGCAGTGCCTATGTACTTATGGTGGCTTTGTCTCTCTTTTAATGATTTCCCCTCCGCACTTTCACCCTCTAGCTTATGGGGGAAGAGGCTCCTCTAGCGCTCCCTCCTCGTTCCTGGGGTCGGGCCTGCGTGGGGGGTCTTGCGTAGTGTATACTTAGGGATGGGGGTGGACCCCCTATCGATTTGATGCTGGTATACTTGCACCTTGCAGGGACTTTGCTGTGAATGTCACTTTTTCCTTTTTTAACGCGTCATTTTTTGTTATTAACGCGTCATTTTAGGTCCCCCCCGGGGTATAAATCTGTCCTTGTATGCGCGGGTGGGTGCTTTATTTGCTCCCCCCCCCCGCCCCTGGGTTGGCTCACCTTTTTCACTTCGGGCGCGATGCCTCAGGGCAGCCCCCGCTTCTCCTCTCCAGCGGTCTGCCCTGATCTCAACGGCGCCGCTCCTCTCCCTGGCCGCAGCTGCGGTCGCGGCGTCTCCGCTCTTCGCCTTGAGCCCTGCTCGTCGGTGCTTTGCAGGGGAGGGGATTCCTTCACCGCGGGGTTCAGCGGAGCCTCCGATCCTGCTCCCATGCTGGCCGCCGCCTCACCGCCTTTGTCTTCCGCGCTGTGTGTTCCTCTTCGGCGCAGGAGAGTCCCGATCGGCCCCGATGGGGGAGGGGCCGGTCTTCCACTCTCTTCGATTTTCGTCCGGTGTTCGCTCTTCAGCGGCACCGCGTTCCTCCCAGGGGGCGGGGGGTCGAACCTTTGGCAGTCGGGGGTGGGTAGAGAGGCGGGTCGTCACTGCTTCATTCGGGCTTATTTTTGGTGGCCCGGGCGCTGTTTAGATGCGACTCCTCACCCCGGTGGCCATCTTGGATCCCCCAATTTCATTTTTTTTTAAACTTTTCTTTTCGAGGGGCTCCTCCCGGGACATGTACTGGCGGGTCCCCCTGCACGGTGGTGGGGGGCCCTGATACGCCAGTGCTGCCTCTCCTAAAAAATGCTGGCAATCAAGTTTATTATTTTTGTAGACACTCTGGGTGCTGCATTTAGCCCAAAAGGCCAGGACATGGTATTTGTAGTGTGTTCCCATTATTGTACATCTGAGAAATTGTATGTGGGGTTGCCAGATCGGCACATGTACATATGAATCCTTCAGGTCCAATAAATATAGCCAGTCTCTTGCACAGAGAAACTCCCGCAATATGAGCAGAGGTCATCATCTTGAATTTCTCGAATGGTAAGTATAGGTTGAAGTAAGAAAGGTCTATCACCACCCTCAGACCAGCCTGGCATTACTTGGGGATGGCAAAAATCCTTGAGTAAAAACCTTTGGCCTGGTCTTCTGAAGGTCCCTTCGCCACAGCTCTTGTTGTTATCAAAGTTGCCACTTCCCTGAGCACTACAGTAGAACCTATCTGAATGAAAGGGGAGGATGCTGGAGGGGGAACTGAAAGGGGGAGGGGGGCAATAGAACCCTTTAGGTGAAGTCATGTGTTGTTGTTGTTGTTGGCTGTCTCGCTCCCCTATTCTGGAAGCCTCTAAACCCCCATCCATGAGCAAAATGTGGGTAGGCCTGGCCCCGCCCACTCAAAACATGCCAAATTGACAGTAAACAGAAATGGCTATGAACAATTGTGCGCCAGTATAGTCCCTGGGCTCCCCAACCTGCTCTCAGCAGTCTCTGGTCTCCCTCATCCCACTACTACCCAGTCCCTGGGCTCTTCCCACCCCAACACAGACCCTGGGCTCTCCCCACCCTTCTCCAACCACTATCTCAGGTCTCCCGCCCACCCTGCTTCCACCACAGTCCCTGGGCTCCCCCTACCCCGTTCCCAACACAGTCCCAGGGGCAGTGGGGGCTGGTGAATTCTTTAAGTGGAGGGGCATAAATATTTCCCCCAGATAGGTCAGAGCAACCATGCACGAACCAATCAAGGGAGGTCCGGAGGGACATTTTTCTAAAATAATACGTTAAAAGTTGCATTTTAGAGTACACTTTAAAAAGATTAATTGGGTAAAAAGCCAAACAGTTTGCAATTGGTGCTGGGGGCTAAGGGGTCAGGCATGGTATTTTTTTTACTGGACAGCTATGATTGATGTCCAGTAAAAAGATACCATCCCTGTCCCCTGGGCCCCACAGCGCCTAACACACTCACACAATCAACGTGATTATGTGTGTATGCAAGGCGCTGGGGGCCCCAGGGGGAAAGCATAGTATTTTTGACAGGACACATATGATCGATGTCCAGTAAATGAATAGCATCCCTGTCCCCTGGGCTCCACAGTGCCTCAGAAGGAGAGCTGATTTTGGCAGGTGGGTAGGGGGATTGTGCAACAAAGGCATTTTTGAAATGCCTTTGTTGCACAACCCTCCCCCTTTCCTCCCCGCTCACCACAAACAGCTCAACGGACAAACACACATACACACAACAAGCACTCCATCATTCGCACAAGCACCCATCACCATACACTCACTCATAACACAGGCATAAACGCATCCATACACCTATTTAAATAAAAAATATTCCCTCTGCTGGAAAAAGGAGTCGAGGGAGCGCTCAGTGTTTCACGGCCATTATGGACGAGCTGCCCCTGCCCAGGGCTCCCCCCGCCCTTCTTTTTGTTTCCTTAATTTAAAAAAAAAATTGTGTTTTTTTTACAATTCAAGCTGGGGTCTTGCACTCCAGTATGAATACCTCTGCTCTAAACCCTCCAAATGAGCAAGCTCTGGTGTCGGGCCGCGCTCTACCCTGTGTAAAGTATTTGATAACCGGTTTGGTCAAGATAGACAGTGACTTTGCTGCTTGAAAGCCGGGTTTCATTTTGGTTAACTCTTCATCGGTGGAAGAGTGGAATAGATCCAGGCCCTCAAAGGGCAGGTCTAAAATCCTGCCCTGGGCATCATTGGTAAATGCTGTGACATACATCCATGTTGACTTTACTTTACTTTATTACGGTTGTATAGTGCTGCCACTGACCCAGAGGCTTAAGGGTGCTATGTCTAATTCTAAACACTTGCCCGAGCTGGCAGTGTCAATGTGTACCACTGTTGCCTCTAGCACATCTTGTTTCACAAGCTTTGTCTACATTAGACTCGATTTGAAAGACACCTGTTTTTCCATCGGCAAATCCTGTGCAAAATCTGCAATCTCTCTCCAGAGATGGTGATTTGCACCAGCTAACAAAGCATCTGCGATAGCTTGATGCAAATGTGGCCATGCATTCAAATCCTGAAGGAGTCCAGCAGCTTATCCTCTCTGGCAAGAATGGGCGCCACTGATGTGGAGGCTGTAGAGCTGTTTGTACTGGGTTTTGCATAGAGTGAAGCATCCGCTAATACGGATGAGTGTGGGATGAAAGCAGTATCCCCTGCGAGCCTCCTTGCTGGTAGCTAGCATCCAGTTTTTTGTTAACCCGTAGGCAAGAATGTGGTTTTGACCAAATCTCTTGCCACTGACAACATTCTGCAATGGGATTCTCAAAGCAGATGCTGCTGAAGAGCCAAAGCATCTGCAAAAACTACTGACTGACTGATCTCTCTGTGGTGCTGGGACTCCCAGAAATTCTGCTAATCCCTCCAACCTTTCATGAAAGGCTTTGGCTGAGGAAGGGAACTCTGATTCTTCATCTTCCTCCTCAGTATCAACATCCTTATGGGAGGATCGTTGTGTATGGGCAATTGAATCTTGGCTCTTGGGCTCCATGCTGTGTGAGCGTGCAACTGACTCTTCTCTTCTAGACTCCTTTTTGTGGCACAGCTGATGTGAATTGGGAATGCTGGGGAAACTAATGTCAAGCGTAGAGCCCTGATGAGGTGGTCTGGGAGAACCCTCAGGCATAGATCTGATTCTCTTGTGGATACCAGAGGATTCTCCGGGAGGCTTCTATCCCTCAGTGGAAGCACTGGTAGTTCTGCGTAAAGGGGCAGCCTCAGGCCAAAGCCCGGTACACAACCTAGCAGGTCCTTCTGACTCATGTCCGGTAATAGAGCCACTATATAAAAAGACCGTTGTCAAAAGCGGCTGCTCGTGTTGGTTCGTCTCATCAGCAGTGCGGTTTTACACGGTCCGTTACGTTCCTGTTATGTTCCTCTAGGGTCATGCCCTCAGATTTCACAAACACTCCTGCGGTTTGCCCGTTAGTCTGTTGTTTGTCCTGAACAGAGCTCTGCGGACAGAGACAGTGTGAGGCTGCACCAGGCTGCTTGGCTGCCGGTGTCTGGCACAGTCAGTGTGTTAAGGTAATCATTGTGAGCGTGGGTAGCACAGCACGAGCGCGGTGGTGAATGCAGACCTCACCCTGCCTGGCCCCCGCTCTGCCCTTGGTACGAGGTGACTTCTTCCCTCCTTTCTTCTCCCCTCCTCCTGCCCCCGCTCTCCTCCTAACACTCGGCTTCACTCTAGAGCAACTGCAGAATTCCTGTAGTGGGTCAGGCAGTTATTGGCGGTAGCGGCATGAGCAGGTGAGCCATAAGAGGACCCGCAGAAACTATCTTGAAGAAAAGGCTGGAGGGATCTTCTGTATTGTGGTAGCCTCCGGTGACTACATCTCCCTGAAAGGACGTATTCTGGGCCACTCGTGCCAGTGCACTTTTTATTACTGGGGTGTGGGCTGCATAAATTATGGGAAAAGCTAACCCCTCTAAACCTGTCCCACGCAGGGTATTCATCCGGGCTGCAAAACAGGCACATAGCCCCAGTGCGCTAAATAATATAAAAGCAACCAAGCAAACTATTTCCAAAAGAAAATGACCAGATTTTTCCAGAAAATTCTCCCAAAAGCCACAAATCCTACTGAGTCAAGTCCAAACTCAATGCAACAGCAATGTGAGATCCGGTCCATCTGGTCAATTTATTACAAAGCTCCTGACTTAGTGGGGAGATCCCCCACCTCCTGTGGCCAGTATAACACACACACATGATGAAATAACCACAGACAACTTTTTTTTTCTTTGGAATATACAAGATCACGGTTTATTTGGAGCAAACAATAAACTTGGGACGGTCCCAGCCACATATTACATTACAGTCAGGTAAGGGTGAACCGTGTTACCCTATTCGCCACAGGCACAAGCTAAGGTGACCACGCTTCTGGTTACTGCCAGTAAGACACTTAGGGGCACTGACAAGGCGGTTGTTGGCATAGAGCCCTAAAAGGGAAGTCAGTGCCCGTCGATGGATTTGGCTCGAGCCCGGCCAATCCTGAGCCACTGCCGCCGAAGCTGCAGCGTGAAAGTCCCTCATTGGCTAGGACCACCCCGATACTCTGCCACGCTTTGGGGGTGGCTTTCGCTGCCCACAATGCCCCCATACCTTTGCTCCTCCTGCCTAAATTTTGCCTAACCCATTTACTCACAACTTAAACCTTTCATCTAATTCATCCCAATTATAATGTCAACCAGTTGTAAGACTGTTGTATCGTAACGCGTACAAGTTGCAGCATACATTGAACTCTCCGGGAACGTGTACCATTCTTGGAAGTCCTACCCCGGCATGTACCTTGCCTGAGTATTTCTCAGCTTACCTTTCCCAACTTTACGGGCCGTCAGGTTCCTGGCCGTACCCTTCAATTGCACATAAGCCACCATTTCAATTATCGAGGAGCTTATGCCATCGTCCTGCTCTAAGATATGATGTACCTTGTGGAAAGTCCCACATCTTCCCAAACCTTCCAAGGTCTGAGTACCGTATTAATGGCCAGACCCTTCATTTGCCCACAAACCAGGTTTTCAAATTCAGGGAACATATGCCACCCTCAACTTGTACCATGGCATGTACCTCGTGGGAGTGTCCTACCGCTTACCCACCTCGCGGTTTCCATGCCGCGTACCTTGCCTTCCTGAGGCCCGACCAAGGTGGTCCTTGACATCCCCAATTATCTATGATAATAGATATTCCCACATATTGCAGAACACGCACGGGCTCAGGACTGTACTGCATGGGTTCCAACATGATGATTGGGCAGCCAATTATACTCTTTGTCCAGCAGCTCCCGCCGTGTCTTGATCCTCTTTGCCCAGCAGCTCTTGTTCTGTGGAAACGCAGTGGTAAGTATAAGCGCGGGAGGGGGCTTGGTGGGGTGCGAGAGAGGTCGCTGTTCGCAGGCCGCTGTGCCAGCTGGAGCGGCTGCAAAGCCTACTCTTGCAGGATATTATTGCGATACATCTATGTTTCTTCCATGGGGCCGGCGGCAGCCCATCCTGATTGTCAGGTTTGCAATGTTTTGAACGTGCGTATAATGTACCTGCTCCTTTGTTACCGCCGGCAGTAGCACTTTGCATTTATGGTTACAAGTTTGCGGGGCCGCTGTGCCACGTCCAAGTTCACGCCTGTTGTATTTAAATATGCCAATGGTTGTGACGTACGGCGTGTTATATAATGTATATCCTATTGTACGTTGAGTTTAAAAATGTACTGGTGCTATGCACACCGTGTCCCAAAATTGGGCTTATTGAATGTCGAACGGCAGCCGCTTCAGTTGGCAATGAATTTGTTTTACATGAAAACTGTCTTTCTTGATTTGTGTGCTGCAATCTGTGGTTGCCATCGTCGGCCGACCAGGCCGCTGGCTGGGCGGGGAGTTGCCATTCACCATTGGTATTCTTTTGTGGTTCAACGGCCGCCGTGCGGCGCCCACTGAATGCATGTTACGGGTCTTGTTGGCTGCATTTTCTTAGTTTGTGTGGCCGCAGCGCCATGTGGCTTAGACTGCAGCGGGGATAATAAGTAGATTATGTGATGTTGTTACTTGTTGGCAAGTTGATCAGTTTGTAGTGGCCAGCCGCGCGGGGTGGATGTTTTCTACACGTGCTCGTAGTGTATTTATCGTAGCATGATATTTAAATTGCATGCACAACCTCCAGTGGCCCAAGTGGGAAGTGCTTGATCTTGGAACGCTGGGGACATGAGTTCTAATTTTGATCGCTAGCCCCTATACATTTTTACGTGTAGCAATGGCCACTAACGCTTATGAGACAGGCATAGGCGGAGTCTAGGTCTGGAAGTGCGTGGCGACCGTTAGGCCGCCGTGCCACTTTTGATCCCGCATGAGATTAATGATGTGTATTCGGCAGCAGGCCATCTAAGATTGCTTATTTGCCTGGCAGACCCGAGCCAGTACTTGAGAATTGATACGAGGGGAATGCCGTTAATTAGGTTCACACGTGTTTCCATTGTTTCATGGCTGCTGTGACATCTTTATACGACTGCACGTATATTGTAGCAATGCCACGAGGTAAAGTTGGCGTCCTTTAAATACTGGCCATTGTAGAACATTTTCTGTGGGAAGGACAGATTTAACCTCTAACTTCCAAATTCACTAAGGGTCATTATGTGGCACAAGTAGGGTGACCAGACGTCCGTCATTTTTGAAACCCCGTCCGGGGTTTGCATGTTTGGGGGGGGCTACGGTAATTAAAACCGTAATTATTTTTCACAACACTTTCAGAATTTTGAAGTTGGAGGTTTGGCTCGAACCACGGAGACTGACTCGGAAATTATTGTACAGCAAGCCATGTAATATCAATAAGCCTGGAAGTGTTTTTGTGCTGGGGAGGGGGAGTAGCATGCGGGTGACGGGTGTCATGGATGACAAGTGGGACATGACAGGCAATACAGTAATGACAGTTGCAGGAATGAGGAGACTGAAAACCAGGATGTGAGGTGGAAAACTTTTGGCCACAAGCTTTATTTTAGTACCAGCCATGGTGCAAAAGAAAAACCAGCCATAACATCACATAAGGATAACAATACTATATTTTGGGGACAGAGGGAACAAGTGAGCGGGGGGCCCTAATCCCAATTAGGGGCCGCTCGAGACTGATCCCCGCCGCCATTCATATGAAAGCTTGTGACAATTGTTTAGCCCCAGCGTGTGAGCTGTGACATGTTAAAAAATTGCTTGTCTTTTGGAGCAGGTTCTGCCTGCTTTCTCTTGCCCTTTCCAAGTGAGGTGGGGAGGTGTGCGCTTATGTGCCTTTTATTGCTGTCCAACCTGACCAGGTTTAGCACTTGCGCCCTCTCTTGCTCACAGGGTGATTTTCGCTGAAGTTATGGCTCTTGCTCCACATTTCTTGATAAAACAAAACCCCCCATTGTGAAGCCTTCCACTTGATACTCCTCGGGATGTGTTCTTAGAGCCATTTTGATTTCTTGATCATGTGTTTTGTAGTTTTCCATGTATGGAGGCGTTTTAGCCTCTTGGTCTACTCTTTGGAGATGAATTTGGCACTTTCTACACACATGATCCACTTGAGTTTTTGAAGCCCCCACGCTCCGTTTGTGGGCTAGTTATTTCCTCGGGGGTGGGTTCTAGGAGCCTTACTAGGGTCTTCCCTGCTCCTGATCCGCTTGTGCTATGAGACCCCTTCGTGCATTAGGCTGCTTGTTTTTACAGCCAGGGTGGGTTCAAAGAGCCTTACTAGGTTTTTACCCTGCTCCCGATCCACTTGCATTGTGAGACCCCCTCAGCGCTTAAGGCTGCTTGTTTTTACAGCCGGGGTGGGTTTAAAGAGCCTTACTAGGTTTTTACCCTGCCCCCGATCCACTTGCGTTGTGAGACCCCCTCAGCGCTTAAGGCTGCTTGTTTTTACAGCTGGAGTGGGTTCAAAAAGAGAGCCTTACTAGAATTTTCCCTGCTCCCGATCCACTTGTGTTGTGAAACCCCTTCAGTGCTTGTGTTGTACTATTTCGCTGCTGGGGTGGGTTCTAAGGGCTTGGCTGGGAACTTTCCCTGCCCACAATCTACTTGCGTACCCCAGTGCGCTTTTCTTGGATAAAAAATGCGAGGGGGTGGGTTCCGGAGCCTTACTAGGAACTTACCCTGCTCCTGATCCACTTTTGGTGAGACCCCCCCTCTGCATGCATGGAGGTGGATACTTGAGGCTTACTAGTACATGTTTCTGCTCAAGTTCCTCTCTCCTTTTCAGTTTTGTAAGACCCCTAGAGCTCTCATCTGTATTGATGTGATCTGGTGGATTCTGAGCGCCTGGGTCTTCTATAACTGTATTTTCCTAGAAGATTAACTAATAGACAAAAAACCCCCGGTATCTTTTAAAGCCCTTCTTGGAGTTGAATTTTTATGTTTATTTTTAAAGTGAGGCGTTTTAGCCTCCCCTATTATTGTGATTGTGCTCTATATTCTACCTGGCCTTCGCTATAACTTTCCTTACAGTTATTTGCAGGGTTGGAGGGATGGTTTTTTAGACCTGCAGCCGTCCTGCTGCTGTTCGTGGCTGACCGGGAGGAAGCATGAGAAGGGCCACCTTGCCCCCGCCAGATAAAGGCAAAATTCGGCCTGGGGGCAAGGCGGCCCTTTCTTTGAACCTCAAAAGGCCCCCGCTCAGCATCCGACAGGATGGGAAGGGGGGCCTTTGAAGTATGGAGGGCAAGGTGACAGAGGGCAGGGACTACCGGTTGTCACCTGCCTCTCTCACCTCACCCTCCTGTGCGGGAGACGCGCTGTCTGGGTTCCTATTGTTAAGGGACCCAGCAGCCCGTCCACCGCCATGTGCATGCTAAGTGGGGCAGCGCCAAAAGGCACTGCCTCACCGGACTTAGCACAAAGCCCCCACCTCCCAGCTTATGGCCCCGGGCCTCCCATCCGGGTGGGCCCGGGTGTATTAGAGCTAACGCTCATTTTGAATTAACATGCCACGATTCACAGACAAAACTAAACACATGAGATTATATACCGTTTACAGAAAGGAGAAGTGCTGGAAATATGGTTGGGGGCGTGTTGGGGGAGGGGCGGTAATTGGTGGGCTGTGATGGGGTAGTCCCTCCTTTATGTTGTTGGCCGTCCCAGTTTTTTGTTTTGAAAATCTGGTCACCCTACATTAAGGGATGTTTCAAGTAGGCATAGATAGATAGGTCTGATAAATCTCTATGAGGAATGGGTTTAAGTGGATTTGCAACACACCATCCCGCAATGGTTTTTACACTTGATGCTAGGTCATGTGGATTTCTTATTTTGAGGTACCTGCAGACGCTATCATGGCTGCCGTGCCATTACAAAGATTTGATGTATACGGTTGCGGGGCAAACATTAGCAGGGCCTTTGCATGGATTGCATGTTTAGTGTCCGATTGGCGGCCGAGGGTCGAATCTTCAAGTTGGTTGGAACGCGTGGGTCGAAAAGGGTGTTGATACCATTGTGTTGTTTGCAAATCCTGCGAGTAAATTCATTTTCTCGCATAAACCGTTTTTGTATGCTCCGTCTCTGTAGCACAGCCAGTAAGGGTTGTGACTTGCACCGGAAAGGGGGGAAGGCAAGTCAACCTTCCAACTTTGGTAACTGTGCGGGCATTCATTTCGCTTAGTATATGGTTGCACATATGCACTAAATGCGATGCTTCAGGTGTGTGTCGACCGCAGTGCGGGCAAACACATGCGCATACAATGGGGACTGCTTCAATCGGGTGCAATGGGTATTTCAGGCTTGTGCACGTGATATTTGCTGGCCGCCACGCCGAGTGTATTACATAAATGGGTGGCAGTTGCCTTTCAGCTGGCTGCTTAGCTGAGCTGTTTAGAGGATGTACTTATAACACAAAGGTCGTGGGTTTGATCCCTCGATTGGCCACTTTGTCAATTCACCTGACCCTGGTGCTTTTTGGGGAAAGTGTTTCACCTCGTCAAATGTATATGGATGATGTTTTGGTTTCATGCCTCCGTCACGTGGGTAGCAGTGCAGCCTTGGGTGGCACAAGTGGTAGTACCTCTGCAAACGCTGGGGACCGGAGATTGATCCAATGCCCGATATGTCTCGGTTTTGGGGGGAATCTATTAGGAACGTTTTTTTATGTTGGGTAATACCGTTCAGATTCATGTTGCGTTTGGGCCGTCGTGACTTTGACCGTACGGGCGGCAGTTTAAGGGACTAATTAGTGCAAGATTAATTATTGTAATTTGTCTTGTGGGAGGAACCGCTACACGTGTTTATCTTTGTACACGAACACCCCGTTCCGTTTTTACCACGGTGCAGCACATGTTCTGGGGTAAGGTTGGTTGGGGGCATTTCTCACTGATCGACAGTGCTTTCTGCAAGGCATGCTTAGGTTTGCATGGTGCAGGCGAAATGATGGTGTCACTGCTGGGGAGATTAAGGTGTCACATGTTACTTGTACATGGGGCCCGCGCTCCCAGCCTCTGGGCGTGTTTGCAGGGGGAAGACTTGCCATGTTACCAGGGTATGCCACCTGAGGATGGGCATCATTTATCGCAGCCACTAAGGATTTACACCTACTTCTACCAGAAAGTGGGTGCAGGTGTAAGGCAAGACAAATGGAGGCACACGTTTTCTAACTATCACAGGTCAGCATGCAGGCCAGGGGTACCATGCAAACAGTGTGCTTGGTGAAATCAATGGCTCACCCTAATGGCAAAAATTTAAATACTAATTGATTTAACAAAAACATTTTCTGTACTACATGCAGGTCTTATATTGAGGAAAGCCGTAAGCACACAGTGTAATCTTTCCCGTAAAACGAAGAAAGTTGGTAAGGTGTACAAGCCAATGTTTGTCCGAATAATGTCCAAATTCAGAGGGATGCTTCCGTCTAGGCATGCCTAGCTTTACTATGTACAAGGAACATATTGTATTTCTGTGGAGTTAGGGAGTGATTTTCTTGTTGCTGGTTGTTTTTACATGTGTTTATTAATGAAAAATGAACTGACACAAGGCAGCATGCAGACAGCGCTCCTGGGGAATTCAATGGCTCACCCTTAAGTTAACTTTGAAAAGGTGGCCCACAATTGAAAGGATCCCAGTGTGTGTTTGGCCCCAAATTTGTGAGATCCTGGCAAAGGTACTTCTCTGGTGTCATGGTCCCAGGGTGGTGCAGTGCATTAGATACTAATTTGATTTACACATTTTTTCTGTACTAATGCAGGTCTCGTAGTGAGCGAAGCCACAAGCAAGGAGTGTAATCTTTTCCGCAAAATGAAGAAAGTTGGTAAGGTGTACAGGCCAATGTGTGTCCCTATGAATGTTCTCATAGTTCACCCGACAACTGGAGAAGGTTAGGAGGATTAATAGCCCCAGTGTGCACCAGAAAGCCTGCTTGTTGTATTAATTTGCAGTTTTGCCTCATCTTCTAGGCCAATATACCTGTGGAGGGATCACAGGACCTGTTCCACACCACTGATGAGGTCCCCAGCACCCCGGGTTCAAGCGAGGAGGAGGCGATGGGTTCGGTAGTAGGTAATGGTGTGCCAACCGTGGCACCGACACCCACTCTGGTGCAAGTTCCAGTTACTATTCAAGCGGTGGTGCTCCACGGCGAGAGCATGCTGGGCAATGAAAGATGTTGGGGAGTGTTGTTGATGGTCAAGGGAGATGGGGGCATGCCCATAAGGACCGGCATGCCGCTTGGAGCAAGGAGCGTTTGGATAGGTCCTGCAGGACCAACACCCAGTATTGCAAGCAATGTTCTCCTACCCCGGCACCCTCCCCCACAGCTGTCACTTTGAACTAGAGCGGCAGTGCCCTGGGGGCGGCACTCATCTTGCCCACACCCGCTTTAGGAATGTATCAACCTGCAGTAACTGATGCCTGCATGCTTGCTGGTAGGTCTTCATTAGCTTGGCACATCCCCCGGGTCTTGAAAGAGCGGGTTTGGTCAAGAGAGTATTTTAATATGCTTTGCCTGCTGTCATTAGAAGGGGCTGGCCCGAACTTAACACCTAGCACGGAGGTTAACTATAAGAGGCAGAACAAATATCATCCAGAAGAGAACATTGCTAATTGGGAAAAAGCGTTCGCTATATTGACTGGGATAGTGATGGAAAAGTTCCCTGAGCATGGGCCAGGTTTGGCAAAATATAGGGAGACAATTGTGGGTGAGGCTTGACAATATGAGTCAACAGGGTGGATTGATTGTGATAGGCATTTTAGAAGAATGATGGCGGATTGCCCGGAAATGACCTGGAACCAAATGGATTTAGAGGGTTGGGTCTCTTTTATGGGAGGAAGTTAGAGGACCATCGTGGTTTGGATGGATTTTTCCAAGGGAGGCAAAAGGACTCGGTGCGGTAGGAAAGACCAGGGTGGAAAAGGTCATTCCTTTCACAACGGCCCCTGGGGACGGGGGGGGGGACATGATTTAGGAGTTGGTAGCTCCAACGCAAATGGATCGCAAGAAGGGTGGAAGGCAGGTTACTTCTACAAAGGGAACTGCACTTGGGGGGCCAAGTGCAAATACAGCCATGAATGTGAAAAATGTGGGGGGGTGCATCCGCCGGCCGAATGCATTAAGCTGGAAGGTGCCACCGGGGGCAGGTGTCAGAGTAACGGACAGTAACCGGCCACAGGCGGAATTGCCACCCCTGGTTAATAGTCTGAGGTGGTACAGCAAGGATTCACTCCCCCTGCCCCTCCCCCCCAATTTTATCGTGTCGACACCGGGCCTTAGTTCCAAGGACAAGGAAAGAACCTTAGCGTTTAATGCCGGTTTGCCGGTAGAGGTTTGCATGGTTTGCATGATTCCTGCACCAAGGTGCACAGCATCCTAGGAGAGGTGTTATGTCCCTTGGCCGGTAGCAGTGCCGCAAGTTGCCATTATGGCCCGAGCTTCTTAGGCATGCAGCTAACTTTTTATCTTTGCTGCCAAGTAGGGGCACAAAGTTGTACGGTGTGCAGTACGAATGTTGTCAGGGAGTAATCATTGACCATACCTTCCTTAGGCGTGCTCTGCAGTACTTAAAACGTTTGGTGGCCCCGCAATCAATAGATGCCACGTGCATGTTACCAGGGGCTGTTCTCGTGCCATTGGGTGCATTTAAGGCATATGCAGGATTACCTTGTAGTGATGGCCATTATGTACATATACGATACAAGGTTTCAGGTAGAACCCAAAGGCGAGTAGGTATAATTGATAACAACCAATTCCTCTTGCAGCATTGAATAAACCTGAAACGACCTTCCTTAACTCCACATTACTGCGGTCAAATAAACTGTGGGATCTCTAATCTTTCTGGCACCCCTTATCTGGAGCAATTAATCTCATTTCCATGCTACTCCGACATGGCAGTGTGATGCTGGAAATGCATTGAAGGGACATGGCCTCCCTGTCCTTGTCCTGTAATCCTTTTTCATTTGTGTTCTGTATTGTTTTCTGCCCAGGAGTCCATGTGGGACTCCTGGCAGTGCAAATCTTCTGTTTTTTGGTTTGGTGCACAGACCCATGGAATACCCTTATGGCACCCTTGGGTGGGGGTACAACCCTGTTCCCCTAGTGTATGTTTTTGGGCACCTTTGTGTGGCCCACAGAGCAGGGTATGGGCTGGTGGCATCTCCATGCTGAATTTAACAGGTGCTCTGAGTATCCTCCATTTTGGGATACCCAGGCCCTGCCATTGGAATCAGTTGATTCCCAATAGGAAACAAGATGGCTCCTGTGGTCTCTTGATTTCTGTTGCCTGTTACCTTGTTTTCCCAAAGTCATGGGAAGCCCTGACTCTGTCCCTTCCCCCTGACTGGCTGTTGGGTGGAAGTTCCATATATGGTGTTGTTGTGAAGTCCAGGCCATACTGGCTCTAGCCTTCCCGGTGACTGTATGTTGTGGGTACACCCTGTGGGTGGGACCTGGGTGAATGGAGTGGGTGACCAATATGCACTTCTTGTTGTGGCTGCCTGGTTTCTGGTATGAGAGACAAAGGCTGAGGCAGCCCTGCCCAGAACTGGCATGAATGCAGTGTGTAGTGTTCAATGGCTGGGTACTTGTTCCAATTCACATTCCTTGTGAGTGTCTGAGAGGGAGGAGTATGGCCTGAATGCACTGTATGCCTGATTGGCTGACTGACTGCATGAATGCCCGTCTGTATGATTGGCTGCTGAGTGTGACCCAGCAGTGTGGATGAGAGACAGAATAGTATATCTGGGGACCTTTCACCACTGGAAATTGTTCAGAAGCTGAGTTGACACTTGAAGAATAACTGGAACTGCTTATCCTCGACGCCCAGCTGGAAGAAGAAGAACTGCTGCTGCATTTGCTTTGACCGAATCCGAAAGCTGCCGAGTTCATCGAGGACTGATCAGAGAGAGGACCTGGTTAGGCGCCCTCTTCCCATTCTCCGAGGGACCATCGAGCACCACCGACCTTCGCCGATGCACCCTGGAAGTCAGACCCTCGAAAGGCTGCCGACCGGAGACGGGGACCGCCGAAGAGAACGAAGTGAATCACCCGGACATCAATGCCATTGAAGTCCATTGCCATCGACCAGGGTTCAGAGTATCGCTGTAACCGCTCGAGGCCCATCGAAGCCGTGTTGCCCAGAAGAGGGGACCGCTTGACGCTGTGCCACTGACGACCAGAGCACCCGCTCCTTTGCCTAAGACTGTTGAATCGAAGGACTCCCTTGTCCGCACCGTTGACCGCTTTATCCCGCCGGAAAAAGTCAAGAACGCCGATGCACTGAGGAGAATCCACTGGTGGGTTTCCCGCTTCCCGAAGACCACAAAGACTTTGATGACTCGACGCCCTTGTCGGGCCACAGTTCTTTAGAAACTATTTGCGGTCCTGAACTATCAAACGGCGAGGTGCCTCGCACACCTCATCCTCGCAGGACGTCGTTGACAAGCACCGCCTGGATCGATGCCGTGGTCTCGGCACCCTCAAACTTTTCATCGACGCCAAGTTCACCTTCTTTGACGTCTCTCGACGATCCGTGGCTCCTGATTTAAAGGGAGTCACTCAAGAAGGATCCATCGATGCCTCTTCGAAGAACTCTGCTCTACCAGGTACATTGTGGGGGTAGAAACATTATAGAAGGAAATAAGACTTATAGAACAATATATGGACTGGGCTTGTGATATATCTTTACTTTACAGGTTGCCCAGGTGGGGGGATCTCCACAAAGAACTGTGTCTTGTGGTAGGGTCCATTATTCTGCCAATTGTTCTAACCAACTGCTTTCCTCCTATGTCTATTGTTGGTTGCTTTTATTAAGTGATCTGTGTGTCATTTGACCAGAGTATAGTTGATGCACTTTAATGAGATCTGATAATAATTGTGGTACCACTTTAGAACTGTATATATTTACCATTGTTAATTTTCTGAGCACAAAGTGAGCTACTGTGATACTGTACATAACCTTGAATATTAATTACATAAAGACTGTGTTTTAACTAATACAGTGTGTGGACATTCCTTTGTGGGGGTTTGGAGACTACATTGTACTTCAGAACCAGCCTGCATCATCTCCTGAGAATCTACGCCTTGATTGCTCGTCCATTGCTACTGTAATAGAGAATCTTGGCTGGGGTCCTCTGTGCCTCTCCTCTACCATATAGAGAGCAGAAGTACAGACCACCCTCCAGTCTTTACAGGCAGGGGGAGATTCTGAATTTTGAGAAGGTAGTCTCAAATGTCCACTTGGTGAGACTCCGCTGATCGCAGGCTCCTCCTCTTTGAATGTGATTTTAGCCAAACTTGATGCCCTATTTCTACTTTGCTCCAAGCTGGCTGAGGATAATTCCTCAATTAAATGTATGGTGGCTCAGCTCACTGCTGTTGGAGAATAAGGACCTCAGATCAACACAACTATGCCCTCTCTTATTAACAAATTACAGGAGCAAAATAAGTCTGGATAAGACAGTGACAGTTAGGCCTGCCAAACAAAGTGTTCCTCTAGTTTTTATGCCACACAAGAAAGTGATGGCTAATCCGGTGGTTTTCCCCTCTCTGAGAGTAACAGCCCGATCACACAAACAAGCACTAGAGGCTATTGATGTTGAGCGGTCCTTCCTTGCTGACCCAGGAGTCTCAGCCCCCCCCCCCGAAGAACAAAATGAGGCGTAACACTAAGTCCAGTGGAGGGTTCCTTCCACTTCTAGGGGTGACCCAGGCTCTGGTAGCTGCTGAGGCTCCTACACATAAATTGATGAACCCTCAGCTGGCTTCAATCGTCACGGGCAATTATGTGGCATTAAACACTTTCTCGAATAGAGCCACCTGCCAAGTTACACTGCATGGTCCTTCGAATAAAAGGCTCCCCACTTCTGTCCCTTTGGCTGCCCAGAATCATCCTCCAGACAACATCAGGCCCTCAAAAGTGCCGGTCTTCATGGACCACCTCATTGGGGAGGGGCATTACACTGGCCATTCGACTATCAACCCCAATTTGCAACCCTCCTCCCCCACGGGTAAACACCACCGGGAGGGGCTGGTTAAGGGTAGAGCTAACCCCCTCAGCACAGTCCGGCAATCCTTTGTGGAGTCTGGGATCCAGATCCCCATGGAAGGGAGAACTTCTTTGGAAACCGTTAGGAAACGGGCTCACTCCAAATTCATCAAGATTGTGGAACTTGAACCATCTGCAGCTAGTACGTTTTTAAACCGATCTCGGTTACTCCAACTGCTTCATCTCATTCCAGACACCTACAGACTCACTTTGGAGGACATAGTGAGCCTTGAACTTCCACTCTATTTTAGTGCTACTAACTGGGTACTTTTGAAATGTGCTTGCACCTTGATCGCTGACTCAGTTGGTAAAAATGCGAACTTATTTTATGATGCAGGCTTTAACATCTTCTCCTCTTTCCCTGAAGCATCGCAGGCCTCTGCAGACAGCGGGTCATATATTGGCCCCTATGTCCCAGGCCCTGGCGTATCGTTGGCTAAGGGTACTGCCACGGGGTTCTCGCACCATAAGGGTAGATGAAGCGGCGAGTGGTCACGTGTGTTCATTACGGCCTGATTACCGGTGAGTGATCCAGTATCATTTACCTTACTTTCTTGGAATTCATGGAATTCATGGATCCATCACTCCTTTCTCGCTAATCCCCTGGTTGTAAAAGCACTATTGCCTGTTCACATTTTCTGTCTTCAGGAAACATGGCTCACTTCTCCCGTCTCCTTAGATGGCCATTCTTTGTTCTTTCGCCCTAAAGGGGTCTATGCTAGTAATGGGGGTACCTTGGTGGTTACGTTATATGACCCTCCCGGGGGGTCGAAAACGACTAACCTCGTGGACAACGTATGTGACCACTTGCATGCCTGGTTGGGACAAGTGAAGGGTGGGGGCACATTACTGGAGACTTCAATGTTGATTGTCTAGCTGAGCCCACATCCCCAGACGTGGCCCAAGGGCATCTAGGTACAAAGAATCATGCTAGGGAATGGCATGAACTCATGTCAGTCTTTGACCTAACTCCCTTGTTGGTGGGACACCTTGCAGTAAATTTCACTTGGTCTAATGGAATCAGCCGTAGCAGGATTGATTTCGTCTTTGTAAACAAGACTATTAGAAACTTTGCGCCCCAGTTGTACACACAGGTGGTCAATATGAGCGACCATGTCATGTTGACGATGCAGTGCAATATGACTAACATCAAACGTATTGACCGTCTCAAGGCCAATCCACAGGTCAACTTGTCAGGCAATAGACTACTTTGGTCTACCCATAATATTGCTTGTTTTAACCTGGCACTGACCAGGGGTGACCTGCTGATCGATCTTGTCCTGGAGAGTTATCAATGGGATCTGAGTCATCTAATGGATCTTTACTGGCCCCAGGGGCTTAAGCAACTTGCCAGGCGCATTATTATAGCCAAACCTGGAGCCCCATACAATGCAATTATTGCAGCCAAGAAAAGAGTTATGGGAGCCACACAGACATACTAAGCGTGATATGGCGAACCAACCTTCAGCATACCTAGAACAAGTTAAAAGCATTAAAAAGCAATTCCTGGCATAGTTGAAGGGGCACAAAGCAAGTTACACCTCTGCCAGATGGAAGTTAATCCATTCCTGGGTAACAACTTACAATTCAAAAAACATTTGGGATATATTAAGAATTTTTCGAGCTAAGGGGGCATCCCATGAAGTTTGTTGTGTCACTGAGGCCGCCTGGGGCAGTTATCTTATAGAACATTATTACTCTCTCAGTGAGCATAGTTATACAGATATCAGAATCTCAATAGTCAACACCTGTGTCTGGTCTCACATTATGACGGCTGATATGGAGGGTATGATCCAAAATCCAAACCCTCGTGGGCCATCGTCCCTGAGGGTCTTTGCAATGGCGTTCTAAAGACGAACCCCCATTTTGGGCTACCCTATTTAAAATACTTTTTTCTACGCATATGCGAGGATGGCGGACGATATTCCACAATCCTGGTGGGATTCAATCTTGGTCCCTGTGTTTAAACGGGGACCTCGGGAGGATCTGCCTTCTAGCTATGCTGGATTGTAGCTCCACAGTTTGCAGGATTACTTCTTAATCTGCTAACGAGTGGGTGGAGAGAGAGAACTTAGTCGGCCTACATCAGTCTGTTTTTATAAAGGGTTTTAACGCCTCGCATTCTATCTGGATTCTCCAGACACTCATATAGGATGCATACATTTACCCGGGCATGCCATTGTTCTACGTTTCATGGACTACAGTGCTGCCTTCAACAGTGTGATCCATTCTCGACTATGGGAGAAATTGGTAGCATGGGGTATAGACCCCTCTTTACTGTACTGTATGAAGCTCCTGTACTGTGATACTAGCGTGAGGGTTAGATTATCGCAGGAGGGGGCACTGACAAGGTCCTTTAACACAAATAGGGGTCTTAAACAGGGGTGTGCATTGGCACCACTCCTATATAACCTATACATTTCAAACCTGCACCAGTCCTTAGAATTGGGTCGTAACGTTACTCCTAGGTATGGCATGACGGAGATAGTCTGTCTCATGTACACAGATGATATGGTGTTGATGGACAGGACCGCACTGGGATTACAACGTTCGTTAAACGCACTTCAGGCCTATTCAAATCGTGTCAGCAAGATTAACAAAAAGAAGCCATTGCCTTGGGTATTGGAAAATCACCTGTCTTCAATTTCAAGTACCTTGGCGTACATCTGCAGGCTTCTCCATCCCTAGCTCATTTGGAGGAGGGTATTGCATTGAAAACTTGGTCCAAGTGGTTGGCAATTAGGATGCTCATCTTAGGTAACGGGGGAGCATCTATCAAAGCACTTGTATTTGCGTATTTTGTGGTTATTATACCTAATATTCTGTATGCACTTGAGGTATTCCCATCTAAGGCTCTCTCATGGCTCCTGATATTGGAGGCAAGATTCTTCTATCTATTTTGAACCTTCCTAGTTGTGGTCCTGTGGAGGCTGTAAGACTTGAATTGGGCCTCCACTCACTTTTGTCTGCATGAAAAAATTGCGGCCTGTAAGTTATGGGCAGAGATCAAATATAATTGGAGTGCTACTCCCTCTCTGCTTTTTTTTCACAATGGAACACACATATTGCTGACAATAAAGCCTATGGTTTAGGGAACTGGAGGCCACAGAGGGCACGCATTGTTATGATATTTTATTTTGCCACAATAAGAGTGATAGCCACTTATTTTTGAGTAAGCTTGGGGCCAAATGTCACATTGCTGATCGGATCTCATCCCTGAGCAGATTGCCGGAGACACGCGAGTACGCTACCTACACCCAACATGGTTTACTTGTGGACATCCCTCGCAAATATCTGGTGTGGCTCCGATTTCCTAGTTTAGTTTAGTTTAGTTTATTCATTTATACAGCGCACCAAACCCTCTGGTATCTAGGCGCATAGGTTACAAGAGTGAACACTTTGTTAATGATGGAAAGTCAAGGCATTACAGGTAAATACAAATGTGATATAGACAGTATGTACAGAAAATACAATGGTGCAGTTGCATATACACATATGAAGACATGGATACATTAGTATGATAAGCATCAGACAGTGGTCGAAGTGTGGGAAAAGAAGTAGTGCAACTATGTTCCCTACTGACCTGCACCGCTGCCCACAGACCCCATCGCCGCACCCCCTCCCATGCACAATAAAAAAACCCAAAACACATGTGCCGGCTCTTTAAGGAAACGTATAGGAACAGTAAAACTTAATTAAAAGAAGTAGAGGAGCACCGCTCCCGACCGCTCCCGCTCACTTCGACTACTGGCATCAGATAAATTACATTGTTCAGAACAGATGAGTTACATATTATGGAGGGTCGAGTATACAGCCTAAGTACAGATATGAACAGTAGACTGGAAACGTATGTGTGTCATATAGTCTGCTCTTGCGTGAGGAGCCAGTTTTTTTATTTTCTTTCTGAAACAGAAGAAGGAAGGTACGCCCCTGAGATGAGTGGGTAGTGAGTTCCAGAGTTTTGGTGCTTGTACCATGAAACTGCTACCCCCAGATTTCTGGAGGTTGAATCTTGGGATTTGTAGATATAGATGCTCTAGTGGGGCGGACAGAAGTGTTCTTAGAGATTTTGCATGTCAGGTATTTGGGCGCTAGGTTTTCCAGGCATTTGTGTGTGAGTCCTAATACTTTGCTAGTGATTCTGCTCTTGATGGACAACCATTGTAAGTTCCGTCTGGTGGAGGAGATGTGATGCGATCTGGGATTGTTGAGGGCCACTCTGATGGCGTAATGTTGGAGTGTTTGCAGTTTTACTAAATTCTTTTTGGAAGTTCCTAGATATAGGGCGTTACAATAATCTAGTTTAGTGAAAATGAGAGCACTAGCCAGTGTCAAGCAGTTGGCGGAAGTCAAAAAAGGTCTGCAGGAGTTTATTAGTTTACACGTGTAGGCGATGGTCTATGCAGTTGCGTTGACCTGTCTGTTCAGTGTTAAGGAGGAGTCCAGATAGAATCCCAAGGTTTTAACATCTTTAGAAACCTTTTTAATATTACAGTCAATGTTGAAGGCTTTGAAGTTGTTGTCCAGTTTATTGAGTTTAGTTTGGGAGCCGATGAGGAGTAGTTCTGTTTTGTCATCGTTGAGGAAGAAGCTGTGTGTGGCCATCCATGCCTGGATGACAAGATAGATTTTGTTTAACAGTTTGGAGTCTAGGTCATAGTTCCCGGTGATGGGAATGAGTATTTGGGTGTCATCTGCATAATTAGTGTAGGTGACACCCAAATGGTCGATGTCGTCCAACAGTAGCTTAGTAAATATATCATAAAGCAATGGAGAGACAAGAGCCTTGGGGAACTCCACAGGTCATCTACGCTGGGTCTGCAGATGCATTGGGTGAGAAGACCCTCATTGCCTTCTGGGACAGGAATGATTGGATCCAGGTGATAGCATTATGGGAGAAATGGGCAGCGGTCCACAAATGAGAGCAGAGTACCTCATGGTTGACTGAATCGAAGGCGGCCGATAAGTCAAGTAGTAGCAGGATGGAAAGGTTGCCTTTATTGATTTGCTCATCCATTTGTGTCTTAAGGCCTATTAAGGTCTATCCTTACTAGATTTATAGTCTATCAACGCTTTGATCTAATGCCGGTGCTTACACAGGGGCTTGGATGGGGCCCACTGGAGACGCTCGCCTCTTGTCGGCTCTGCCACGCACACGTGGAAACGACCCACCACAGGCTGACCAATTGCAGGGCCTTGTATGCTTTAAGGACCTATGCCAAATTTGTTCATTTTGAATCTGATCAGTTTTGGAGCATGCTTTACTCCGCTGAATTCCATGTCATTTTTGCCTTGGGTTTCCATGTGTGGCTTCAAAATTAACAAAGAACACAACATTTTTAAGTAACTTTGTTAGTCAACTTTGTGTGAATGATTTAACAACCTGATGTATTTTTTAAAGAAATGAATAAGCATGAATTGTATTATGAAGTGAAAGGTTTTTATATATAAGTAGCTAATGTAACCCGTAGCGAGAAGCCATGGTTGATGTATTTTTTTTTAAACATGTTTTTATTGTTTTCACAGTGTAAACATTGTGCCCTCAAACAAGGTAACATCCCCAAAAATCCCCCCCTCCCTTCCCCACCCCCGTGCGGAAGACATGCTCCTTGTTCCAATTATTCTCGGGAAAGTCTATGGAGGTGAATATGTTTGTGATTCTGATGTTGTGTGGGCACCATTGTTCCATATAGTCCGATTGTAGGTATTCCAGAACACCCCCCACATTCCTTCATGAATGATCCATTCGATCCCTATAGATGGTGTGTGATCTTTTCCATGGCCATTTGTGACCAGACCTTTTGCAGCCAAGTGTATATTAGTGGTGGGTCGTTCTTCTTCCAGTTTTGGGCGATTGTTGCCCATGCCGCTATGACCAGGCCCATGAAACATCTCCATTGTGCCTTGTTGTATTTCTTGGACTGGTGCTCTATTATTCCGCATAGCCACACTTTCTCCCCCAGTTGGTCTGCCTCTGGGAACATCTTTTTCATTTCAGTTATCAATTCCGACCAGAATCCTTTGACCCCTTGACAGTCCCACCAAATATGCCTCCATGTGCCGGCTTCTGGGCAACCTCTCGAACAGCGGTCAGATGTTTCCGGGTACATGTTGTTGAGCCTCTCCGGTGTCTAGTGCCATTGGGTGACTATTTGTATCCACATTTCCCTGGTCTGCACAGCTCGTGTTAGTTTAGGAATGCCCGCCCACAGCGCCTGCCACTGCCGTTTTGGAATTTCTTCCCCTAGTGTTCTTTCCCATCTTTTCATGTAAGTACATTTTATTTCTTCATCCTGCGTGTTGATGAAGTTGTAGAGTGAGGAGACTAGTTTCTTGGCTCCTGAGTTGGTTAAGATGTATTTTTCAAATGGGGTTAATTCCCTTGTGGCCACCGAGTGATCTCTGGCGTTGCCAGCGAGTGTCTGAGCTGTTCTTACTTGTACTTATCCGCCTTTGTTAGGTTACACATGGTTTTACATTCTGTAAATGACCTTACTTCTTTGTCATGGAAGATTTCCCCTATTTTCCTGCACCCTGCCTCTTCCCATTTTTCAAAGGCCCTGTGCTCTTGCCCTGGTGGGAATTGTGGGTTCCTGCAGATGGGCGTGAATGGGGCAGTTACAGTGGTCATGGTGCCCTTCCGTGTCTGTTTGTCCCAGGCGTTCAATGTGGATTTCATGCTTTCGCTAATGCAGACATTCGGTTGTCTATGTTGTTTGAGCTTCCATAGAACATCTTCCAGCGGGGTTCTAGCGACCGCCCTGTCCTGGGCTACCCAGATCGTTTGTTGGTCATCCCCCAGCCATTCTTTCAACACCCACAATTGCGCTGCTTGATAGTATTTCCTGAAGTGTGTGAGTGATATTCCCCGCTCTCTGACGTGTCGTGAGGACTGATCTTGCGACCCTTGGGGGCTTCATATTCCAGATATAGGATGATATTTTCTTTGATAGTGTCTTAAAAATGAGTTTGGAATTCTTATCGGGAGGGCATGGAAGTGGTACAACAGCTTGGGGAGGGTGTTCATTTTCACCGATTGGATTCTACCCCACCAAGATATCATTAGAGGGCACCATCGCTCCAGGTCCTTTTTCACTCTGGCAAGTAGTGGGGGGGTAGTTTCCTTTACATAGTAAGTCCACCCTATGTGTGAGTGTTATACCCAGGTACCTGAATCCTTCTTTCACAACTTTTAGACCTAATGATCCCACCTCCCTTTCCCGTGCCTCTCTATCCCCCGCTAAGTGTAGTATTTCCGTTTTGTTCCTGTTGATTTTTAGGCCCGAGATCTCCCTAAATGTCTCTAGTTCTTGCAATGTAAGTGCCAGTGTCTTCCCTGGGTCCTCCAGAGCCAGTAGCATATCATCTGCATAAGCTATTACCTTATGTTGTCTGCCTGCCATCTCAATCCCCCTTATTTGAATAGTTTCCCTAATTTTGATTAGATTAGTAGTGGTTCCAGGAAGATGGCATATAGGAGGGGGGAAAGTGGGCATCCCTGTTTTGTTCCCCTGGTAATCTTTACCCTGTCTGTGACTTCCCCGTTAATCGCTATTCTTATCGATGGGGAGGTGTAGTTGGCTTTGACCATATTTATTTAATGGTCCCCAAAATCCATATGCTCTAGTGTTTTGAAAAGTATGGACCATTCCACCCGGTCGAAAGCCTTTTCGGCGTCAAGTGAGAGTAGTATTGCTGGCGTGTGTGTTATGCCCACTTTTTCTATTAAGTGTATCAGTCTTCTTAAGTTATTGTGCGTTTGCCTGCCCGGGATAAAGCCTGATTGATCAGGGTTTATTAAGGAGGACAATAGTGGAGAAAGCCTGGCAGCCAGGATTTTCGTGTAGATCTTAGTGTCCAGATTTATCAATGCTATGGGACGGTATGAACCAGGGAGGGAGGGATCCTTGCCAGGTTTGTGGAACACCAGGACCTCTGCTTAATTCGGGAATAGTTTCTTACCTGTAACTCCATTTCTCCAGCATTGGTATCTTTCATGGATTCACATGCTTAGAATATTCCCCGTCGTCAGACCGGGACCCCTCGGTACACATATATAGCCTTTTTCAAAGGAAAAACTTTCGACACTTTTGTGTCCTATCTACGTCCTTCTAGGACCCGCCTACGCATGCTCCGCAGGCCGTGCTAGTATAAGAGGCCCGCCCCCGCGGCTCCCCTTCAGATTTCGGCCCCTCCAAAGTAGGAAGGATTAAATTTATCACATACATTACATACGGGGAGGTTGGCGGGCGCATGTGAATCCATGAAAGATACCAATGCTGGAGAAATGGAGTTACAGGTAAGAAACTATTCCCTTCTCCAGCATTGGATCTTTCATGGATTCACATGCTTAGAATAGATTGTATAGCAGTAACGCTTGAGACGGCGGTGAGAATGTAATGTAACAATATATATCCTCACCCTACTACACAATGCATATCTCCCGTAGGGATAAGTTAAGTCATATAACATTGCCCACATAAAGTATATTGCCCTTAAGAGGGTGGATAACCGAATCTCCACAGGGAAGAGCTTACCTTACTGAAACAAATGGCGCAGGACAGCTCTTCCCATCTGCACCTCGTCTGCATGCTGCCAGGCAAGGCAGTAGTGGCGGGTAAACGTGTGGGGCACTGACCATGCCGCCGCTTGGCATATGTCCGTCAGCGGAATCCCAGCCCATAACGCTGTTGAGGAGGACATCGACCTTGTAGAATGAGCTCTAGGATGTCCTTGCAGTGGCCTTCCGGCCTTAGAGTGACAAAAAGCAATCGTCGACGAGACCCATCTAGCCAGTCCCTGTTTAGAGATTGCTTTTCCTCTCGTCGACGGACCATATGCGACGAACAGTTGCCGAGTAGCCATGATGTCTTGTGTACGATGTAGGTAGAATTTCAGGGCCCTCTTAACGTCCAGGGTATGAAGAGTTTTTTCTGCTGTCGATGATGGAGTGGCGAAGAAAGTAGGCAGAACCACGGATGAGTGTTTGTGGTATACCGTCGGAACCTTCGGGACGAACATAGGGTTAGTTGCCAGGACTACCTTGTCCTTAAAGAATCTTAGGTAGGGCGGGTCCACGACCAGGGCTTGTAGTTCCGAGATACGTCTGGCTGATGTGATAGCTATCAAGAATGCCAACTTCCACGAAATGAATTTTATGTCGGACGTGGCCATAGGCTCCAAAGGCGGTTTCATCAAGCCTGCCAACACTGTGTTGAGGCTCCACGTCGGGGGAAAACGTTTCACCGGGGGAAAGGCTCGAAATAAACCCCTCATGAAGTGTTTTACCAGTCTGTCACTGAATAGAGGAGACGACTGCCTCTTCCTTGTGAACCTCGAGATGGCTGCCAGGTGTACCTTTATCGACGAGGGGGACAATCCCTTTTCTGCCAAGAGGAGCAGATAAGGTAGAACTTGTTCCGGCGTCACCAACAATGGTTGTAGGCCCCGTTGTCCTCTACACCATTCACAGAATCTCTGCCACTTTTAGGAGTAAGATTTGTTAGTAGAAGGGGCTCTAGCCGCCTGTAGAATTTTTTGGCAATCCTCTGAAATGTCTAAGGCGCCGAACTCCGAGAAGTCAGGAGCCAGGACGTAAGGTTGAGACTGTCCGGGTCGTGATGCCACACCGTGCCTCTGTCCCGGGATAGAAGGTACGGGACTTTCGGAAACGCTATGGGATGTTCCAGCGATAGATGGAGGAGATCTGAGAACCACGGTTGCCTCTGCCAGTATGGTGTCACTAGAATCACCCGGCAATTGTATCTGCATATCCACTGTATTGTTTTCCGTATGAGGGGAAACGGGGGGAAAGCATAGAGGAACATGTCCGTCCATGGGAAGGAGAACGCCTCCCCCACCGATCCCTCTTGGGGCCATCTGCTTGCAAATTGCTCGCATTTCTTGTTGTCTTTGGTCGCGAAGGCGTCCAGAAGGGGGTGACCCCATTTCTCAAACACTTTCCTCAAGTGACCCGTGTCCACTTCCCACTCGTGTATCTGGGCCATGCTTCTGCTGAGGGAATCGGCTTGGCCGTTCCTCACTCCTGGAAGGTGATGAGCCACGAGGGAAATTTCGTGTTTCGATGCCCAATGCCATGTTTTCTGGGCTTCTATGGAAAGAGTCCTCGATCGTGTCCCTCCTTGTTTCCTCAGATAAAACATGGCTGTTGTATTGTCGGTCAGTATTCGCACTCGCGAACTCTTGATGTGTGGTAGGAACGCCTTCAAAGCCCATCGTACCGCTCTGAGTTCCAGTACGTTTATGTGTAGGAGTGACTCCTTTGGAGACCAGCGACCTTGCGTTTGGAGAGCACCCATGTGCGCTCCCCATCCGGTTAGGGACGCATCTGTAACTATGGTGCTCTGAAACTCCGGCTCCTGTAGGGGCACACCGTTGCTCAGATTGTGGGAACTCTGCCACCACTGGACGGTCCGACGTAGCTTGTCGTCGTCGACGGTTATCCTGTCTGACCACGATCCCTGAGCCTGTGTCCATCGGTCCGCGAGGAATTCTTGGACTGGCCTCATGAATAGTCTACAGTTTCTCACCAGATGGATGCAGGATGCCATGGCCCCCAGGACCGAAACATACTTTCTCACTGAGATCCTGGTGTTTCGCCGTAGCCGGGCCGCTTGTTGAATGAGTCTTGAGGTCCTGTCGAGGGAAGGTTTCACCAGCCCTAAATGAGTATCGAACTGTGCCCCCAAGAATACCAGCGTTCTCGATGGCCGCAGAGAGGATTTCTCGAAGTTTATGGCGAATCCTAGTTGTTGTAGAAGCTGCCTGGTGGCTTGCAGACTTATGTTGGTCGACGCTGGGGAGGATCCCCTTACCAGCCAGTCGTCGAGGTATGGGTATACATGGTGGCTTTGCTTTCTTAGCCAGGCAGCCACTGGAGCCAGGCATTTTGTGAACGTTCTGGGGGAGGTCTTGAGCCCGAAAGGAAGAACCGTGAATTGGTAGTGAGTTCGCCCTATTACGAAACGTAGGAATTTCCTGTGTTTCCGACACATTGGAATATGGAAATACGTGTCCTGTAAATCCAGGGACGCCAGGAAATCTCCCTTTTGAACTGCGCGGATCACTTCCTGCAGAGTGAGCATCTTGAATTTTAGGCTCTTTAAGGACTTGTTGAGATCGCGTAAGTCTAGAATGGGACGCCATTTGCCGTTCGGCTTTGTTACGACGAAGTATCTTGAGTAGACTCCTTGACCTCTCTGTGATGTTGGAACTAATTCTATCACGCCCTTCGCTAACATGAGTGTAACCTCTTGTTGCAGTACCTTCATATGGGACTGAGCGGTGAACGCAGGTGGAATTTGCAGAGGGTTGTGTTTGAATTGCAGAGAGTGTCCGTTTCTTATGGTGTCTAACACCCATTGGTCCGTCGTTAGCCTTTCCCATTCGTCGACATATGCTGAGACTCTTCCCCCCAGAACGGTGTGTGGTATGTCACTGCTGATCTTTATTTTGCTTGTCTCTCGACGACGATGGGTATGATGGTCGTTTTCTGGAAGATTGGAAGTTTTGTCGACGGTTAGCCGATTGTGAGGCACGTCGGTATCCCTGGGAGGGGTAAGCCGATCTGGCAAAGGATCTGTCTCCAGAAGAGAATCTTGAATTACCTGAAGCCCCTCTAAAGGGACGAAAAGACTTGTAACTTCTGCCACTCTGGAGGGCACCCAATGAACGTGCCGTGTCCAAATCTTCTTTCATCCCTTTTAGGGCCTCGTCCACCTTCTCGCCGAAAAGAAGGTCTCCCTCAAAGGGCATATCTAAGACCTTGTATTGCACCTCTGGCCTGAAGTAGGTACACTTAAGCCATGACTGTCGACGCAATACCACCCCATTGTTGACTTGCTTGAAGCCTGACTCAGCGAGATCCACCGCAATGTTTATTGCGTGATTTGAGGCTTCCTCACCCTCTCGGACCAGTAGCATCGCCGCCTTCCTCTGTTCTTCTGGAAGATGATCAAGCAGCGGAGCTAATCTGTGCCACATCTCCCTATCGTATCTGGCCACAATTGCCAGAGAGTTTGCGGCCTTTACTGTGGTCGCTCCCACGGAGAGCACTTTCTTGTCAAAGGCATCTTGGCGTCTCGACTCATTCTCAGGAGGAGTCGTGCACTTGTGCTGTGCCTTTGCCTTCCTCGCTGCTGCCGCCGACACCACCGAGTCCGGTGTTGGTTGGGAGGATAAACACTTGGGGGTAGACTCTGGAGCCTTAAAATTTCTTTCTAGGCGTCCTTTCACTGCTGGTTCTGAGAATGGGTGTCTCATTGTCTGCAACCCCTCTTTCCATACATGGTCCAGTATTGGTATCGAGAACACCGACCTCCTTCTCTTGCCCATGTGGTCGAACAAAAAACAATCCTTTTTCTGTTCTTCTTGGGACAGACCAAATTCTTTGCATGCCTTCTCCATCATAGAATGGAATGACGCGATGTCGTCCGGAGGGGACGGGTGAGCTGGGCTTCTGGGGTTTTCCAACTCCGCCTCTGACTCCCAGGTAGGATCCCTGGAGGGGGATAATGAGATATCCGACATGGCCCCCCTGTCGGACTCCGAATCTGGCAGCTCACCTTCCTCCTGTGCCAGGGTTGAGATTGGCGTGCGTGGGTGCGTCGGTTGACGGGACGGGCCCAGCTCGTCGACGAGTGACTGTGGCAGGCTTGCCTGGGGTAGTTGCTGGTCCAACGACTGCAACAAGGACTGAAGCGTGGACAGAATATCCAACGACAAAACCGATTGAGGATTGAGGAGAGGGGCAGATACCGATGTAACGGAGGCCCTCGTCGACTACTTGTCAGCCGCTCGTAGCCCTAGGTCTGCTGGGCCAGCAACTCTCTCGTTCTCGTCCTCCGAGGACAGCAACATAGCTTGTTCTTGTAGCAAAGGCTCCGGGGGGGGTCGGGTCAAAGACTTCAGGCCTCCAGGCCTCCTGTAGGATCGCCGTCGACGAGACCCTCGTCGACGCCAATGTCGACGGGACGGTGGATGCCCCCTGTGCAAGTGGTAGGAACCGACGAAGACTTCGCAGGTGGTTTTGACGGTCCCGCCTTCTCCACACTGTGCCCGCTTTTACCCGATTCTAGACTCGTGGTCGATCTGTGATGATAGCCAGAGGAGGATTTCCTTTCCTTCTCATGCTTTTTTGATGAGGATGATTTCTTTGCCGAGGAGTCTCTAGTGGAGTGACTTCCAGATGACTCTTTTTCCGACGGTCTAGATTTCTTCGCCGGCGGTTCCGACGAGGCCGCTCGGCGTGATTTTTTCACCGACTGTGTGGAGCCCACCTCTGAGGGGGGGTATGCCCCCGCTCCATCATTCAGCCATGCCACCAGGCGTCGGTTCCGGTCTTTGAGGGTTTTTTGAGAAAACCCCTTGCATATGTCGCAGGTATCCGCTGAATGGTGAGGGTGGAGGCAATATATGCAGTCCATATGTCCGTCCCCCTCGTAAACCTTTTTTAAGCCGCATGTCACGCATGGACGGAACAATGCTTTACCTGACACAGAAGACATTATTACTCGAAATCCAATGACGCAACCTAGTACAAAACAGTAGAACAACACGAGGAGATCCCACTACTTTGGAGACGGTTGAAATCTGAAGGGGAGCCGCGGGGGCGGGCCTCTTATACTAGCACGGCCTGCGGAGCATGCATAGGCGGGTCCTAGAAGGACGTAGATAGGACACAAAAGTGTCGAAAGTTTTTCCTTTGAAAAAGGCTATATATGTGTACCGAGGGGTCCCGGTCTGACGACGGGGAATATTCTAAGCATGTGAATCCATGAAAGATCCAATGCTGGAGAAATGGACAGGTTTACGTTTCCGCTTTCCTTGAAGGTATTTAATAATCTTATTAGAAATGGGGTTAGGATGTCTGCATATTTTTTATAGAAGGGGGCCGTGAAGCCATCTGGGCCGGGTGCCTTATTATATGGGAGTCCTGCTATTGCTTTCTTTACTTCTTCAGTGATTTGGGTTGCCAATGCTTGTTTATGTTCCTGAGAAATCTTTGGAATGGGGAGAGATTGCAAGAATTTGTCTTGGTCTCCCTCATTAGGGTGCTCAGTCGCATATAGTTTTTGATAAAATGCCTTGAATTCCTCCCCTATATCCTTAGTGCGTGTTAATGACTCTCCCTGTGCATTTTTAATGTTGAGAATAGTCAGTGATTTTTGTTTTGCAGAGAGTTGTCTTGCTAGGTATCTGTCTGCCTTGTTGGCTTTGAGATAGAATTTCTGCTTGAGATAGAGGAGGGATTTCTCTGCCTTTTTATTGCGAAGCATTTCCAGTTGCCCTTGCACGTGTTTCAACGCTTTAAGGCTTCTGGTGGGGTGTGTCAGTAGCTTCTCTCGTATATCTGTTAGTTTCTTTTCAAGTTCTCTTTCCCAGCCATGCCTTTGTTTGGCTTTGGTGGCTTTCAGACCTATCATGTGTCCCCGGATTACTGCCTAGAACGCCTCCCATACTGTACCCAATGGGACGTCCCCTGTGTCGTTTTGTTCAAAATATTCTGTTATGTCCCTGATTGCTTCTCCGGTCATCGGGTCTAAGAGAAGATCCTGCGGTAGCGTCCACCGCCATAGCCCCCCCTTCCCCGGGGTCAATATGTCCAGCCAGTGCGGGGCATGGCCCGACAGTGCAATGGGGCCTAATTCTATCCCTTGAACTTTGCCCATCATCCCCATCGACACCCAGAAGTAGTCTATTCTCGACATAGTATTATGTACATGCGAATAGTACGTGAAACCATTGTTGTGAAACCACAGCGCCATCTGATCCATTTTTTGCTTGAGGTGTTTGGAAGGAGCACCCTGGTTTTGTGGTCCCCCCCGCACTCCTGTTTAGTCGTGGGTGCCAAGCCATGTTCATATCGCCCCCCAGTATTATCTCTCCCTTCGCAAACCCTTCCAATTTCCCCATCGTATCCCGCAAGAATCCGTCTTGGCCCGTGTTTGGTGCATATATTGATGCCAGAGTGAACCTGGTGCCGTCTACCAAAATATTGGCAAACGCGACCCTTCCCTCCCTGTCTGTCTGTTTGTTTGTCTAGCAGTGTTGCGTCCATTCCCCCCAATGTTGCTATCAGTACCCCCGCTCTTTTTTCTGTTGCATTTGATTGCGCCAATACATTGTACCCTCTGAGACGTCCCTTCCTTCTACTCTTGGCTCTTTTGTGTGTTTCCTGGAGTAATAGAATGTCCGCCTTCTCCCTCCTGAGCATATTCTCTACTTTATTCCTCTTCACTGGGGAGTTCAGGCCCCTTACGTTTAATGTTAATATTCTGATTTTCCCCATTGCGTCTGGCCCTGATTGGGTGCCATGTGAACCAGAGTGCTGTGATCCCAGCTATCTTCTGAAGTAACCCACCCCGCCCTCCTCCCCAAACTCCCTAACTTCCCACCAACTTTAAACCAACAATCCACTTTGATCCCGAGGAGGGCCCGGGTACCTATGGATGCTAGGGTGTTGCACCTATCGCTCCCTGCCCTCTGTGGACTCGGGTTAAACTTTGCATGAAGTCCTAAACCCTGCATCTTCCTCAGACCTACTGTGTGTCCGTACCTGATCCTAGCCTGGCCGCTGGGATTTGCTAATTCCGAGTTCCTTCGTTGAGTGCCTCTCCAGGTTCTGTGGTCTGGGGTTGCCCCCTGTCTTTGCCTTGCTTGGGTGTTTCCTCTACTCCACTGTTGCCGGCCTGGAGTTTCCCCTTCCATTTAGTTTCTTTTTCTGCCGAGCCACTTCCCAACCTCTCAGCCTTTTTTGCTGTTCCCTCTTTGCTTTGGTGCCCCTGTTTCCTTCCTCCTCTGCCTGTATGTCCATTATATGGAGCCCTTCTTCCCAGGTAGTCACTCTCCTTTGCTTTCCTTCCCATTTGAACAGCAGACCGAATGGGAATGTCCATGTGTACCTTATTTCTTTTGCGACCAGTTCTCTTATCATTGGTGCCATTTCTCTCCTCTTTAGAAGCGTCGCTGATGCAAGGTCCTGGTATAGCTGTATGTCTGCCCCATTCATCCTTATATGGTCTACCTGCCCCGCTCTCCACAGGATGAGTTCTTTATCTGGGTAAGAGGAAAGGGCTGCCAGCACATCTCTAGGTCTTTCCCCAGGGGCGCTTGTTCTTTTTGGGCCCACTCTATGTACTCGGTCGATCCCTATGATGTCCGCTTCTTGTGCTTCAATTATGTATCTGAACACTTCCTGTACCGCCTTCTTGCGATCCTTATCCAACACGGTCTCTGGCATATTTTTAATGCGGATATTAGATCTGCGGGACCTGTTTTCTAGGTCCTCACATTGGATTTCTAGGTTGTGAGTTAATTGCACTAAGTGTTCTTGGGTTTCGCTGTTCTGTAAAGCTTCTTCTTCTACGTTTTGCACAATTTTCTCTAGGGTGTCAGTCCTTTCTTCCAACTTGGCTACATCTAGTTTTAGGTCTTGCACTACCCTTTTCATGTCGTTCCTCATTGTGGCGAATTGGTCTTGTACCATCAACATGAATTTGTCTTGCAGCTCCACGGACCAGGCATGCATGTCGTCCCTTGAGGGGGGGGGGGGGTAGGTTGCATGTGTTGGGGGGAATAGAGTCAGTAGAGGGGTCTTCCTGTGTCCTTCCCCTGGTGGATATAGGGGTATCAGGCGCCCACATTTGAAGTATGCTCGAGTCTTGTTTAGCCGATTGCAGGTTCGGTTGGGTCGTGCCCCTTTTCCCCTTCGCCTTGGACATTGCCCTTGTGTTGTGGTGTTTTCACTGGGTTTCTTCTGCTCCTTAGTAGGGCGGCTATGTTGTGCCTTTGGGTTAGTGCCTCTGTGGGCCAGTTCCTGATTTGGTGGGGTGGGCCTGCTTGTTGGTGAGCCTTCTGGTTTAATGCCTTCTTACCATAGGGGAGCTTGTTTCCCCTCCAGCCTCCTGGGGACCCCTTCTTGACAGACTGCTGGTATTGAATCTGGGGAAGATTCTTTGTCTGTCACTCCCCTTATTATCTGCCTTGCCCCTCCTCTACTTGTAAATTCGTTGACTGGAATGGGGGGGTTTCCCCTTTAGTGTTCCGTGGCATATTTGGCCTTATGTGGGTGCGCGGCGAGGTGGGGGGGTGACTCCCGCCCTGTGTAGTTCATCCAGCAACTACCGCACTGGAGGAGGGGCGCCTCTCACCTGCATCTCCACCCGGAACTGTCACGGAGTCTCTCGGGTTCCCGAGTGGTGCGCCGCCTTCCCCGCCCGCATACTCTACAGTGTTTCTGAGCCCGTCCGCTGCTCCGGAGCTCACATCGGAGTCTCCTTTTCCCCTGAGTGCGTGTTGCTCATTCTCGCGGTATGCACTGCGTTGTTTGGGTCCCCGCCTGCAGAAGTCCTGCTCCCCGGTGAGATCCGCGCTTTACTCAGTGGGGGAGGGGTGGATTGTGCATTGTATGCAAGCGGCCTTCTGTGCCTTCCCGCCAGGCACTTTTACTGCCGCTGGATCCCCACCTCCAGGTAGGTGTATGCCGCTTAGCAGATATGCCAAGCCTTGTCCTCTGCTGACGGGTCCCTGTCACAGCCTGCCTCTCCTTCTCTCTAGCCGCGTGGGACGAACTGCAATCCTCGAAGGGGGTGGGGCGTCACTCTAATGGGGCGCTGCCTTAACTCCCTCTCTCCCCGGTGGCGATTCCCCTTTTCCACTACGACGGTGGGTCCTGGGGAGGATCGGCTGCGGTTTGCAGTGCGTTTATCCTCGGATTTGGTGCTTATTGTGGTGCTTCAGTGCGGCCGGGCAGGAGCGAAATTTATACACGTCTCCCTGTGCCGCAGCCATCTTGGAATCCATGGTCGATGTATTTTATGGTTTTTTTTATAATCATTATAGGGCCACGTCAAGCGCTTGGTACTTTGATATTTTATATTCTGCGAAAAGACCAACTGTGTCTTAAATGCACATAGCAATACACATTTTTTTTTAAAAAGCCACTAGGCGCCTCTGTACGTGAGTGGCGAGAGTCGTCAGTGAGGCCACTAGTAGCCTTTGAGGCCTCAGGTCTGGTGCCAGTAGAAGAGTAACAGCCCCTTCCAACCAAAGTACTCCCAGGAAAAGAGTCTCTGTGCTGGGGTGATTTAGTAAATAAAAGGGTACTTACCCTCTCTGTCCTTGTCTTGTGCACAAATCTCTTCAGATGCTTTGGGAGAAGTTTTTTAGAAGATTTCTCTCCTGCGCACCAACCAGTTCTTCAATGATCTCGGCATTCGTGCATCACAGGCCGCACAAGAGTCCCACCAATGACTTGTCCAAAGACACTCATGGCAGAGTGCGTGGAGAACCAACACTGGAAAGGAGCACTCACACGATGCAGTTTGAGAAAGCCGATGAGCCCGACATGCACCAGGGGGACTGGAGCACCCAATGCTGGAGTAAAGTGTAAAACAAAAAAGAAAAAATAAGCGTGTTTACCACGCTGAGATGAAATGGGCAGCACAAAATATGTTGACTAGGCGCTTGGCGTCCATTCCAGTTGATGTGAAAAAAGGGAGTGAGTTGTGGCATCAAGGGGCGGGGTTAACATGCACAAGTAGGACCGTTGCCACGCCCCTAAATAAACCCTTAAAAAGGGAAGTGCCATTTTTTGCGGTACAAAATGCTCTGGTCGCGTCCCCGTATGGGGACGCCCATAGAGTATGAAGGAAAGGGGATGGGTTGTAGGAGAAAAAGAGAAATTACATTTACCCTAAAGAAAGATAGCTTCGAGCAGGGATTGAGTAGTGAAGAGGGAATAAAAAGGTATGAAACTAATAACACAAATATATAAAACTAGCTACAAATGTATAATAATAAGTTGAGTAAATAAGGATAGCAAAGGAGTATGGTCATCTTGAATGATGACCTGATGAATCCGTTACGCTCCCACTGAAAAGATCTTTTAGGTTGCAATAGAAAGACCGCTCTGTGACCGCATGGAGTGGTCTTTCTAAAGTGAACTGTCACACCTCTGCTGATCACGAGTGCGTGCAGGGGCTGACAGGCTATGCAGGGCCAGGAAGCGGAGGGCGAGGAGAACGGGTGTTTTTGTGGGCACGCATGGTGTTTTGTATGTATGTGTTTTGGTTTAGGAGGTGGGCTCGGACTCAAATCCTGCAGGAGAGGGGGGGGTGGCTGGGATCCCACGGAAGAGTGTGCGGGGAACAATGGAAAGCTCAGGGGGTGAAACCCCCCGAATATAAAATAAAAAGCACATTTTTTTAACGTAACTTTTTATTTGCATTTCAGAACAAAACAATTGAGCATTTAAATCATAACAGAACCCGCCTCTTCCTTCCTCCCCCACCCCTCCCATTGGTTTGATGGCATTCCAACATCTGTGGGCTCACTCACCCGGCTTCGCTTCTCTTGGGAGTCCAGAGCCGATGTTATGCCTGAGCCCATGCCCTGTCCTTGGACGTGTCGCCCCCCCCATGCCGGGGCATTCAGCGGTTAATATACTATGCCCAGCAGGCACCTTCTCCTCGGATACCACGCAGCCCTCGTGTAGAAATTCCAATAACCTTGACCAGTCTGCGCAGAACCCCCTGTGGTCCCCTTCAAGAGAATATGTGAGCCATTCAAGAGCTTTGAAGTTCCATATCTTTGCCACCCATTCGTGTTCCAGAGGGCTGGTCGTGGATTTCCATTTCTGCGCTAACACTAGAGCCCCTGCCATCACCATGATCACATGCACTTTGAGCTCTGATTTTGAGGGAAGGTCCTCCAACGTCCCATCTAGTCCTATCAATGCCAATCCTCTGATACCCCCATCTTCCACTCCCAGGACTTGCGTTATCTCCCATTGTACGCAGTGGTCGAAGTGTATGAAAAGAAGTAGTGGAACTATGTTCCCTACTGGCCTGCACCGCTCCCCACAGACCCCATCACCGCACCCCCTCCCATGCACAATAAAAAAAACAAAACACATGTGCCTGCTCTACAAGGAAACGTCCTGTGCAGTGCACTGAAAGTGCAATTTCCAACCTCTTCCTACACTTTTATTTTAAAACGAAACCGTTCCGGAACGGTTTCTTTTTAAAATAAAAGTATAGGAACGATAAAACTTAAATAAAGTTAGTAGAGGAGCACCGCTCCCGCCCACTTCGACCACTGATTGTACGCCCTCCAAGTACTTTGCTATTTTGGGATGGTCCCACCATATGTGGCTCCATGTTCCCTCCCCTCCACAGTCCCTCCAACAGAATTTTGATGCCCCCGGTTACATTTTGCAGAGTCTTGAGGGTGTTAAACGCCATTGAAAAAAACAATTTAACCCAGATCTCCCTAATTTGGAGGGATCTCGTGCGTTTGGAGATGTTCGCCCACAGTCTCGACCATTCATTCCCCTCTATTGTGGGCCCTGTGGATAATTCCCATTTCTTTTATATGGGGTCTGGAGGGAGGGCCCTCCCTCCAGATGTGCACCTAAAGGCAGGGGAGGTGCTGCCTTTAGGTGCACATATATGGATGCGATTACCCGCTTGTCGCCAGGGTACGTAGTCAGATATTTTTTTGAAGGAAGTTAGTTGGTGTGTCTCTGCTTGTCTCACAGTGGGGTGAAGCAGCCAGTGCCTCAATTGCACATTGTAGAATCTTTCCCTCTCCCCCAGATCGAAGTCTGGCTTACATTGATCGAATTGCTTGACATTATTTCCCACGAACATATCTCTAATCCTTTGGCATCCTCCCTGTTGCCAGGTGGCGAATGCAGAGGTTTTATTTCCCGGGGTAAATTGTGGGTTGTCAAATATTGGGGTACATGGTGATGGCAGTGAAGTGATGTGTGCCCTCTTTGTTGCTTCAAGCCAGGAGTCTCCCAACATGGCTAGGATCGTGCTGCAATCCATTTGGGGTGGTCTATCCACTTTGGGCTTCCAAAGTATCCCTTCCAGGTTTTCCCCCAATACTGCTTGGTCCATTGGCCTCCATATCTTCCCCCTATCCTTGTTTTGCCAATCCCGGATAAACCTCAATTGGGCTGCTAGATAGTAAGCCTTAAAGGCTGGTTGCCCCTTCTCGCCTCCAGCAGTAAGGAAAAAGCGCATTTGAAAGGTCTCAAGACAAAAAGACCTTTACAATGACGGTTTTCCAATCAAAAGAAAATCGGTCCAAGTAAATCGGTCTTTCTCTCTTTTTTCACTTGAGACCTTTAAAAAAAAAAAAAGTTCACATAGAACCATCCATTAAGCAATCAAACTGTATTGATGCAGAGATATCTACATTGCATATTAAATGGAAGCACCAATATCTGCAGCCCACCCAGAATTCATCACAATCCTCACTTATTGCCAATCAATTTTTATAGATAGGACCTCAAAGCCAGGTCGTACAGTTTAAAAAGAACTCTAGGACTTGTGGCCACGATGGTTTATGAAATGTTGTCTTGAATGCAGATCTTACACTATGGGCTGAAATTCGTAGGAGCAGGTACATTTCCAAACTCCTGATCGAAAAGCAATAATTGCACCCATCTACAAAAAGGGATCACAAATCTCACCCCAAAAATGATAGGTTACTCACTGTAGTGACTAAGGTACTCCTAGTCTAAAGTCCCTTATCCTCCATACTGTATGGGCGTCCATCGTTAGGACGGGAGACGGAAACCTTTTCACCTTTTACATTTAGAGGCGCAGCCCTGGGTGCATGCGCTCCTCTGACTTCAGCCCACCGGCACCACTCCTCAGTCCCGTTTGATGCATCGACAATATTACCATTGCCTAATGACACCAGTTTTATTAGGGGCGAGGAGGGTGGGACGTATGGAGGAAAGGGGACTATAGACTAGGAGTACATTAGTCACTATGGTGAGTATCTTATAATTACTCCTACGTCTCTCCCCTTTCCTCCATACTGTATGGGCGATTAAAACTTTCTGTAGCCCCAGGGTGGAGAGGTGACCCTCTTGAAAAACAAGTTCTTTAATACTGCCTGACCAAATTCCGCATTTGATCTGGAGCTGGCATCCAAGCAGTAGTGCTTGCAGAAGGCCGAAGGCGTGGCCCATGTAGCCGCCTTGCCTATCACCTGCCACAGAACGTGCCTCTGGAAAACAACCGCCGTGGCCTTGGCTCTGATAGCGTGTGCATGCATATTTGCCGGTAGTGGTTTGTGCTGCCCCTCGTAAGGCTCTTTGATGACCGCAACCATCCATCTTGCTATGGAGGCTTTGGAAGCCTGATAGCCTGGCTTTGACCCACCGAAGGTGACAAACGGAGCCTCTGATTTGTGCAAGCTCTTGGTTCTGTCAAGATAGAATTTTAGAGCGTGCCTAACATCTAGACAGTGCAGTTCCCTCTCAGCCTTGTCCTTAGGGTCCGTGAAGAAAGTGGGTAGCACTATCTCGTCATTCAGGTGAAACGAGGAGACTACCTTAGTTAAGAATGCAGGGTGAGTACTAAGCACCACCTTGTCCTTATGAAAAAGTAGTATATGGCTCTGAAGACACCAGTGCCTGGATTTCACTGACCATGCATGCAGAGCTAAGACCCAGAAGGAGGGCTCTCTTAATGGTGACTAGCCTGATGTCTGCAGACCCCATTGGCTCAAATGGTTCATGCGCCAAGGCGCCCAAGACCACGGTGAGGTCCCACACCGGGTGTGGCTTCGGGATAGGCGGGAAGAGCCTGCTGAGGCCCACCAGGTGTCTTCTAACCACCGGATTGGAGGATAAAAAAATATCTTCCTCCGAGTTGCGGGAGGTTCCGATGTCCGCTAGATAGGTGCGGCATGCCACTTGCACCCCAGAGTGTGCGAGGTGCGCAGAGAAGCATAGCACTTAGTCCAAACTGCAGGTCAGCGGATCGACCTCCCTGGATTCCGCCCAGTGACATAACCTAGTCCACTTGCTTTTGTGCTGGCTCCTGGTAGCATTGCTCCTAGCTCCCTGTATGAAGTCTAGGTTAGCCTGTGACAGATGCCTTAGTGTGACCTGTTCAGGAACCATGCTTCGAGGGCCAACATCTGGGGAGCGGGGTGGATGACTGTGTCTCCCTGCTGTGATAGGTGAGCTGGGCCCAGCGAAAGGTGCATCAGTGGCTGATCCAACAGGCTGAGCAGGTCTGAGAACCATGGCCTTGCTGGCCACCAAAGATCTATCAGAATGATATGGGGGTGCCGAGACTCTTATTTTGCAGATTACCCTGTGTACCAGGGAAGCAGGAGGAAAGGCATATGCGTTAATGTTGTTCCACTGGATCTGCATCGCATCGCCCAGAGAGCCCCAGCCCTGTCCCTGCCAGGACGCGAACTGGTGGCACCTCCTGTTGTACTAGCTGGCAAAGAGATCCACCTGAGGATGACCCCCTCTCTTGAAAATACCCTGAAGGACCTCTTCCTCCAACTGCCATTCGTAGTTGTCCGCCTCCAGGTTGGACTGCCCGGGAGGTGAATTGCTGGCAGGTGTATGCTGTTTTCCAGCGCCCACTCCCAAATGTTGACTGATAGGGTGCAGCATGGAGGAGACATGGTGCCCCCCTGTTGTTGATGTAATACATGCTGGTGGAGCTGTCCTTTTGAATGATTGCCTTGCCACTGATCATCGGGAGGAAGGCTTTGTGCGTGAGCCAGATGGCCATCAACTCGAGCCTGTTGATGTGGGCCACCTGCTGATGATGGGACCATACCCCATGGACACTGTGGCTGTCCAAGGTAGTTCCCCAGCCCTCTAGGGATGGGTCAGTGGTGATGGTAGCCTGTGGAGCAGGTTGACAAAATGGCCTGCCTATCCACAGGTTGTCCTCCGTGCTCCACCAGACTAGTTCCTGGTGGAGATGAGGTGGGATGCTGACCAGCTCCGCTTGGGGGCACTTCTCCTGACTCCAGGAGGCTGTAAAGTGCAACTGCAAGCGCCTCATTCTGAGCCTGGTGTACAGCACCACCAGTAGACATGCCGTCATGATGCCCAAGAGGTGTTGGACCACCAAGCAGAGGTCACTGACCTGCTGAGAAAATGACCCATGTCCTTCTTGAAAGCTGCAATCTTGTCCTCTGAGTGGAAATTCTCTCAGAGCTCTTATCCCAGATGAGGCCCAGGAACGTTAGACTCTGCGTGGGCTCCAGCGGTGACTTCTTGAGATTGATGGAAAATCCCGACTCCTGTAATGTAAGCATGAGGGCGGAGGTGGTGTGGAGGACTGCCTCCCGCAATCTTGCCCTGACGAGCCAGTCGTCTAGGTATGGAAAGACGTGGTGACCCTGGGCCATGAGTAGGGCTGCTACCATGTTCATCAGTCTTGTAAAGACCCTGGGGGCCGAATTGAAGCGAAAGGGTAGAACCTTGTATTGGAAATCAAAGCACATGATCCTGAACCTCAGAAAGGACCGATGGGGCTGTCATATCGGAACGTGTAGGTACTCATCCTTCAGATCCAGGGAGCACATCCAGCCGCCCATGCACAATGTACAAAAAAGGTAGCAGGTGCCCCTCTCTAGAAAGAGCATGTCATGATAACCTGTTCTGTGGTTTTGTCCTCACTTTGAGAGTCCGCAGCCATCGCTTTTAGCTCACTGTACCTTTCACAAAGGATGAATAACTATTTGCATATTAGTCTTTGACCCACTCACAAGGGCAGTCCAGCACCAAAATTCCAGGGAAAACCTCCTTTGAACAGGAGTACCAACAGCAATGTCTCTGCTATAAGCACTGGGGTCACCATCTTGAACTTTTGAAGAGGAAGGGAAAGGTTCAAGTTGGAAAGGTCCAAAACAACTCTCAGGTTCTTCTTGTGTATGATGAAAATCCGTGAATAGAAGCCCAGACCTTGCTCAGAGGCTGGGACTTCTTCCACTACGAGCAAGCGCATTTCTGCCAACAGAGTTATTGTCCCAATCTGTGGGAGTGGAGGGGAGGAGAGAGGGGAAGGAGGGATAGGTAGGCGGTAGCCCGTGGACACTACTGAGTGGATCCAGGGGTACGCAAACCTTGTGAATCAGCATGGGAAGTGAAGGGCAAGTCTGCCCCCCACCTGAAATACGTGGACCCGAATGCGCATATCATCCCTTTTTTCCATGGGAGGCAGAGATTGAGGAGGGAGACTGAAAAAAGCCCTTGTGCACTGACTTGTGTTGATTGCGCCAGTTTTGGCTCGGAGACCTGTCCGGTTGCCTGGACCACCATTCCTGGAAGCCCGGAAACCACTGAAGGACCGACCCTTGTCTGAACATTGGTGCATCTGGCTGTATGCCTTGGGAGTGGCATTAGAGAGGATAGATAAGGATTTCGCAGCCTGGGAACTATTTTTCTTATCAAGTTCCTCGTCCGTAGTGGAATGGAACAGGCCGCCACCCTCAAAGGGAAGGTCCAGTATGCACTCCTGGACATCCGGGTTCAACTTGGTAGCCCGTAGCCAGGCAGTCCTTCTCATATCGATAGTGATGCTAATAGCACGGCCTGAGGTGTCGATGTGCGCCAATGTGGACACCATTATGTCTTACGCTACAATGTTGGCCTCTGCCAGCCCCACCTTGAAGCACGTCTGGCTCTGCACCGGACGTTCTGGTTGACAGCGGCGAGCATAGCATCTGCATTAGACTGCCGAAGATGCAGGAATGCATTGGAATACATGTTCTTCCTGTATGCTTCCAGGATCTTCTCCTCCTTACCCAGGAGTGCAGAGGCTGATGTAGCTGAAGACGATTGTGGCTTGGAGTAGATCAAAGCTGCAGTGTGATTGAGGCTGCGCCGACAGCAAGAGGTGGTCCCTCTCCATCTGCCTAAACTTGGTGTAGAGGCACCTGTTGGTAGGTTGAGCCGATTGGGGTTTAAGCCATCTCTTCTTGGCAAGTGCCACCATGTCTTCACATATGGAAACCCTGTTCCAGCTGTGGGGCGTAGACTGAGGACCTCCGCTAAGATTCCCACCTCTGGTTGCTCCACTTCAGGCTGAGGAAGCCCCAAGTATTCGGCCAATCCAGCAAGCCACTCATGGAAGGCCTTGGCCGACTAAGGTGCATCGGGGTCCTCCTCCTCATCCATGTCCACCAAGGTGTCCTGTTGGTCAGGAGCAGCTGGAGGAGTCCGGGCACCGGGTGCTGCAGCGTACTGACAGGATCCAGCGGCTGTTGCGGCATCTGTGGGGCTGGCAAGACCGTTGGAGGCATGCGAGCTGGCATGGTGGGAACTGGCATAGGCAGCTGGATCTGCATGGGAGCCGGAGGCGCTGGAAGCACGGGCGGAGTGGCCATGGGTGCTAGAGGCAGAACTGGAGGGAGCATGTCCCTGATCACATCCTTGAGGATGATGTCCATCTGTGGAGACCTCATGAGGGTCAAAAACTTTTCAAAAAACCTGTCTTCACATGCCCGTGGAGCACTTGGAGGCGCGAGCATGGGCTGAGACTTGAGCACACTCTGCCTTACTGTCTGCCGGGTTTATCTGCCCTGCGACGATGAAGGGTATGCCTGGTGAAGATCAGTCCCACCTGGAAACTCATTCCCCTGCCTGGTCCCCAAAGAGGGATGGTGTCAGACAAGCCACCATTTTATCTGGCCCGGAAGCCATCTTGTAAGGCTGCATGCCATGTGCCTACTCCGTGGTGCTTGCCACACTGGGTCCGGCCTCTTCCAGGACTCTTGGCAGTGGAGGCGAACCCTATACTTCAGGACGGGAGCTGGTAGGCAGATTGACCTCGGCTGTGTCGCTGCTAGTGATGCGTACAGGCGTCTCCTCAGACATTTGTCCGGTACTAGGGCGTAGGCCCAGTAATAGAACCTTGAGGTCCCTCAGTGCCGTCACCTGTAGGATCTCGCGTTCCCTCGGCCTGGCAGCCAGTAGCTGTAGCAGCCTTGGTACCTGCCCTGGTACAAGAACCTGAGAGGTCCCTCCCGCTCATGCGCTTCCTGGGGAAGGAGTCGCCATTGCGGGGTGCGGATGAAAACAGTGCCCCTACCTTGGGCCTGGACTTGTGCTTGATGAATTCCTTTAAGTCCTCTGGAGCCAAACTTCCGAAAAGCTCCCTCCACCAAGCTAGCCTGTTTTTCAGAGCACACCGTGTCAGCTCGTTGCACGCGGCGCAGCCCTCCCAGCCATGGTCAGGGCAAAGGCAGCAGAGGCAGAGAGCATGGGGATTGGATGTTGGGAAGAGCCCCTCGCAGGCTGGACACCTGCTGAAGCCCACTGACGTTGACATGCGCCGGGGAGGAGCGTGTGGCGCCAGAGGACAGAGGTAGCTGATTAAAAACAAAAAAGAAGACGACAAAAAACCACTTCTGCGGGAAAGCGCACATGGAATTACTAGGCCGGAGACCTAACCCAGGAGCCCTTGTGAAAACAGTCCGTTCCCTTCGACATGGAAAAGAGGACTGAGGAGTGGCACCAGTGGGTAGAGTCATGCTAGCTTAAAGGGGGAGAAGATTTTTTCTGGTGAAAAAGGTTTCGTCTCCGATTCCTAGCGAGGGATGCCCATACAGTATGGAGGAAAGGGGACGGGACGTAGGAGTACTACAGACCTATTTCACTAATTGACATTAGTAGCAATGTTCTGGCCACTGCTGACTTGAAGGACTTACACTACGCCAATTAATCTTACCAGTTTAGCATTATCCAAACTGGATTTTGACAAAATATGGGGCTGTTGTAAAGACTGGAAGGGGGTTTATATGTGATACAACCCACTATGATTGGGGTAGAGGTCCCCCTTCCAAGGCTGTCAATGGGTAGCAATGGACGAGCAGCCAAGGAAGAGACTCACAGGGACTGCGCATGTATGAGGCGCTCATGCGGACGTGAGCGACCTCGCACACAGCGGCCACCAGCATCCTTGGATGATTACCTGATCCCCAGAGCCTTCTGCATGGGGTAACTTGACCTAAAGGCAGCGGAACAGCTGAGCTACTGATGGTTCCATCCCCGCTGGAAATAGGAGCCGAGAATGCCATACACAGAGCGATGACCCCGTTGAAGGGCTGACAGGTGCCATCTTGGCCGCACCGGCACTTCACTGTACACCCGCACCAATACCAGTGAAGTGGCGTGTACTGTTGGCCTGTTGGTGTTCCTACCAACCCCCCCAGGAGCAAGCACCAGTGCTTTGAGTGAGACCAGGCCAGCCCGGTGATGCCAGCCGCACGCTCTGCAGAGACTGGGGAGCCTGTGGACACTTGAGCGCAGGAGCCTGTGCTGTGGTGAGGGGATCCCTCTGGAGCGGACACCGGGCCCTAAAACTCTACTCCTCCCCCCCCCCCGTCCCCACCCCTGCGGATGTAGAGGGCTGACGATCCCTCCCGGACAAGGACAGTCGACCAAAATGTCTGGTCCATGGTGTGCTGGTAACATGTACGGCTGGAGAGGGCACATACGCTACAGGGCCCTCACTGCCCTGCCGTGCTGGAGGGACGGAGGAGAGGCACCTGGGGGGTGAGGGGACCCAACAGCGCACTCTGCTCCAGGTGCCGCCTGCACACAGACAGTGCAGATAGAGGCTGCCTGTGGGGCTGAGCACTGCAGACCTCCAAGAGACACGCAAGCGGCCTGCAGCTACCCATGGGCAGACCAACGCTGTAGTAGCTCACTGCACACCTCCGGGCACATTAAACATTAAGCTATGGGCTACGGCCCAACTACACAACGGGGGGGAAGCACCTTCGCCGGGACCCGTCAACTCAATACAGCCCCTGCAGCCTAAAAGCAGACCGGACTGCGCAAAATTGACCTGTTAAGGGGATGCCTGGAAGTAATTGGCGCAAAGGCATTCATCTGGGCAAGTGACCGGAATCTGGGGTGTCCTACGAGGAGAGGCTATAGAATTTGGGGGAAGGTCTGCACTGATCCGGGAGAACCCTGAACTCTTGCAGGGCACAGCAATTGGGTCCCCCAGGAGGCTAAAGCCTCTTACAGCCCTCTGCAGCTGAGAGAGGATATGGCTGCAATACACCCCTGTGCCCCGCCGCAACCGCGTTAGTGGTTGCTGGGCGACTGGTGCCGCTCGTGCCACACACTGCACAGCCACGTTGGAACCCACCTGGAGGTCAACAGGTGGACCGGGGAAGTAAACCAACCCCCCCACAACCCCTGCAAGATCAAGAGGACCAGCGCAATGGTTAAGGACCAAGCCAAAAATCAGGCCCTGGAAAGCAAAATTGACCTTTTCACGGTTGGGGTCTCCCAAAAACCTACGTCACAAACTCAGGGTACCAAAGGGTTGAGCGACGAAACCCAAAGACCCAGCCATCTCCCTTACAGACATCATGAAGGCAATTGGAGACTCAAGGTCGTTCTTGGAGGTGAAGATAGGCGGCCTATCTGCAGAAGAGTCCTTCCTCTGGCAGAACCTCTGCAAACTAGCATCGAGGGTGGGAGAGACGGAACAGAGAATTTCAAATACAGAAGACACAGATGGAGAAGCAATTAGCTGCCCAAAATGAATACAGAGCGGAAGACAGCGAAGGACGAGCGCGCCGGAACAATCTTCAGATTCTTGGGATCCCCGAAAAAGAGGAGGGCCCCAGTGTTGAACTCTTTCTCGAAGACTGCCTCACCCACCTGTTGGCCCCCCAAGAAACTTTCCAAATTCTTTTCAGTTGAACGCGCGCATAGGATCCACACTGGGCGCCCTGTCCAGGGTGCACCACAACAGACAATCATCGCACGGCTCCTGAATTTCCGCGATCGGGACTCCATTCTCCGGATGACCCGTGCCACCGGCCGTCATCTACAATGGATACCGCGTTGGCTTTTATCCAGATTACACCCAAGAGGTGAAGGAGGTCTGGCAATCCTTTGATTCCATCAAAAATAAACTGCAGTCCCTGTCGACCAAATACGCACTGTTGTTCCCGGTACTGCTGAAAGTCCACTATGCAGGGACCACCCACCTGTTTTACACAGCAAAAGAGGCATGGGAGTGGCTTGAGACTCAGATCCTCAACGGGACCCGGCCGCAACAATCACCGAAAAGACCTGCAGGGTGGAATCCGCGGACGGACCGGTCTCCACCGCCTACCTCTCCCCCGGAAGTGGAGGAACCACAGCATCTTGGGGAGCATACCACAGAGAATGGGTGAACAATTTACCGCTATGGCCCTGCGCACTGCAACAGATCAATTGACCAGTGGGGCTTGGTATTGGCGGCCGTTGCCTACTGATGAGAGTTTCGCTATCGCAGTCAGGGTGAACAACCCGTAAAGCACCGATCAATGTTCAGTTTTGAAGTTCCCCACCCTGTTGGCGCACAGTTCAGGCTACAGGTGCTTCTAGTGGGTGGGTGGGGGGGAAGGGAGTACAGGAAGGGTTGTTGTGATGGATGGCCTTACAGGAAGCCACCAAGGAATTTGGTCCACACTACGCAGCATCCTGGTAAAAAGAACCACAGGAATGTAACCCTGCTGCGGGAAACACTCCGAAAAGGGGTTAGATATCTAGGGACCGAGGGTTTTGGTAATTCTTTTTTTCTTTCACTGTTTTGGTTTAAATTTGTGTGCTGTGAGATGTAACGGTAGGTCGCACTGGGTTGAGAAAGATGGATTTGGGGGGAGGGAATGGGGGAGGTCTTGGCCCCAAGCGCAAAAGGTTGCAACTACATTAACTTGGGAGGAAGGAATCGAAAGCTAAGCGCTGAGATACAGAGAGGCCCCCTGGGGTGCGGGACACCCAATACAAGTAGACCCCTCAAGCACTCTGCCAACATGCACTCCGGCACCGATGACACATGAGGAACGCCTCACCCTGCTTACATGGAATGTCAATGGGCTAGGTGCCAGTATCAAGCGGCGGCTGGTGCTCCAGTATCTGAATAGGCATTCTTCCGACATCGCCCTTCTTACAGAGACATCTCATGGGTACGGAATGCAGGTTCTTTCGAAGGTCGAACTATTCGACTGCCTTCCACGCAGGATTCTCTAGAGGTGCAAGAGGGATGTTAATTCTCATACATAAAAGGGTCCCGTTCCAACTGAGAGGGCTCCCCACGGACCAAAGGGAGAGGTTTGTGATTATAACCGGGTACATCGGGGGAGAGTCATGGGGGATAGTGACAGTGTATGCCCTTCCCCCGCTCTCCCTCGAACTCCTTAATGACCTCCAAGAAGCGATGATGAAGAGACATGCAGACAACTGGGTGCTGGGAGGTGATTTTAATAAGGTGATGGACGTGACTCATGACAGAATGGATAGCGGCAATATGCACACAGATGGACAGACAAAACAACTCCTTCGAACGGCGCTTGGATGGGTAGACACATGGTGGACTTTACACCCCACAGACCCTGGTTTCTCCTTTTTCTCCAGTGCACACACCTCTCTGTCCCGTATAGATTACTTTTTTGTCGTGCAAGATATGACACACAGGCTGGAGACAGCTAGATATCTAGCCAGGGTTTTCTCAGACCACTCCCCTTTGATTATGTCCTTGAAGCAGCCCCGGAATAAGTCCAGGCCTGCTTGTAGACTCAACGCTTACTACCTGGGGATCCACGAGGTGGCAGAAGGATTCACCCAAAAAACATCAGAATACTTCTCCCTGAATGAGGGCTCATTAGACAGCCCGATAACACTGTGGAGGGCTACAAAGCAGTGCTCTGGGGGAGGCCCTCTCTCTGGTGTCGGACCACTGCCAGCTACAGACCAGGGAAATTTAGAAGAGGGAGGATGCTTCGGCATGAGCGGAAGAGTCATTCATCGGGTCGGGAACACCAGACTCTAGGAAAGCAATGATAACAGCCAAGGTGGACTTAAGGAACCAAGCACTAGACAACGCCAGGACCGCCCATTGAACTGTGCATAGTCAAATCTATGAGACGGGGACAAAGCTAGGAAAACCCTCACCTGGCTGGAAAGAAGGGATAGGAATAGGGGTCATGTAAGAATCATACAGGAGATGGGGGGGATTTGCACCTCAAAGATGAGGAGATATCAGAGACATTCACCACCTAGGATGAAAGACTGTACTCCCCCGGGAAGCTAGGCCGAACAGAGATGGCCCATGCTATTTGCACCCCGTCTCACTTCCCAAAGCTAACGGTGGGCCAAATTGGTAAAGCTGGAGGCCGAGTTCACGGAGGAAGAAGTCGCGGCAGCCCTAACCCAAGTTCAAGCCAGGAAAACCTGTGACCAAATGGCTTCCCGATAGAGACCTGGAAATGGCTGGGAGAACCAATTGCGGGTCACATGCACCGAATGTTGCAATGTGCCAGATCAGAGGGGAGACTGCAGCAGGATCTAAGACAAGTGACCATTGTGGTGATCCCGAAGCCGGGGAAGCTGCCGGATCTCTATGCCTCCTATAAGTCATCTCACTTATAAATGGGGAACCCAAGGTTCTTGGCCGGATTCTGGAAAATAGGATGATGGGAGTTATTCACTTCTTGGTGCACCCGGACCAGTGCAGGTTTATGCCATCAAGGTCCACCCGGATGAATTTGTGGAGAGTGCACTTTTCCCCACTTGCCCATCTAGCAGTAGACTTTGGGAAGCCTTTGACTCGGTGGCCTGGGTGGCCCTGTGGGAGATCATGGGTTGCATGGGATTTGGGAATAATTATCTGTCTTGGGTCAAATTGCTGCACGATTCCCCTGAGGCGGTGGTACGGGTGTAGTGATACACAAAATTGCAACCTTGCCAATCAGGGCTTTAGATGACAGCATTAGCCGCTGAAAGCCAATAGTGTATTCAAAGTATGTGCCAAAAATGCTGACAGTAGTCTGTAGTAGCACTTCCATTATGCAGTAGTGAGCTACAAGGAATATGCAGGCCTAGTATGAGTGATAGGTCACATTCTGCATTGTTGATAGACAGGCAGGGCGAGGGCCCGAGCTCTGTAGCTAATAGACAATATTGGAGTGTTTGGAACATTATGGCACCTATATAGCGCTTAGATAGCCAGTCTTAAGCGCTATGAACACTAAGCTATGAGTGCATGTCTTTTAGAGCTTGCTCTGCCTCACTAACGGTAGCCCTGCATGGCCCCAAGCTAATCTTCCTTTTCTCTGGGAAGGCACTGATAAGACATTCCTGAGCTTTCGCGCAGATGGGCTCCAGGGAGGGGCCCAGAAGAAGCAGTACAGTGGAAATTTACAGTGCTGGGTTTTTTCCATGAGCCAGCCTATATTTTGCACAGGGAAAGTTCTGGAACTGTGCGTCATGGATGGGCAGCACGAGATTATAAAATATGCATGCTCACATGACTCAGGTGGGAGATCGTCCTGTGGACTTGGTTCGAGCAAGATCAAGTGCCCGGAATTGGAGCTCTGACGGCACCCAGCAGCGCTGTCCTCTGAGCGGGGCTTGTTACAGCTAGATTATGAGGGCCAGGGTCTCCCAGTGCTGATTGAAGGGGCGTAAGACTGTGTTTCTCTATGTTTCTCTATGTTTATCTAAGTTCTATGTTTCTCTATATTTTGCATTTCTCTAAGTTTTGTGCTTTGTAATCTTCTCTAACTTGAATCCCAAATGTATATGAAATTCACTGTTTAGAATAAATACTAGAACTTATTGAAGGTGTCATTTGTCACTAGCATGAGTTCACTGCTCAGCAGAATAGAACCTGTATTTTGGGCTTAATTGGGTATTTTTTGCTCTCAAAGGGCTGGCCCCGAGGAAGATTTTGCCCATATCAAGACATTTGGTGGCAGCTTTGTGGGATTTGTGCAGAGCAGTGCCTTGCTGTGAAATGACAAATTGTGTGAGAGAACACAGTGCAGAGTGAGGAGCAGGCTGTCGCATTTCCTTGGTGGTCTCACTGCAGCTCTGAGACTTCAAAAGACAGCAGCGTTGTGTCGGCTTGCCGTGGCCGATAGCTTGTGTGGTTAAGACTCCCTTCAGTAAATCAGTCGTGACTGACTTATTGCTTGGGAATGGAGCCAGGGAGTACAAGGCGATAAACAAGCGGGAAATGGCTTTGTTTAAAGCGCTCCGATGAATGGTCAAGAAAGATGTACGTTCAATTAGGAAAGAATTTTATCATGCGGTTTCCCCAGTTTAAAGTTGTAATTTGAAATGCAAAGTGAGACGGAGTTGTTATCTCTATTCTGTCATGAGGGCAGGGAAAAATAATTGCAAGGATTTGACATGCAAATTGTGAACAGTAATCTAACCATTGACTCAGCCCCAGTGTGCTAGCGAGTGGGGGGCTGTAATGTACGGAGGCGAAGGTTCGCTTTTTTAATGTATGATTTTGAAGTGTTGACATTCCTGAAGATAACGTGGGGAATGAGCCGTGTTTAGGAGAAAGAGTAACATCTGTGCTGAGAGCCTAAAGGGTTTGTTTTTGTTTTGGCAACTGTAAATTCCATGTGCTGGTGGCGAATTCTGTTTAAAGGAAACACACTAAAATGGTTATATTGCATTTTAAGCTGTGCCATGCTTATAATGGGTGAGAGACTCACTTAAAAAAGAAAGTGAGTGATGTTATTTGGATTTTCGATTTTTGTGTATTGATTTGAAATTGCAGAATCAGTTTGCAATGGTTTGGGGGGAAAAAATTTATATTTTTCTAAATTGCCTCTAAATTGCCCCTGGAGTATTTTTGACTGTTCCCACGCTATGCCATGGATTTGGACTGTTGCCTTATAAGTGATGTATGTTTTTGGAAATAGTGACCTGTTGACTGTGGTACATGGTAAAAAATGTTGTTGACACATTTAACAGCCCACAAGCAATATAGAGTGTGGGTTGCTCTTGCAGAAAAAAAAACGTACAGGGAGCTGCACTAAACATGGCATTTTTTAAATGCACTGAAATAAGTGGTTATATTCTGGCAATGGTACAACAGAATGAAAAATCTGTGTGTGATAAGACAGCACAAAGATTTAGTGGGTTGCGGGTTCTTTTGAAAGATCGCACATTGCATTGGAGTGAGCTCGTGAAGCCAAACTACAAGGTTACGAGGAAGAAAAAAAAAACCTATGCTTTTAAATGGGACATTAATCAGTTCAAAACAGTCTAAAAGACGCTTTGACATTTTGCTAAATTACATGGAGTAGAATCTGATGACAAGAAAAAGTGCCTCTTTTGAAAATAAGAGTCTTGCTGTGTGTGCAGAGCTTTGTGCCTTGAAGATAACTTGCACTGTCTTGGGCGAGGTGCGCGAAGAAAAAAAAAAAAAACTATTGGAGGAAGGCAGACAAAAAGCAGAATACTGCGCTCCTGTTTAATGAAATGGTGCTTCAGATATGGGAGCTTTTCTGAGTTGCTGGAACAGTGCAAGAAAGAGTTAATCTGGATGAACTGTCTGAAACGAGTGCCTTCCATTGAAGCCGCCACAGTTTAAGAGTTATAGAGCAAAGAGATAAGCTTGCTGCGCGAAAGATAAACAATGACATTCCTGCATTCCATCCCCTGTGAGAGACACCATCAGTGTGAGCAAAAAACTGAGGAGAGGGGGGTGCAAAGATAGAAATGCTGATCAGAAGTAAAGAATTTGCCCAGTATCAACACTGGAAGGAAAACAAACGCTGCATGCAGGATGGCAGATGGGCACATCACATCTGAACATTTGGGGAACCTGTGCATCTGTGAATGGGCTAAGAAAAGACAGCTGCCCATTTCAAGAGACATTGCCGTGCAAGCTGCATTCCCATGCACCATGTGATGTGATGTGAAGTGAAGCGACATTGCCGTGCAAGCTGCATTCCCATGCACCATGTGATGTGATGTGAAGTGAAGCGACATTGCTGTGCAAGCTGCATTCCAGTGCTCCATGTGATGTGAACTGAAGTAAAGCGCTGTGCACTGGAGAAGAAACCTCTAGGCGCTTTGAGAAGTGAAAATACACAGCTGTTTAAAAATGCAAGCTACATTGCCAGGGCTAGAGTAACTGACAAAGACATTATGGCATTCCAGATGGAAGCAAAACTGACAAAAGCGCTTAGCCGTTTTGCAAGAGACAACATGCAGAGCGGGGCTTTGGAGTACAACATGAACACTGCACATTAGCCATGATCCAGAAGCCTCACGACTTAGTGCAAGAATGAATGATTTGTTGAAGCAACAAAAGAAACTGACTTAGACTATCGCGCTTAAAGGGGTGGGCCAAGAAATTAGCAAACACCCTTTGAGAAAATGATAAGTGAAAAAACCAGAGGCTTGGAAGACACTAGCTGTATGGAGAAAAATAAACAAAGCTGCTTGTGCAACTGCAGGCAGTATTGGACTGAAGGACTTTACCTTTGGAATATGGAGTGATGCCAGCAGGGCAAACTAAATCAAGATCATGAGACACTGGAAGCAAGTTGGCGCCTGGCATTCATGATCGCTTTGGTGAAAAAGAAAAGCATTGTGCGACCTGGGTACTTATTATATGGCTTTTGTAAAAGCACAGATCAGTCTGAGGTACCATTGACCAACTATGATCGCATTGCACAAATGAGTTTGTGATTAGGCAGTTACACCCCGTATGGTTGAGTGTAAATAAGCCCCCAATAACATACAAAAGGGTGACAGATAATTGCAGTAGCAATGATAAAGTGTGTAGTTACCTGATGAGACTTCTGAAGATGGGGGTGGAGTTATGGGAAGGGGTGGATAACGCTGATATTGAAGTTTTGATGACATCCTAACATTTCTGTTTGTATTTTGCCTAGGCAAAAAAGCAAGACAGGTGCGTGCCATTATTGAAGTAGATGTGTTCAATTTACGGGTGACACTGATCAGTCAAGCAGACGCATTCTCAGAGAAAGCGAGTCACTGCGTGATGAAATATGCGAGTCACTGCGAAATGTCCTGCACCGCACTCAATGCTGCTAACATGCATGACGTATGAGGACATTTGTTCTGCAACCTGCGAAAGGTGTCCAACAGAGTAATAACTTTTGCTGAACTGGCACGGTGCAGACTTGGCTAGTTATCAAATATTTGATGCTGCACATTCAAATGATTCAGTTGCTGGAAATAACTTAATTGACATGTCTTGCCTTTCTTGTTTAAAGGACTGTGGACAATGAGTTGTGGACTGTAACATCATGCACCACAAACAGCTGTGAGACACAGCACTTGAATGCTAACACATTGAAAAATAGTTTTTAAATGCACTTTTTGAGATGAATCTGAAAAAACGAAATGGTTTTGCTCTTCCAACTGAATTGCTTTAACCAGAGATGCTTTGCTTTTTTGAGAAAAAAAAAACTTCTACGTTGCACGTAGGCAGGAAAATGATTTATGAATTGTTGGGGCAGCAGAATTATGCAAGCAGGATCGTAATTTATTTTGAGATAAGATGAGTGCGCACATCAAAGTGACCTGTGCGTAGGTTAAGATCCTTAATTTGAAGTAATGCTGCCAAGTGTGTGAGCTCTAATTTGAGATGGTAACCTTTGAAACACTGGATACTTTTACAGCCTTAAGGCAGGTAAATGAAACCATGACTGACTTGATGTTTGATTTTATGACACAGTGTGTGACACGGTTTTTGTTAAACCAACCAGTTTCATGTTTTAGTGGGGACAGCTGTCTCCAGCACACTAATGCAAAGAGTCACCTTTTTGATTGTAGACATTTGGAATAATTCTTTGGAAAAGCGCTACAAATGAGTATCCACATGGAATTGCTAGCGTACTGGCCTGGCACATTGTCGAGCATCTTTTGTCACTGAATGGATACAAAGATTTGTTTAATTTGTTTAATGTGATGTTTTTTCTGACCAAGAACTGCAGCGAGTGTTCTCGCCAAGATTTTATGGACTATAATTTGACTAAATGCATTTTACACAATGGTGTGATGAAACAGCCACTGCCGGATGGTAGTATGGTGTTTGTAGCAAAAACTAATATTGTATATGGTAGATATCCCACTTGAAGAAGGGTATTCTCCAAGTCACAATAGGTAAACACTGTGAACATGTTAGATTTTCCAGTAGTAAGGCAACATTTAAATTGTAGGCTGGTAATGCACACCTCTATTATTAGAGTGATACACTTAGACATAGATTTATCATGAGGCAATGTTTCCTTAGTACTACCAAGCTGCTACAAATGGAGTCCATTTCTATGGCCCATCACTAGAGTGTGTGTAGCTAGGGAGCTAGATTCATTAATTGCAGGAGCAGCGGGGAGTAACAGGAGCTTTATATGCTTGTGACATAGAAACTGTGCACAATAAGCTAGCCACTATGGCTTCTGATGCCAGCTCTGCTATAGAAATTCTGGCCTAGTGGGGCCTATTGATACGCCCAACACTGCTACAAGTATTGGCAACCACTGAAGATGGCAGAATTTTAGGTATGAAGACATTTTTTCTGCCATAGGGCAGGTCAACAAGACTGCTAAATACACACGATGCATTTTATGGCAAACATTGTTAAATCAGCAGGTGTTGGCTTTTTACTGAGTGGGGGCGACCATCCTCCACACACTGGCACACAAAGCTACAGTTGCCAGCAAACATATGGATCAAATTGCTTGCTTTTGATTGCATGAATAACACATGCCATGCTTTGATGCAAATTAGTAGAATTGTTTTTATTTAGATAACCTGGTGCCCATGGGTTCACCTTGTTCACGCAATTAGATGGTTTCTGGTTGGGTTCCACATACATGGGGGAAGTGTCTAATCACACAGCCCATAGTCACGTCTGAATGCCCTGGGATCAGGGGGAGGGTAGGCCCTTAGAGTGAAAGGCTGCCAGGTTTAGAATTGGTAACCATACATAAATGCAATAGTGCATTGTAGATTAGACTACACCGGATTGCCTTGACATTCTAACTGCATGCTGTTTTTTAACTGACAATCAGTTATACAATAAATTATTTAGGTATTGTTGTGTAGGCCAGGTTTTGGCTAGAGTAAATGTCCATGTTCACTTTGTGTAGGCCAGGTTTTGACAAGGGTATATGTCACTGTTCACTTTGTGTACATTTTTGTTTAGGTAGTGTTTTACCTTGCATGCCACGCTGACTAACCGCTAGAAGATAGTTTGCTTAAACCTCTTACAAAGCCCCAAGGTCTTTATCACTGCACTAAATACTATATTGATGGGTATTAGTCAGCATTGTCGCACACACTTTGAATAGGGGTGTAATGTAGTGATACACAAAATTGCAACCTTGCCAATCAGGGCTTTAGATGACAGCATTAGCCGCTGAAAGCCAATAGTGTATTCAAAGTATGTGCCAAAAATGCTGACAGTAGTCTGTAGTAGCACTTCCATTATGCAGTAGTGAGCTACAAGGAATATGCAGGCCTAGTATGAGTAATAGGTCACATTATGCATTGTTGATAGACAGGCAGGGCGAGGGCCCGAGCTCTGTAGCTAATAGACAATATTGGAGTGTTTGGAACATTATGGCACCTATATAGCGCTTAGATAGCCAGTCTTAAGCGCTATGAACACTAAGCTATGAGTGCATGTCTTTTAGAGCTTGCTCTGCCTCACTAACGGTAGCCCTGCATGGCCCCAAGCTAATCTTCCTTTTCTCTGGGAAGGCACTGATAAGACATTCCTGAGCTTTCGCGCAGATGGGCTCCAGGGAGGGGCTCAGAAGAAGCAGTACAGTGGAAATTTACAGAGCTGGGTTTTTTCCATGAGCCAGCCTATATTTTGCACAGGGAAAGTTCTGGAACTGTGCGTCATGGATGGGCAGCACGAGATTATAAAATATGCATGCTCACATGACTCAGGTGGGAGATCGTCCTGTGGACTTGGTTCGAGCAAGATCAAGTGCCCGGAATTGGAGCTCTGACGGCACCCAGCAGCGCTGTCCTCTGAGCGGGGCTTGTTACAGCTAGCTTATGAGGGCCAGGGTCTCCCAGTGCTGATTGAAGGGGCGTAAGACTGTGTTTCTCTATGTTTCTCTATGTTTCTCTATGTTTATCTAAGTTCTATGTTTCTCTATATTTTGCATTTCTCTAAGTTTTGTGCTTTGTAATCTTCTCTAACTTGAATCCCAAATGTATATGAAATTCACTGTTTAGAATAAATACTAGAACTTATTGAAGGTGTCATTTGTCACTAGCATGAGTTCACTGCTCAGCACAATAGAACCTGTATTTTGGGCTGAATTGGGTATTTTTTGCTCTCAAAGGGCTGGCCCCGAGGAAGATTTTGCCCATATCAAGACAACGGGTAAATGGAGTCTCCTCTACGTCTTTCACACTGGGGAGGGGAACCAGACAGGGATGCCCCTTCTCCCGCCTATTATTGATGCTGGCCATAGAACCGCTGTCAATTGGACTTAGGATGTCCAGGACATGGTCGGGTTTTGAGTGGCCCTGGGGTGGGGAAAACAGCGTCTCACTCTACACAGATGACCTACTCATCTACCTGAGTAACCCCCCAGAACTCCTCACAGAGTATCAACAGTTCTGCAGGTTGAAGGTTAATAAGCCGAAGACAATAAATTCCTCCTCCAGGGGGGGGCTGATACAATCCCGCGACGCTGTTCCTACTCAGTCGCCATACAGAGCTTTGTCTACCTGGGAATACACGTAGGCCCTAACCCTGACGAATTCCTCAAGCTCAACTTGCACCCAGTGGTGAACAGTTCGAAGAAGATGTGACACACTGGCAATAATTCCCTCTAAACCTGATGGGTAGGGCAGCCCTTTTTAAAATCCTCACTCTGCCAAAATTCCTATATGTCCTGCAAAACGCACCGATTCATGTGCCTTACTCAACCTTCACATCTATAGAGACAACCCTCCTTTATGGACCGGAAAGTGAAATGCTCAATGTATCCGAGATGATAAGCCAAGTCCGCACAGTCTGGGCAGAAGCTCTCCAGCATATTAGATGGGGCGGAAAGCCGACACTAGACCAACCCCTATGGAATAACAGCTACACCCCAGAAGTTTTAACAATAGGACACTTCACCAGATGGGAGGTCCACGGGATAAAGACCCTAGCTGATGTGATACAAGAGGGGCGACTATTGCCATTCAGGGAGGTCCAGGAGAAATATGCTCTGTCCTCTGGGGACACGTATAGAAACCTACAACTCACATATGCCCTCACGACCCAATTCCCCACTATGGCAGACATTCCGAAATGCTCCCCCCTAGAAGTAAATGTCCTCCAAGGGAGGATCACGACTAAACCCACATCAACACTATCAGGTGATTACGGCCTTCGGGACCCGCAAACTGTCACGACTCCGGGAGAGATGGGGAATCATTGGTGGGCCCGTTAGAACAGGAAGAATATGTGGAGGCATTGATGTTCCCACAGGAAATCGGTATAGATTGTAAACTTTGCCTTATACAATAGAAGATATTACATCAAGCCTACCACTCTCACGGAGCAATGAAGAAATGGGGGGTAATAGAGGATGGAGACTGCCTGCACTGCCACAGGATGGAGGCAACCTTTATACATTTGATATGGGAATGTGAGGTCATTCAGGATTTCTGGTAGAAATGTATAGAGGAGATTAAAAGGGTTTTGGGCTCTCCGGTTCTGCAAGACCCCAAAATGGCATTGCTGGGGATATGGGGTGAGGTGAACTATAACAAATACGAGAAAATATTCCTATTGGTGGCACTGGGACTGGTTAAGAGACTTATTGCCTCCACATGGGGGGACTCAGAAGGACTAAGCTTGAATCGATGGACTAATGAAATTGATCGTTGCGCGTCCCTTGAGAGGCGCATCTACAATGGCAGTGGTTGTCCGGGGAAATGTATGAAGGTCTGGGGAAGTGGGTGGGACCCATGTAATCGGCTATACCCTAAGTTCTGGGTTGCGAAGGCACGGATGATGATGAGGGCTGGAAACTTTGTAGCCCTCCGCTCGGCTCTCAGTTCTCCCAACGGCACCACGTGCCTATCTCCTACTCTACAGCTGTAACAAACAACCTTGTATCGCAACCTGTCTTGTTTGATTGTTTGTATGTACGGCCTGTTTCTCTATTGAATCAGAAAAAGTCTTGTATGTATATCCTGTATCATAAAGAAACCAATAAACAGTTATTAAAAAAAAAGGATGACACTCACAGGGAGGTAAATCAGGCTGGTTCTTCGGTATAATGAATCTCCAAGCGCCTACAAAGGAATATCTACACACTATGTTATGTGCTAAAACGTATTTTATTAAATAAAGATTAGGTTTAGCTGAATATATACATATCAATAAGACTCACTTACTCTGAAAACTTCACTCTAACAATCAATACAATATTTACAGTACTATGTGGTACGACAGTTAGTCTTAGATTCAGAAATAATGGACCAATTGGTATACATCTTTTTTTTATTGTAATTTATAGTTTAATTAACAAAAAACAAACTTTTTATTACAGTTACGTTTGTCCTTTAGCCATTATTTGGCAGTTGATTGCTTGATGGACCTAATCAGATCGTCAATTTTCTGGCAGTATAGAGTGCATATAATTTATCACTGCACAAGTCAGCCGTGTATTTGTTCCTGAAATTAGATAACTCCACCACTCTTCTAAATTGTTGTTTCTTGGAGCATAATTAGCAAGATTAGCCCTTTTAACTTTGGTGGCTGGACATTCGATTATCAAGTATTTAGCCGATTCCATTGCATTGTTGGAGTATCTGCATTGATTATCAGTAGGATCAGGGTCACGTCTCATCATTAGAACTGCTTTGGTCTTATAGAGATTGAAACGCAGCTTCATGAATTGATTGTGGTGATGACGTGAGGGAAATTTACATAAATATTTGGGAGTTTGATCCAGGCCATGTGATGAAGTTCCCAAATCTTGGATGGATGTCAACATTTGTCGTTTATTAATATTCTGAATCCAGTTCCAGCGTCTCAGTTTTATTTTGGCTCTTTGTGGCATTTTTATAACAAGCTCTTCCGTTAGGTCTGCAGCTCTCATTAGCACAAGATGTTTTTGTTCCCACATGCTTATTAGATCGGTCGTGTTGTCACCCAGATTTATTTGCAAAATTTCATAGGGGCCCACTACTGGTGTCATTCTCATTTTCCGCCATGCAGAAACGGACTTCCACATCACTGTGCCATATAAAGAATCTATGCCCAACTCATAGCGGATCACTGATATTGAAAGATTCTGTGGTAAGCGTAGCACTTTTCGCCAAAATTTACCTTCTAACTTAGACCAGATGTCTGCAGGTATGTTCCATCCGCCTTCACTACCAAATCTTATGGCGGGAACAACTTTTTGTAAGTAAAAGGAAAGTAATGGTTTTAAGGTAAATTTGCCATATGCTGCATGCAATTTCAGTCCTTGTGAAGCGAACATTGTTATTCGCATTATCAGCTCTTGAGTCCAATTCCATTCGCATATTGATGTGTTGAACTGCACTCCTAAATAGCGAATGAAGTTTGTGGCATCTAATTTTTCATTATTTAAATACCAACTGAAGTTTTTTTTTGCTTTGTGAGCATCCACTTATGATTGGCATGATCTTTGATTTCTTTGTGTTTATTAGTAGGTCGTTATCATTGCAGTACATTTGTAGTGCATTTAACGATCGTTGCAGACCAATTTGTGTGGTGTTCAGTAATACAATATCGTCGGCATATGTGACCCAGGACACATGCTGATTGTTTATCTTTGGGGGGAATGTTCTTGGTTCTCTTAGTGTGATTGATAGGTCTGATATAAAGAGTTTAAACAATAAAGCTGCCAGTGGGAAGCCTTGTTTAACTCCCCTTTGTAAAGATTACATCAGATAGATCACCTTTTGTATTCAATCTTACACGGAAAGATGTATTAGAGTATATTGCCATTATAGGTTGCAATATCTCCGGAGGGCACGCCCATGCTTTTAGTTTCTCCCATAATTTCTGACGATTGATCGTGTCGAAGGCTTGTTTCAAGTCTATAAAGGCAAGGAACACTTTTTTGCCCTTCCTTATAGATTCCAGTTTTATGATGTTGAGAATGATCAAATTTACTTCGACGCCAACCCCCTTTGTAAAGCCTATTTGTCGTTTATCGATGATCTTTGCTTGCTCAGCCCAAAGCGCTAACTTCTTCTGAAGGAACGCTGCGAACACATTTCCTATTGTATCGATAAGCGTAATAGGCCGGTAGTTCGTCGGATCATTGCGGTTGCCCTTTTTAAATATGGGCACTACTATTGCCGTCCCCCAGGACTCCGGTAGGATCTTACTCACTGCAATCCTCTCGAACAAGGTGGCGATGAACTTTGCCCATAGAAGACTGTTTGCTTTCAGCATTACATTGGAGATGCCATCAGGGCCGGCTGCTCTAGAGTTGTTTAATTTTTGGATTGCAAAATTTATATCTTCCATTGTTTCGACAATGAGCCAATTGCAGTTTTCTTCAGTGTCAAATGTTGGGCACAGCATACTCTGTAAATCAAAGACATTTGTATAGTAAGAGACCCATGTTGCATCATTTACCCCATTTGCCATGTCATATGCTGCTTTTACTGTACCAGTGTTGATTATTTCCCATAGCAATCTTGTATCTTTCCGCATGATGAGCTGTAACATTGTTTCAGCGTGTTCCTGGTCTCGCTTGATATTAAATGCTTTTAGCCAGTTTCTATATTGAAGCCGCCATTTTTTCATTTGGATTGCACTTTCGTTCTCTTTGTCTTTTTTTTATCTTCGATAGGTTGCTCTGCAATTGTTTCTTTGCTTTATCAAGAGTTGCACTGAAGAGATGTCTATTAGATATTTGATGTATATTTTGATTCGTTGTTTTCACTCTGAACTGCATCAACAGCAGGCTATAGTTGATATTTGGAGACAATGTAGTAGTTGTCACATATTTTTCAGTGAACATATTTAGTTGTTTGGTGTTAATTCTCAACCTGGATCCTGAATGGTTTGTTGTTATAGGTCCCATATAATAGACTGCAGAGGTCGACTTTTCCTTCTCTTGCCAGGTCATCACTAAGAGCATCATGATCGCTATTTATGGTTTTTGCAGTTGTCAGGTGAATGATTTTACTTTGTAAATTTCTTGACACCCAAATATAGTCAAGTGTTTTTGAGCAGGATCCATGGTGCCAAGTGTGGGCAGCTGAAATATCTCCATTTGTGCATCCATTTATCATAGTACAATTTCTTATCGTCATCTCATTCTTCCAACGTATTCCTCTATTTAATAATTGAATACTTGTTGAGTTGTTTGTTTTGTTGAATGAACTTCGCTCCTTGATCCAAGAGTAGTTTAGGTCACCGCATATAATTATTGTTGGATCATTATAGTTGATTAAACATTCATTGATCAATGTGGTGACGGTCTCTATTAAATTTTCTTCGGAAATCATCGCCGGATTCCAGTATATGTTAATTATTAGCAAATGGCAACCAGTAGCCTCGTTGGTCGTGGTGAGTTTTATCGTGGTTGCTTGGGTGAACAAGTTGGGATTTACGATCTTTAAGATGGTCCAATTTAAATTATTTCTGATCATCATTATTAGCCCAGCGAAAGGGCGGCCCAGCTTGTTCTTCCCAGCTGCATTAAACAGTATTGTGTATCGTCACTTGCCGGTTTATCTCGCAGCCAAGTTTCTTGTAGGCATATGAGCGTACAATTGTCTAATTGTGACCATTTCTCTTCCAATAAATGGACGAAACCTCTTGTGTTCCAAGATGCCAGGCGGTGGGTGACAGTCTTTCCTCCGATAATGTCCTAGTGGTCATCCATCTTCTGGCCATGAGGTTTCCTTCATGAACATGAGGTGCCTGTTTGAACTGACACAGGCGACACTCTCATCTGCTCTCTTAGGTCTACACGTTTTTGTTCATCACTTCTTTGCACTGTCTGACTTGTATTCAAACTGCTTTGATGGAGTAAACCTCTACGTAATGTATGTCGAAACCAAATAACATCAGGTCTTCTTTGGCACCAAGAAGTTGTTTTGCAATTAATTTTGATGTTAGGTGAAGAGTCACCCAGTCTACTCGTGCCTCCGACATGTATTCCACCACTGCAATGTCATCGGAATCAATTGTACGTAAAGTGGGTATACTATGTAGAAGCTTGATAATATTCCGACGATTCAGGTTCACATCCTTTTGTTCTTTTAAGAAGTTCTCCAATTGGAGTTTCCAGCTATTGGACTTTACGGATTCAACAAATTGGTCAGGGCTTGTTTTATTTTGCCCTAAGCCTTTGGTCTTTTGTGCCATTGTCAATTTTGGATTTAGATTTTCTAGTGAAATCTGTTTGTTATTCGCCTTGTTTTCGTTTTGGCAGTTAACTATATTTGTTATTCTGGTATTCTCTGCTACCTCTTGACTTTTAGCAATTTTCTTCCTCATTTCCACCATTTTTCGCAGTGGATTTTGTAACTTTTTCCCAGAATCCATATCAGTCGGTTTAGACGTATTATTTTTTTTCACTCATTGTGGTGTTTCATTCATCTTTATTACGTCATCTTCATCATCTTCGATAGAATAGGTTGAAAGATCGCACAAATCGATCGAAGATTCGTTCTCAGCGTCTTCCTCCTCACTTTGCTCTTCTCTCCTTCTCTTATTTTGTGGTACAGCCACCATATTCGATTTATTGGCCCTCTTTGTTTCATTCGAGCTGTTTCCCTTTTTTGTCGCTCGATTGAACATACTAATGGGCGGAGGGGATGTGATGTTTCTAATGAATCTTTTTGCCTCATTGGTTCTTGGTCTCTTCGCTTTTGGCTCAAGTCTCGCTTTAGACGGTTTTATTTTTGCTTTTGGTCCATGCTGGGTGTTTTGCTTATCTGGTACCATTATCGTTGTTGCTGGGCCTCTGAATATTCCATAGGACAGTTTATTAGTCAAGTCTTGCGGGCCTTGATCAATAGATCCTTGCGAGTCCCTCGTGTTCGGATCTATGATTTCATTTGGCTTTATTTTCTCGGCATCCCCATTCGATTGAATGTTCTTTTTACCACATGTTAAGGCAGGCTTTGTAATTGTCAACTCTGTATGCGTGGAATCAATTCTCTCTTTTGAAGCTGGAGTTGTCATTAATACTGCTTGTGTAGTTGGCATGTCAGAAGCAGAAGCCTGTGTAACAGCTTGTATATCGCTGATCTCAATAGTGCAAGGCACTCTGTTACTATTGTTAGTCTCAGGAGATTTTGACGTTATCTTCTTTTTAGTCTTGTTTACGGCTGATCTATCTGCCAAGACGGCCGTAGCATCCTGCTTTGATGTCATATCGTGTTGCATCCATTTTGTACATTCAATGACGGCCTGCATCAGATCAGACTTGTCGTTTTATTCTTGTCTGGCAATATCACTTAAGCGTGATTGCCAGCATTGAGAGGCATCAGCTTCATAGTCTAATCTCTGAGTAATGTTTTGCGCTAGCGTTTCCATGGTGCACATTTTGCTGTTTATTGTGGCCAACAATGAAATCTGATCATTTAAAGAATCTTTCATTGCTTCATAGAGCTTCATAAATGGTAGCATGGCAATAGATGTCGCAGCTAAAACATTATTGTGGATTTGTAGCCCGGCAGCTGTGGAAAGATGGGCCTTATTCTTGGGATCCATCTCTGCGTCATTATTATGTATGACAGAGGCATTGGAAGATTGCATGACCACTTTAGGAATGTTGTTTGTTTTCGAACATGAAGTTGATTTCCTTTTTTCTTCGTTGGTGGTATTGCCTCCAACAGATATTTTCCTTTGCAGTGTACTTGTTTTTGAAAGCAGAGAATTCATATTCGATCTGTTGTCAAGATTAGTATCAGAAGCTTTTCCATATTTGAGGATGAAGCTCTCTTTGAGTCTCTTGCGCATCGTGAGAAAGTCTGCCTTTAATCTTTCTGTTATGCGTGCTTCTCGTGCTGCTAACTCAGATGCGGACGGTTCTTTATTTTTTGAATGTGTGTTTATTGAGGCTGTGAGGCTTCCAGGGCCAATTCCTGCTTTTTTTGGCGTTTCATTGTTTGTATTCATCTTCGCGAGTTTATTTGCGGGTGAATCTATGTTTCTTGCTTCTTCGGCAAATGGCCGTTTATTAGGTCTTAAGTCCATTTCCCGCTCAACGTTACTTCTCAGGGCAGGAAGAGTTTGGGAGCAGTTTTCAAGATTGTCTAGCGTTCTTTGTGTCATTGGTGTTACCGTATTCGATTTATTCGGGCACAAATAATGTCGAAATATAGCAACGTCGTCTGCGATGTTAACCACACGCCCCCTCTCAACCTGGCAAGGTGGGAGGTCATCAACCAATGTGTCGTTTGGACGACAAGAAACAACCGGATCGACTGCGTCACAATAACCTCTTCACTCTCTGTTCGCAATGCCAGCAGTTCAGAGTCTGTTACATCGAAAGAGGATTCACAAGCATTGATGTAAACTGACGGCGAAGGTAAGATTAGTAAGATTGAAACCGAAGGCGTTTTACTCCTTACTGGGAGCCCACATGGTAGTACAATCGTGGGATCTCTCACATTTTCTGTGGATCGATTGTCATAGATTTCTTGTTCATGGTCATGGTTTCCTTATTCATCAAGGGCGTGTTGTGACGAATTGTGTAATGTGACAGAGTCTATCTTATTCACGACTGCCATTGCTAAAGATTTTAGTGTTGGTGTTACAGAAATGTCACTAATTGTATCATTAGCGGAGGGGGCAACATATGATTCAGTAATGGAGTTGTTGCTTACCTCACGCTCTGCTCCATTGAACATGTTCCTACGCAACTGCAACGCTTTATGTCGCGTTTGTGGTCCAGATGATAACGGCACTGGCGCGAGCTGATTTTGGGAAGCCGCTGCGGCAACAATCACAACCTGGGCACCGCGTGTCATCTTGCCAATGCGGGCGCAGGGAGCAGGGGCGGACTGTGGCAGACTGAACTCACTGCCGAACTCTGCACCGCACTCCGCGCCCGGCAGTAGTTTATGTAGGCTGGCCTTAGGAATTAAAGGCACGGCAGCCAAAAAGGGTCCAGCAGAAAAGGGTCCAGCAGAAAATACAAATGGTCGCTGCAGCTCCTCTCACCAACGAAGACTGTGGCAGACTGAACTCACTGCCGAACTCCGTTCGGTATACATCATGAAATGCACTAAAATGACTAATCATTGTACAACTGTAGAAATGCAGGCAATTACCTCAGAACACTTTTTAGAGTCAAAAGGCAAACCTTTGTGGTTAGTCCCCCTCCACCTGGGCAACCTGCAATACAAGATAAGTTATACTTAGCTTTTATATAAATGCCCAGTCCTTTTGTGCTCATTAATGGTCTGATCTTGCTTCAACAGGTCCCATCACCCACCAAGTACTTAGGGAAGCAGCAAGGGAGACAGGCTTAGGGTGAATCCAGGACCCTTGTGTTACCCCTGCAGGAGGGAGCCCTTATTCCCCGTCAGTGTGCCTTGGAAGGTGAAGTTGTGGAGTCTCTCAGCTGTCCTCAATGATGCCCCACGAGGATGGACACCCCCTAGAAGAAGTCACTGGGTTGTTACTGTGGAACAGGTAAAGGGAACCAAGCAATGTCGGGAAAGGCAGCAGTGATCGTCTGCTGCAGCGCTCTCCTTGGTCGGGTTACTTTGCCGGCTGTGGATGTCCCATGAAGACGAAACTCACTGTGTACCTCGACAAGGATTTGGAGATGAGGTGGAGTCCTTTGGTTTCTGTTGATGACCTTTGGTGGCAGCGGGTTCAGTGACAGAAGTAGGGGGTCTTGTTTCGTCGGTTCTCAGTTTGATTCTTCAGTGCAGCATGACAAGATGGCTTTCCGACGAGTTGGACCCGAGCACTGGACTTCTCTGCAGACCTCTACCAAGTCTAGACCGTCGTTCTTCGATGCAGAGTGGTTGGAAACCCACCGATGGGCACTTCTCTTTAGGCAGCGAGGTTGCAGTGCCACTTGAAGATTTATTTGGTTGGAACTTGGCAAGCTCCAGGTGTCGAGTAGAACTAAGCCAGGCTACTCCTTCTTCTGGGTGATACACTGCAGACTGGCTTTCCCTTTCACTTCATTCAATATAAATGCTTTAGCTGGACTGTGTTGAGCGTGAGCAGCCAAATACTGATTCTCTTTCACTTTATTTAATTTCAATGTTTTGTCTTGATTGTGACGAGTACGTGTGTTCCAATAATGATGCCTTGTCCCCCCCCTCTTGGGTTTTCCGTTTTCCCAGTAACCTTGTGTGTTCAGGGATAACATCGCCAGGCTATAGGTTGGGTGGGACCTTCTCTCCAGTTTGACAGAATGGCTTCTTGTGACTCCCCTGTCACCTTCCTTTCACCTCACTGCGCAAGCAAGCCCTCCAGGTTTCTCATTCACCAGTATATTCTGCTTTTGATTAGGTAGAGTGGTATCTGCATTATTCAAGGGACTTCTGGTCCACCACAATTTGGTTATGTTCACGCAACCACTCCTTTCTCCCTCTGGATGAAGTTGTCTTGCGCCCGCATTCGCTTCTCTCTCCTCAATGGTTGCTTGCCACCGGGGATCCAGCTCTGCAGTTCACTCTCTCTCGACCACTGTTGTCTCTGTATGAGCCAGCGAGCACCAGTTTTGTATCTTGCAGGCTTCCCCTCTGTCTCTCCAGTCTCCTCCCCTTTCCATTATGATGTAGCCATGAGAATGCCAAGGCGGAACCTCATGTTCCTATTTCTCCGCGTTCTCTATTCCTCTACATATCTGCTTCATCTCATTTAAAGGGGGCTTTACTTTCAAAGAAGTGGCCATAGTTTCTGGACAATAACACATTTTGGTGGTGTATTCTTACCTTTCTTTACCGGATGTGCTTGAAGCAGTACTGTTAGAAGGTTTCTTTGGGAGTTTCTCACAGGAACTGGAGTCCTTGTCCCCAAACGTCTAATCTCTCCAAGTGTGGTCCCTCTTGCATTGATCCCTAGGGTGGGTGTTGCAGAGCAGGCTCACCTCCCCACCCTCACCGGAGGGGGCACTCCCTGGGGGAAAAATGAAGAATTCCTTAGATTCGTCAGTTGATTGGTTGGTTGGTTGGCAATGAACAAAGAAAGAGCAGCCAACATTCTAAACTGCCTTTCAATGATTTCAGGTTATTATGTTCTATGGTTTGTACTCTCCATAAGACCTATGCCCGAAGCCTTCTTTGCATCAGATGTACAGGAAGAATTCAAAGAAGAAAAAGTTTTTGATGAAGCTTAGTGGGACAGCAGAAGAGAAACGGTGGGGCGCGGCGCTCATAGTTTATATGAAAACCTCTACTGAGCCAAGTATGAATGCAAGGTCTTTAGTATTTTGTCCTTGGTATGTGGATATTTGTGACCCTCTATGAGAAAAAACTGTATACGTTTTTAAAAATAAGCACTGATGAGTATTTGCTAATTATATTAGTTTTAATTGGGGCTCAGGGAAAAACGCTACGCATCAGCAGACCTCAGGGCCTTAGAACGCTAACGCAGTAGCAACTGGTCCAACTGTTTTGTTGGAGTGAAATTGACACTGACCTGCGTGCGGAGCTGCTTCCGATAACGGACTGCTGCCTCTCCAGGTGTGGACCTGACCTGTCTGAAGCAGTGTAGAAGTTCATATAAATTTTTATAACTTTGGGGAGGCATGGTCTTCTCGCCACGCTGCAAGCACCACTAAAAAAAAGAAACATTTTGGTTCTGCCTACAGGCGACATTGTGCAAAGGGGAACAAACTTTAGCAGGAATTCTAAATTCTGTGGCTGAAGAAGATATTCATGAAATAAAGCAGCACTAAGTTCGTAAGTCACTAGAAATGTACACGTGTAATTCCCTGCATGTATAACTGTGTATGGTTTTACATGAACTCTTGGTCTCATTTTCTACAGGTCTCCAAATTCCTACAAAGACAGGAAATCTTTCCTTTTTTATACCCACTTTCCCTTTCCCATTGGGGTGATTCGGGTTCAGTTGTAAAGAGTATTCAGACTCCTGAGTGGGTCTGTGGGCTCAGCGCACCTGGGGATCCAAGCAAGACAGAACCTGATAGCATTCTGACTGCACAGAAAAAAGTAACTGACGGCCAGGCCTAGTGACGTCATGTATGTACCACTGATGCCACATCCAAAGTCGAAGGAACACGTTGGAGACATGACTGAGTTGACGGACAACGGTAAGACGCACTATGCCCCCTGACTAAATGTTTTCAGAGCATCTGACGCTGGAGGTGAGATCTATCAGATGAGAAATCTGCGGGCGAATGCAAACCATTGAATTAAAAAACTGAAATCTAGCAGCCCTCTCGAGGGTCCAACATGACGGTCAGTTTCGAGACTACAAATCAATTGCCTTTCAATTATGGTGGTTAGATTGCTGGTTCTCCATGACATATTGGAACAAACTGATCTATTTCAGGGAAAGAAATGTAGAGGTTGTTCAGTCTTTTATGACATAGCGGGAGTGTTATCATAAAGAACTAAGTAAGAAGCAGAGCTCTCTGTAAAAAAACTACAATTTGGAGGCAAAGAAATGAGTGGAATATAACAAAAAAATGGTTGCTAATGACTATGGATTAATTGTTGAGAGAATACGTAAATGATTTACCTGTGATGGCCTTCCAGGGAGCATGACCTGACATATACAAGCATATATAAGTACGTGGTGGCTACTGAGGAACTGGAGGAGGGCGGCAAGGCCAGAGAAGGCGGTTCCGTGTGTGGAAGAAGGAAGGCCCCAAGTGGGGATAGAAACCAAACAAAGCTCTGGTGTGGGGGAGAAACCGAGAAGCACCAGAGTGGGGAGAAAAAACAAAGGAGTCCAGAAACAAGCAGCCATCCCTTTCCCTTGGGCAAGACCCAAAGTATATGTTGGTTGTTTGTTTGCATTTTCTTTGTTTAAGTACTAGTGCAAGAAAGGTGGTTACGACATGATTTCTGGATAGAGAACTTAATTTTATGTTTGACCATCTTGACACTCACACCTTTTGACCTTTATTTGTAGAGTATGGCTTAGTATCAAATAATTAGGGAAGATTAGCTCTTTTGAATTAGGAGAGGGAATACAACATTTGAGAATCATGCCTCCATGCCCCTTTCCTGATTCTGACCTACCACAAGTGGTGTCAGAAGTGGGGTGTAAGCAACCAGATACAGGGTTGTCCCATGTGTTAGTCAATAAATTGGACCCTAGAGCCAGACTCCCTGAGGTAGATACATCCCAGTGTATTTGGTTTGACCTCTTTAGCCTGATAGATGTGGCGATCCCAGCCAAGAAATGAGATTGGCGTCTACAGGCTTGGCCATCTCACCCCAAAAGGAAATTATGTCCAGTTGACGAGCAAGTCGGGTTTGGCTTGGAAACACTCCTTGGATGTAGCTGCCGGTGTCATCGACCCAGACTATACAGGAGAGAGGAGTAAAAGTTGTGTAACACAATGCAAGGACCCACACCTATCGAATAAAACTTGGTGACCCCCATAGTACAGGTAATCCTAGGACAAGCGCTGATCCCTCCCTTGCAAGAAGTGGAAGACTTCTCCACCACTGAGAGTGGTACCCTAGGCTGGTGGGAACTGAACCAACCTCTAACCCAAACAGATTGGGATGATACTGTCAGTTTACCTGATATGGCCTTTGTTTAGAGGAACGATCAGACGCTGGCTGAAGCCTTTGAATGAGCAATTCCTAAAGATCAAGGGACAGAACAAAGGAAACCATCTTTTTACAAAAAAGGGCCTCTTGTATAGGGGATATGTAGAGTGGGATGGACACAGGAAGAGCCAACTAGTAACCCATAGGAGTCATCCAAGAATTGTGATGAAGTGGCCCATTCCCGTTTAACAGCTAGGCATCAAGGTATAGTGTAAGTAAGGCATGGTATCACAAGTATGATACAAGAGGTACAAGTTTCAAAACCTTTATTAAATTCTTGGTGTTTGGAAAAAGACTTACCTTGCCCTATTGCTATGATGGGAGTAGTCTCTACCATCAAATAATAAAGAAAACACAGTCTTAGTCAGTCTATGTCAAATCAAAATGGCCTATACTAAAAAGAAAACAAATGCCTATGCCATCGCTTATAAAAATAGTGTGTAAAGGGAAATGTGTATGCAAAGGAAAATCAGTGTTATAACAAAGGATCAATATGGCGGAGTCAGCTCTCATCCCCACGTTGGACAGCATGGAGTAAGGTGGTCCCTGTAGACAGGATGACACACTCTGGCTCTGGTTATCAAAAAAAGGCAGTTCAAAACGTGATTCGAGGCCCGCTTGGTCTTCCACATTTAAGTTCACAAACAAGTTCCTTCACAATTCAACAAAATTCGCGTAGGTCTCCCTCTGTTGGGCTCAGACCTTTCAAGAAAAGTACCCGATTCAACATAGATCTCCCTCAGCCGAGCTCAGATCTTGCGGTCGCAGCACTTGTAGGGGCTCCCTTCCCCAAGCTTTATTCACATTCAACAAAAGCACCTGATTCAACATAGATGCTCAGGCCTCACAATCACTTCACTTGTAGGGGTTTCCCTTCTCCAAAATGTATTCACATTAGTTAGGGTGTTCCCCCTTCCACAAGCTTTATTCACATTCGTTAGGGGGTTCCATTCCCCCAACTTATTTCATGTTCTAGATCTCCATCAGTTGGGCTCCAACCTTTCACTGATGTTAAAGACTTTCAAATGTACAAGGCTTTTCCACAAACCTTTGAAGGACCACTTCAACTTCCACTTCAGCTCTTCCTTATGACATTTTCCCCAGTGTCTTTTGGTTTCGGTAGTTCGAAAAAGATTCAACCAAGTCTTCCTCTTAAAGCAATCACCTTTAAACTTCCACTTTCGTCTGGTTTAATCCCGACTATTGTGCATTTCAAAGTGCATTCACTGTGTCGCTTTATAACCAACATCAAACATTTTGCTGAGACTTTCGGTGGGCTATTCCCTTTCGCCGGACCACTCCGCTACTCTGCATCATTGGCTTCACAGTTACAGCTGACTTTAAAGTTCACTACAGGTTTGCTTTCTTTTGAGTTTCATCAACACGCGCGCAACCTTCCATTGTGAGATACACTTTAAGCAGCTTCAAGCTTTCCTTGACACGAACCAGCCTTTCATGTCTTTCGCTAACTCACCGGTTGTGTGCATTCTTTTCTGTTCTCTGCGGCTTTGATTCACGAGTCAAGGTTACTATAACTGGCTTGGCCTCGCCTCCCCAACTCTGCCGTTCACCCGGGAGGGTCGCTGGCATCCTTGAACCATAATTCAGGCTTCTTCTCATCTGGGTTCTGGCCTTCTCTGCGTATCTCTCGCGGTTTCCAGGAGGCAACGATCTCCTGAAAAGATGCTCGGGGTATTCCAGCCCCTCGCTCTGGTCCCTCCATCAGTCATCCTGCTCCAGTGGGTTCGCCTTCGCCCCAGAAGATCTGTTCCTTCTCATGTTCCACCTTGCTAAGAGTGTGTTTCTATGTTCTGCCTTTTATCTGTGTGGGGGGGAGCTAATGGGTATCAGATGTATGTGCTTAAGGTCAAGTGCCTGACCTTATTAATGGGACATGTCCAATGGGATATGTAAGGGTTAACCTCTTTTCTCTCATTCCTCCTCTTCCTCAGCCCAGTGTTTGTGTAGAAAGGGGGGTAAGGGGGAATATGGGACGTCAGGATGGGGTATGGTCATGGGAAAGGGGGGGGGATACCACACTTCACCATTGGGTTTCTCACCCCCACTCCCCGAACATCCCTCACCCAGTTGATCCTCCCACACTGGACCATCACCAGGGTCTGGATCTAAAAGAGGACCGTGCCCTGGCCACTGAGAGAGATCGATCCCCGGGGACTAGAAAGTAAGACACCCTTTGCTTTCTCACAATAGGGAAAAGCCAGGATCAGGTTTCTGGCAACTTTATTCTGTTGTCTACAGCAATGTCAACCCTTATGTTGCCTTGTGTGAAATTGGCCAAAAGACTTGAACTTTTCAGATACTCCATGCCGCCTTGCCACCATTCCTTTATTGAGGTTAACTTCCACAGAGAGGCAATGGACATTGTGGGACTACTTGAACCTTACTGGTTGGGAAACAAATATGTCCTAGTTATCCTGAACTATGCTACCCCGTTACCCCAAGGCTTTTCCCATGAGAAACAACGCTACTCATCATATTATAAAACATTTTTCTATACAGGGTTGCTTTTATTAAAGAACTCCTTAGCAATCAAGGTACACAGTTAATGTCCAGCCTTATGCAGGAACTGAAAGACTCAACATTAAAAACCCTACGGACATCCGTGTACCATCCCCAGGCAGGCAACCTACTGGAACATTTTAATCATACCCTAAAACATATGATGAGGAAATTGATGGGAAAAACTGGGATTTGAGGATAACCTGAGCTCCACGTGCCATAAAGAAAACACTAGGGGTACTCCCCTATTTCATTTATTTGTTAAAGGATCATGCAGTAAGACAGACAAAGTTCAAAACAAACAATTTTATTAACTTAAATGTCAGGATGGAAAAAGACCTAACTTGCCCTGTACGAAGGTGGAATTTCGCTACCTAAATGAAACTAAGGAAAGCCTCAGTCCAAGAGTTTAACCTAAAGGTTTGTCTGTGTCCAGACCTATACTTGCCCTCACAACCCAATCTATACAATGTATAGGGATGTCAGCAACCAAAAGAAACTCTATTCAACATAAAGTTCTGAGCTTCTTCCAGCTTGCAGCTTCCTTTCAGCTCCCTTCCCCAAGTGTAAAACATTTCCACAAAAGTGTAAAAGCAATTTTTTTTAGATTCAAGGTGATCCAGTTTTAAACCGTCCTCGGGGTTCCCTTCTCCAAGTTCCAAGCAGCACAGTTCAAAACACAAAAAGGAAAAGGGTCTTGAGATTCCATTCTCAAGACAGCAATGGTAGTTCCTCAAGTCTCACGGTTCCCTTCTATTTCACCATCACAAACAGGTGGGCATCTTGGCTGTTCTTATTAGTCCTTTAGCCCATAAAGTTTGTTTCCTTTCTTCAAATAATAGGGTTAACTTCAATATTTCATTTGATTCTCCTTTCCTCTGTATATGCATACCATGTGTAGCTTTTATTTAATTCAGGACTCCACATTCAGTATCTTGGCATACCTTGAAAGCTCCATTCACTTTAAAATTCAACCTACAGTGGTTTTGCTTAATTATAAAGTTCCATTCACTTCTGAGTTTAACATGCAGTAGCTTTGCTTAATTGTTAAGTTTTTATTCAGTACGGTATTCAGTGGGCATTGGTTTGGCTTAAGGTTTAGTTTTCATTCAGCCCGATATGTAATATTCAAGCGTTTAAATTTAAGCGAACTTCCCAGTACTCCGAGACTTTTGAAAACTTTGTTGTTTAAGGACCCCAACCACTCCGATACAAAGTATTTCACAACAATAGAAATGATCAGTCATTCGCTCACCTGGTTCCTCATCCTACAGAAAGTCACTGGTCTCTTTGGTCGCTTTCCCTGTAGTACGGAGCACACAAACAGCAGCTTCTGCTGTCAGAGGTCCAACTCCTGCCCCCTAGACACTCCTGTGTCAGCTTCTTGACACAGGGGAATGAGCACTCTGTATGAAAGCGAAACTGGCAACCCCTATACACAGATCCCTTCTTTACCGTCAGCCTGCTCCACTGAGCCCCAGGTCCCACGCCACGCTTCCGAAGACCACTTCTCTTTGCAGTCCCCAGCATCTTGACGTGCTGCACACAACGGACTGTTCCCCAGCAGTTTCCTCTAACGGCTCGCCTCTCCTCCAAGAAGGTTCCATGCTGCTTCTCCGTGTTGCTTTCGCCTTCTCATTTTATATACCTGCAACCCTCTAACGGGTAGCAGGTGTGTTTTCTCATTAGACTTGCCTGACCATGATTAAGGGCACATGCCTGACCTGCACAGCACATTACAGGCATCATCTTTGTCCCAGTACTAAAGTGGTGAAATGGTAGTGTTCATTGCTCTTGGTTGCCTCTTCCTCGTCTTAGTACTGTCAAACATCACATGAGGGGCACATGATTGGAGCCGACTTAAAATAACCCACAAAGGTCAGGGAAATGCTAGGTTGTTTGTCAATAAGAAAAGGGGGAACACCATGTCTCACCTGGGTGTGCCCTGCTCCCAATTCCCAATCCTGCCTCGCTTCTCCACCCCCAGCGTTGGGATCCACGAGTGATGGCCTTTCCCTGGCCACCTGAGAAAAGAATCCATGGGGGTTTAGGAGTGAGGATACCCTCAGGTTTCTCACATTCTATATGGTAGAGAATCCCGGGATGTGCTTGATAAGCTTAGAGAGACTTGTGAAGAGCGAAGATGCCCTCTTGGAGATATCTCAGGCTGCTGAAAAACCACATGAAGGCAGTGTAAAGATGGTCAACACCCACCTATTCAGAGCTCTGGAACACTAGATAGAGCTCTAAGACCACATGGCGGCTGTTCGGTCCATTTTGGTTGTCAACCAGGTTTTAGTATTACCTACTTCAGAGTACATGATGGTATAGACCCTACAAGATCCTTGAACAAAAAGGCCCCCTCAACTATTTAGTCTTCCAGATAGAAGACAAAAACCTTGGAGAACTGACTCAGCAGAGCAGCTCACCCTAACTGTGGCTACACCCTTTGAGGGGGCTGAGAAAATACCTACTTAATTCCAAATAATCTCAGTAAAAAGCAGCAGGCTGACCTCCAGGATTTCCTGGTGTGATTGTAAGGAACCAGGAAATTATATAATTCCATAAGAACTCCTGGGCAACTGGTCAAACACCCTATAAGATCCCTTAGATTTGGAGACCGGTTATCGCTGAGAAAATGGAAAAGATGTTGAAAAGTAGGCTAATGGAACCATGAGAAAGTCCCTGGTATCCTCCTATATTTCTAGTAGCTAAACCTGCTAAATCCTGGAGATTCAGCAAAGCCTTACGAAAATGAAACTCTCGATTTCCCACAGCTACCTTATGCCAAGAATCAATAAATTGATATAATGCTTAGGGAATGCTCACTTCATCACCAGCTTAGATTGACGAAAGGTCATTGTCAGGTCTCCTTGAACCAACCAGAAAATGAACCGGCCACTTTTAGCACCCCCATTGTCTGTACTAGTTCAAGGTTCTCCTGTTTGGGCTACGTGGAGCACCTGCTAGGTTTCAAAGGCCAATGGACAAAGTTTTACGACTAAATACGTCCTTTGCAGGCGACTATTTAGATAATATAGTGATTCACAGATCAAACTGGAAAGAACATCTCTGCCACCTATATGAAATCATGACAGCCTTGAAATGACTTCTGGCCAACTCCAAAAAATGTCACCTGGCCGAAAGCGCAGCGAGATACCTAGCATGCTTTGTCAGCAATAGGTTGGTACAGACCCAAAGTGAAAGAATTAAAGCTGTGGCACTTATCAAATGTCCTGAAGACCAAGTGGGAGCTTAAAGTTTTCCTAGGGCTAGCTGGTTATTACCAAAGGGTTATCCCAAACATTTCCACCCATGATGCTAGATTGGCGTACAAACTAAAGCACTCAAAAGAGAACAAACTTGTCTGGACTCAAGAAAACCAAGGAAGCCTCGATTCCCCAAAGGTCCTTTGTGAGGAACCCGTTCTCAATCTAAAGTCTGACTTCAATAAGGAGTTTATACTCAAAACAGACGCATCCAAGGTAGGCTTCTGAGCCGTCCTATCCCAGTTGCATGAGAATCAATGATACCCGGTCGTGGACACTAGTCAGAAGCTGTTTCCACAGGAACAAAATTATGCAACTGTAGAGTTAAAAGCCAGGTCATGAATTGGGCAATTACCAGTTTAAAATATTACCTCATTGGTAGGAAAGTTCAGAGTCATCACTGACCACTTTCAATAAACCACCTGGATATATCTACATAAGTACACCAATGGCAGGGTAATGAAACGGTTTTTAGACGTCCAGGCTTTGTTTCACAGTTGATACATAGGAATTGCAAATACAAAGACAACATAGATTTTCTCAGCTGTTACCCCATAGATCAGCAAGAGGAGAGGGGGTAAAACAAACGGTTGGAGTATGTGACTAATCCAGGGGGTTTGTCACCTCTTACCAAGGGAGAGCCAGCATCTTTTTAACTAGGGCAGTGAGCCCAATATGCTTAACACCCCGTGTAGGGCAGGGCAAGAGGGAACCCTCTGGTGGGGACACCCCCCTTAGGGGACAGAAAAATCCAAGAGAGAGACGTAAGTCACCATACCTCCCCCTCATAGACTACACCTTCATGGGTATGCAGAAGCTAAGATTTGCAAGAAACCGTTAATGGTTGGCTCGGCTTCTGACCCACATTTCATTCCAATCTCCTCTTGGAACATAGAACAGGGTTAAAACAGGCCTACTGGAGCAACGTCATTTACCGAAGCGGATGCACAGGCTCGGGTAGAGACAGTGTCGGACAATAGCTCTTAGGATAGTCAATCATGTGCTATTCCCATGGTGTGGATGACACACACCAAAAGAGAAAAGGACACTAAGGTGTTAAATCACAGCACTATTTTGTTAGCCTTAAAGAAGATTCCTGTTCTCTATCGCTTATCATTTTATGTTTGCTTTCCGCATGAGAACTGCACATTCATAGCTGAATTGGGGTTAAAAGCTAGACTAGGGGCAGATGCATTATTGACGGCTAGTGTAAAGCTATGAAATCTAGGGCTCGAAATTTCATCAGAAATAAATCCCAATAATGTGCTGGTCTCTAATCACAGGAAAGAGTCTGAAGTTGGCCAAGGAACAAATCAGGCTGGTCTTTCCTCCTCAACTAGAACACACATTAGGCTAGCAACACCAGCCTCTGGAGAGCAGAGCTCTTTGCATGATACAAAGACAAAAGGTGTGGTCCTTGATGACGGATATTCTGAGCCAAATTGATCAGAAGCTGAGTGCGACCCAGGGATAACATCTAGTGAAACAGGACCTCCGAATGTTGGGTTGGAACATGCAGGGTTCTAGTACCTTCAAAAGTAAAGCAATGAGAGACGGTATATTATTTCAGGAAACCTGGTTGATCCATCGTTTTAAAATGGTCAGCTTTCTAATAGTAGAGCAATTAGCGATCCAGGGCAACAGTGGGAGGCCGGCTGGAGGTTTTAAGATTGCCATTCGGGCTTCAATAGGCACTAGACTTCAATTAATACCAACTCCACTTCAAGGTATACTAGCTGCCATATATTCATTAATGGGAATTACGTCGTTGGAGGAAGTTGTGGTGATCAATTACGTCGTTGGAGGAAGTTGTGGTGATCAATATTTACTGGAAACCTGTTTGTTAGAACCTAACTGTTTAGTCACTATCTGACTTGTTGAGAATAAAGACAACACATGGTTCAACAGACATAATATTGTCAGGTGATCTTAACTCCCACTGTATAACATAGCATCTGGTGGAGTTGAAAACAATATTTATAAAGCCTACTGTAAATGGTTGGCTTTTTTCTCAGATTGGAACCTTGTTCTGGCCAATGGGTGTATGCGGGGGGATATTCCCCCCAGCGTTAACTTGGACTAGGGGCAAGAGCATGTAATCCATCTAGTTTCTTGGATTTTCTGTGGGATTTGGATCCTCTAGGATACAATAGTCCAACAAAGTGCCAAACTCATGCACATTCTGTAGATGAGGAAACATGGCTCAGCAAAAGAGCCCTGAGGAAATCTATTCTATTCGGGGCTTAAAACATGCAACCAAATACGACCAAAAATACCAATCTGAATTACAGATTCTGCGGAATAACTTTAAATATTGGTCTCGTACACACAGACATCTACGTTACCAACAAAATGGGTGGGTAGCGCTGGTAAATCACTCCAAGGATTCTCTGGGCCATCTTGTAATATAGTAGATTCAGCCTGGTGTAATTATTTTGGTGACAGTTAAAGCCGTCCCACAACCTCAGTAACTGTAAAGAGATTCCATACAACGTGGAGGTTTACCCTGAGAAAAGACATCAGACCTAATGAAAAGATCTTCATCTTCCAGGGCAGCGGGCCAAACAGATAGACCAATCCTATACTTAAATCAATGTATATTTATGGTAAAAAGAAAATCATAAACCAGCTTCTTCTGCGTGCTCACTCGGCTATGTTACTGCCGAAGGGTGTGAGGTCCTCAGGTAAGGTTAGCCCCCATGGGCCCTCCCCTCCCGCCCTTTTTCAAGGTCTGCTTTTTAATTCCCGGTCACTCGTAGTGCACGCAGCCCACTGCCATGATCTTCTGTGCGACACCTTGCCTGATTTTGCATGTGTCACTGAAACATGGCTGGGGTAAAGCTGCAGCCCTATGTTGGTTCAGTTGCTCCCACCCAACTACAACTTTTTTCAGATTAACCATCCTACCCAGAAGGCTGGAGGTGGCATTACGGTTATCTTTAGCTTCATTTTTGTAGGTTCGCTACTGCCGATCAGTCAGAAGATTAATATAAAAGCTATGCTAGTCCGTTTCTCTCTTCAAGTATCTGCTTTCATCTATTGACAGTTTATCATCCTCTGGGTAACAACGCTCGTTTTGCTGCAGCCTTTTTTGTCTTTGTTGCCGATAGCCAGCTGCGCCATGCTCCTCTTCTCATCTTAGGGGACTTTAACCTCAGGGTTAATAATGTTGGCAATGCTATAGTTCTGAATTTTTTTTCTTCTATGAAAGAAATCGCTTTTATTCAACAAGTATCTAGCCCCACGCACAGGTTAGGTAACACGATAGATCTAATTTCATCAGAGGGCTCTGCCTCGGCGTACTGCCTTTCCTGTGGCCTGGTCTGACCACCTTGTTCCTTTTCTTTGGGAACTTAACACCCCAAAGGCGTCTTCCCGCCAACCTACCAGTTTTCAGGCAGTGGAGGTCTGTTCAGCTGGAGGATATTGCGGCGCAAATCCTTGCCCTTCTTACCGATACAGCAGATTTTGGCCTACAGTGCAAATGTTTCTTGGCCACTGCCGATCTATTAGCCCCTTTAAAAATAAAAAAAATCAAAAAAAAAATCGAGGCCATCTACACAGCCTCTGCAACCATGGTTTACGGAGGATCTGCGAGACAGTTTGAGCGCAAGGGGAGACTTTCCTATGCTCCTTCGGCTAGGATTGTGTTGACTCGGGCTACTCTTTTGTACCATCATGCTGTTGCAACTGCCAAGCAGCAGTTTTATGCCTCTCTGATTGAGGCGTCTCTTAACCAGCCCAAGGTGCTATTTAAGGTGGTCTGCAGCCTCTTTGGCTGCAGATCCTGTTCCTCCCTTCTCAGGCTCTTTGTGATTCTTTATCTTCTTTTTTTGTTGACAAAATTAACACGATTAGGTCCAACATCAGTACTGGTCTCTTGTCGTTATCTGCTATTTTGGCCTCCACCATCTCTGCAGGTGTCCCTACGGTCTCTATGGCTGTAGCCAACTGGTCGGCCTTTCGTCTGTTTTCCTCTGCTGAAGTGGCTGACACAGTCTCCAGACTTAAATCCTCTTATCCCCCAAGATCCAATCCCACTCAGTATTTTGAAGGGTATGACCCCCCTCCACCTTATTCAACTACTGACCAATGCAGTGAATATCTCTTTGTCAACTGGAGGGAACCCTATTCCCCTGAAACATGCAACGGTTATTCCTCTACTAATAAATCCTTCTCTTGATCCTCTGGTACCTTCTAATTTTCGTCCCATCTCTCTACTACCTTTTGCCATGAAACTTTTGGAATCAATGGTCTGCCCGCTACTCACTATTTTTCTAGTAAATACTTCTTTTTTTTCACTCCTCTCAATCTGGTTTCCACCCAGAGCAGGGTACTGAGAGTGTTTTGGTCTTTGCCTTGGATGATTTAGCCCGGGTCCATGATGGGGCGGTGTTAAGGCTCTTTTGATGCTTGATTTATCCACCGCCTTCGACAACGTTGACCATGGAGTCCTGTTGGATCGTCTGGCAGAGAACGGCCTCTCGAGCACCTTCCTGGCATGGTTTACATCTTTTCTTACTCACCGCTGTCAAGCACTTTTCTTGCCTCCTTTTTTGTCTTTGGTAGTTTCGCTCACCGGTGGTGTCCCTCATGGGTCTGCTATATCCCCGGTCCTGTTCAATGTCTACGTTCAACCGCTGACCAAGCCAATTCAAATCCCACAGCTTCCTCTGCTATGCTTATGCAGATGACACGCAGATCTTGGTTCGCGGGGGCTTGTCCATCCCTGAGACAGCAGCCAAGTTTTGTGCGTGTGTCGTCGCTGTGGGAGATTTGATGAACAACTGGCTCAAGTTGACCGGGGGCAAGACTGAGGTGCTGGTAGTAGCGCCCCCCCTCTGCTTCATTCTGGACCAATGATTTTTGGCCTTCGTCTCTTCCTGACACCTGTCACTATGGTTAAAGACCTGGGGGTATAACTCTCCTCCTCGTTTTTCCATGGAGCATCAGGTCAGTGCCGTCTGCCAGCGGGGCCACTTTCAGCTTAAAGTGCTGCATTGGCACCTTCCTGTGCACCTTCACGCCCCGGTGGTTTCAGCGCTTGTGTCTTACTCCATTGATTATTGTAATTCACTTTTCTGGCTCAGCCTGCTTATTTACTTCACCGTCTCGAGATTCTCCAAAATTCTGCTGCCCGGCTGGCTACATACCCTCTGGTGCTGCCATCTCGCCAATTCTGAGGCAACTTCACTGGCTCCCTGTGGTCAAATATTTACTTTAAATCTCTGTGCCTGGTTCACTGTTCCTTCTATGGTCTGGGAGCTGAAGCTCTTTGGCCTAAATTTTGGGTTTATGTTCCGAGATGCGCTTTGCGCTCGGCCGATGCCTACCTCTTGCCTATTCCAGTGGTGAAATACAGACGCATCAGGGGCCGTTTCTTCTCTGTGGTGGCTGCCAGATTGTGGAATGCTTTACCACTCCCCCTTAGATCAACAGATAAGCATCTGGCCTTTTGTAAGGCTCTGAAAACCAGTTGGCTTCTCTGTCCCCTCCTGATAGGTAGTGCCAAGATGCCCTTTGACATATGTTGCGCTCTAGAAGTGCCAATCAAATCAATGATTCATTTTGACAATGGCCTGAAAAGTGTGTTTCTTCCACATTCGTGGAAGTCGGCTGGTATCATCCCAATCTATAAGAAGGGCAATCGGGCCGATCCAACTACTGCCCAATCACCCTTCTGGATGCTGTTGGCAAGATTTTTGCGGGGCTGTTTCAAGGGAAGATTACAAGTTTTGCAAACACACTGCGCACAGACACTAATTAAGACCACGTTGGTATAGTAATTTTAACACTAGGGTAGCCTAACACGTGTTTCGAGCACTTGCTCTTCCACTGAGGCTGCATTGAGGTGTGAATCAGTTGCGAACCATAAATATGGTAAGTGATTCGAAGTGAACCAGGCTCCAGTTCGAATTTGCAGCGGAGACGTTGCTTCAACGCGGAAACGCTTTAATATTTGTTGGTGCAACTAACTGCAAGTGACAGTGGAGCACGTGAGAATTATTCTTCAATCACTTACCATACTTATGCTTCGCAACTGATTCACACCTCACTGCAACCTCAGTGGAAGAGCAAGTGCTCGAAACACGTGTCAGGCTACCCTAGTGTTAATTAAAATTACTATACCAACGTGGTCTTAATTAGTGTCTGTGCGCAGTGTGTTTGCAAAACTTGTAATCAACCCTACTTACCTGGCGTAAAACTTGGCAAGTCCCGCCCCCTGCACTCACCTGCAGCGCCTCTCACTACACTTAAGCTTATCAGGTCCTTGCGCTGAACCTCACCATCCCCCCCCTTTGCCAAACTAGTTTTCCGTTTCAAGGGAAGCCTGGGCAATAAAAAGAAAATCTTGTTTAAGCAGAAAATTGGTTTCAGTAGGGGTCTCTCCACTTCAGTTAATGGCCTAGGGCGGTGTCAAATAAGTCTTGGATGAAGGGTGGCTCCACATTATATGGGGCATGGATAGATCTTAACAAGGACTTCGACATGATCAACAGGGCGTGACTTTGGCTAAAGCTGGACTCATGGGGCATGCCAAATTCCTTGCTGGCAATACTTGTGCGTATGCATGAGGACTCTAATTTATGAGTCAGATTAAATGCCAGGGCGGGGGGAGCTATCTGGTTTGTTACAACAGGGAGAGGGCGGCCCCCTGTTTCTGTAACCTCCATAAGCCGACTTATCAGAAGCATTAGACCATCAATCATTTGGCTAGTCCTAAAACTGGTTCTCAATCTATAAACTGGATAGCCTACGCAGACGATCTAGTCCTCCCGGATTATACACCTATAGGCCTACAGTGTCTTTTGAGTGCTTTTGGTAAGTACGCCTTTATAAATGAGCTCCAAATATATCCAGCTAAATCTGTAACCTTTAAAAGGCCCCTGATGTCTTCCTCAAACTTTAAGTGGACTCTTTTAGAACGATCAGTTCCTTTGGTAAATGAAGTCACTTCTTTGGGGTTCAAGCTGAGCTCTTTCTCAACACTCACTCAGTTTGAACTCGACAGAGGGTAAATTGGCTCAGTTGGTATGCCAAATGAAAACATTGAATAATACCTACTGTACATTTTTTATATCCCCCATGGTAAGATTTCAGAAATTAAAGGTCATTCCATCTATGGATTGGAAATAAAATCTCAATCCCAAGTGATGACCTGGTCCAGATTAAAAGGAAAGATATGGAAGAACGTACTGAGTCTTCCTCAGAGCTTTCCAATGGTAAGCCTAAGGTACGAATTACAGTTAATTTGAAGTTACTCACCATAGTGACTAATGTACTTCTAGTCTATAGTCCCCTTTCCTCCATACATTATGGGCGTTCCTCACTAGGGCCAGAAGACGGAACCTTTTTCACTAGAAAAAAATATCTTACTCTTTAAGTTTAGATGGGCGCGGGGCGCATGCGCTCCCAACTCCACCCAGCGGCGCCACTCCTTCGTCCCCTTTAACGCGTCGACAATATTAACATTGCCTAATGACACCAGTTCTGTTAGGGGTGGGGAGGGGAGACGGTGGGAAATATGGAGGAAAGGAGACTTTGGACTATGAGTACATTAGTCACTATGATGAGTAACTTATAATTACTCCGACGTCCCATACTTTTTCCTCCATACTGTATGGGCGATTACAACTGAATGTAGCCCCAGGGTGGAGGTGCCCCTCTTAAGAAAACAAGTTCCTTATATCTGCCTGACCAAATGCGGCATCCAACCTAGCGCTGGCATCCAAGCAGTAGTGCTTGCAGAAGGCAGCGCGATTAGCCCACGTAGCCGCCTTACTGGTAACCTGCAACTGAACGTGTCTTTGGAAAGCTACCGCCATGGCCTTAGCTCTGATGGCGTGGACATGCATGTTTGCTGGCATTGGCCTGTGCTGCCCTTCATAAGCCTCATTCAGGGTCATAACCATCCACCATGCTATGGAAGCCTTGGAAGCCTGACAGCCTGGTTTTGACCCCCCCAAAGGTGACAAAGAGGGCGACTGATTTGCAGAAGCTCTTAGTTATGTCCAGGTAGAATTTTAGCGCATGTCTGACATCTAGACAGTACGGTCTGAGCATCATCCTCCGGTTCCGCAAAGAAACTTGGTAACACCATCTCCTCATTTAAGTCAAAGGAGGAGAGGATCTTAGGTAAGAATGCAGGGTGTGTTCTGAGCACCACCTTGTCCTTATGAAATGTAGTATGTGGCTCTGAAGCCACTTGTGCCTGGGTCTCACTGAGTCGGGATGTTCTTCCTGAGAGTTCTTGTAAACTCCAATGGCTGCCAGATAAGTGCGGCATGTGTCTACTTGCGTGTGCGAGGTGCGCAGAGAAGGAGAGCACGTCGTCCAATGTGCAAGTCAATCAATTTCCTTAGATTCTGCCCAGTGACAGAACCTGGTCCACTTGCTTTTGTACTGGCTCCTGGTGGCGTCACGCCTAGCCCCCTGGCTAATGACCAGGTGAGCCTGTGACAAGGGCAGATGCTTCAGGGAGACCTGTTCAGGAACGCACACTGCGAGGGCTAACTTCTGCAGGCAGGGGTGGATGACTGTGGCGCCCTGCTGAGCAAGTAGATGGATTGGGGCCAGCGGGAGTTGTACGGGGCCTGGTCCTACAGGCTGAGTAGCTCCGAGAACCAGGGTTGTGCTGGCCACCATGGTGCTATCAGGTTAATCCGGAGGTGCCTCAACTCCCTGTTCTCGCAGATTACTGTGCACCTGCGGTTTGGGGGGGAAAACCTAAGCGGTCATGTTGGTCCACTGGATCTGCATTGCACTGCCCATCGATCCCCTGCCAGGAGGCAAACTGGGGGCATCTCCTGTTGGTACTGGTGCCAAAGAGGTACACCTGTGGGTGACTCAATCTGTTGAAGATCACTTGAAGGACCTGCTCCTTCAACTGCCATTCGTAGTTGTCCGTGCACAGCCTGTTGAGCCTGTCCGCATCTAGGTTGGATTTCCCTGGGAGTTGGAGTGCTGACAGGTGTATGTTGTTCTCAAAACCGACATCTATATGAGCACACCAAATTAGAAAAAAGTCACAGTTAAGTATAAGTTATGTATTAGTTGAACACTTCAGGTGCAGGGGAGGAATACAGGCCCTGACACGGAGTCTGAAATATACAAACAAACAAATAAGTGTTCAACTCTAGAGAAACTCCCATCCTCTACACACCATCAAAGCTGAACAAATCTATATATTTTTACTTATGGACAGTAGAGAGTTAAACTAAATTAAGTACATATCAATCTTTAAATGACAACTAAATCAGAAAAAATTGAATTAACAAGGATAATGGTTGCCTTTAGGTGCATGTTGCTCACCAGAGCCCACTCCCAAACGCCAACCGCCAGTCTGCAGAGGGGAGGGGACCGGGTGCCACCCTGCTTGTTGATGTAATACATGCAGGTGGAGCTGTCTGTCTGAATGAGAGTCGCCCTGCCAGTGATAATAGGTAGAAAGGCTTTGAGAGCAAGCCAGATAGCCATCATCTTGAGCCAGTTGATGTGCGCCAGCAGCTCCTGCCTGGACCACACTCCATGGACGCAGCGACTGTCGAGGGTAGCTCCAAATCCCGCAAGGGATGCGTCTGTGTTAAAGGTGACCGTAGGTCACCATTACAGGTTGTTGTCCGTACCCCACCAGATCAGATCCTGGTAGAGCTGTTGTGCTATGCTGACCTGCTCCGCCTGCGAACCCTTCTCCTGATTCCAGGAAGCTGAGAAATGTAGCTGCAGCCGCTTCATTTTGAGCCTCGCATGTAGCGCTGCAAGAAGACATGTGGCCATAACTCCAAACAGGTGTTGGTACCACCACGCCAAGGTCAATGCTCTGCTGAGAAAATGCCCCGTGGCCCTCGTGATGGCCCTGCTTTGTCCTCCGAGGAGGGGGGGGGGAGGGAAGATCCTCTCGGAGCTCGTGTCCCAGATAAGTCCCAGAAAGGTCAGGCTCTGCGTGGGAACCAAATGACTTTTTGAGAATGATCGAAAATCCCAGTTTCTATAGTGTATCCATGAGGGCGGACGCAGGACCGCTTTCCGGCAATCTCGCTCTGACTAGCCAGTCGTCTAGATATGGGTAAATATGATGGCCTTGCACCATGAGTAGGGCTGTCACTGCTTTCATTAGCCTTGTAAAGACCCGGGGGGCCGAATGGAGTCCAAAGGGTAGAACCCTGTATTGAAAGTGAAAACTCCTGAACCTGGGAAAAAAACCCTTGTTAGCCACCTTGTGCTGTTTGCGCCTGTGTAGGGGGATCTGCCCAGTAGCCTGGACCATCTCTCCTGAAAGCCTCTGAAGACTCCGAAGGACCAACCCTTGTCCAATCGCTGGTGCGTTTGGCTGTAGGTCATAGGAATGGACTTGGTGAGGACCGAAAGATTTCAGTCTGCTGGCTATTCTTTTTCTTATCGAGTTTCTCGTCCGTTGTCGAATGGAACAGGCCCACCTCAAAAAGGCAGGTCAAGTAAGCGTTCCTGTTTCATCACAGCCTGTCCCAAATGCTTTCCAGCGTAACCACCAAAGAGCTGATCGTCCACTCTGACCCGGGACATGCGTGAAATAGAAAAGCTTAACGCTCTCCTAGGATCAAGCCTATGGAGCCTCTCCTCTTCCTTACCAGGATGTGAAGGAGGATAAAATGCCGGAAGAACAACCTTCTGGTCTAAATGAAATTCTGACACCGCCTTCGGAAGAAATGAAGGACGAACTCTAAGGACAACCCTGTCCTTATAAAACACAGTGAAGGGTGGCTTAACTGAAAGTGCCTGTAACTCACACACACACACACTGCGAGCGGAAGTGACCGCAACTAAAAATACAGTTTTCAGAGTTAACAGTCTCAAAGGACATGAATGCAAAGGCTCAAATGGAGCACCCATAAGAAACTTGAGAACAAGGTTCAAATCCCAACGGGGCACCTGGAAAGGTGACGGAGGGAACACATTAGTGAGCCCTTTCAGAAACTGAGAAATTAAAGGAACTTTTAAATAGGAACACTCTTCAGACGAGTGCTTAAATACGGACAGCGCCGCCAGGTAACCTTTAATGGTACTCACTTGAAGGCCCCGGTGGGCCAAAGAAAGCAAAAGAAAGACAGAACCATGGGAATTTCACATGCAAAAGGATCCACATTCTTAACCCTGCACCAGTCGCAGAACTTTCTCCAAAGGCAACGGTACAGGGACTTTGTTGCGGGCCTTCTGGCCGAAAGCAACATCTCCATCACGTCTTCAGGGAGGTCCCAATCCTTACACCTCAACCTTCAGAAACCAAGCGTGAAGATTGAGGGACCCCGACCTCTGGATGAAGAACCTGACCCCCCCCCCCCCCCGTGAGAGCAGATAGTCACGGTAGGGAAAGACGACGTGGAGGGCAGATGGACAATTGAAGAAGGTCCAGGTACCACGTCCTCCAGGCCCACGCCGGAACAATGAGGATCATCCGGGAACCGAACCTCCGTAACCTCTGCAGTACTTGCGGGATGACGGGGACTGGAGGAAATGCGTACAGCAGTAGGAATGACCACTCCACCACAAATGCGTCGCCTAAGGCTCCTTTTGGAGGAAATTCCCGCAAGCAAAACCTCTCACACTTCCGGTTGACACTGGAGGCGAAGAGATCCACTTGAGGGGTCCCCCAAAGGGCGAAGATCTCCAAGAGAATCTCCTGAGCCAACTCCCACTCGTGAGAGATCACGCTCTGCATGCTCAGAGGGTCCACCGTCTCGTTTTCGCCTCCTGCCAGATGAACTGCCGAGATCGAAACTTCCTGCTGGATTGCCCAGAACCAGAGCTGCATCGCTTCCCTGCACAGAGGAAGTGACCCTACCCCCCCACCCCCCTTTTTGTTGAGGTAGTGCATGTCCACCGTGTTGTCAGTCAGGATCAGGACAATCTTTCCTCGCACAGTCGGCAGAAAAGCCTTCAGGGCTAGCCTGACGGCCCTCAGCTCCAACAGATTGATATGGAGTCTGGACTCCGACGGAGACCAACAACCGCTGACTGTCAACTGGTTGGCATGAGGTCCCCATCCCGTGAGGGATGCGTCCGTCACGATCGTCAACTCCAGCCAGGGCAGCCAAAATGGAACCCCCCCACCCCATCAGATTTCCTTCGTCGGCCCACCACAGAAGGTCCTGGGCGACCGAAGACGGCACCTGAACAGGGTCCGACATCCTGCCGGAGGACTGAGACCACTGGAGCTTGAGTGCCCATTGCAAAGATCTCATCCGCAACCTGGCCTCTGGCACCAGAAAAATGCAGGATGCCATGAGGCCGAGCAGTCTCAAGAACTCGAACGCTGGGAGAGTCTGTGAAAGTTGAAACTTGTGCACCATCTGCTGAATGTGAAGAGCCCTCATCTGGGGAGGAAAACACTGCCCCAGGGACGTGTCGAGCACTGTCCGATGTACTGGAGCATCTGAGTTGGTGTCAAATGGGACTTCTTGGAGTTGAGGTAGAAGCCCAGCTTGTGGAGGGAGTGGCAGGTGACTGACAGATGATTCAGGACTTGCTCGGGAGAGCGCGTCCTGATCAACCAATCGTCCAGGTAGGGGTAGACGTGAATCCCCCCCCTTTCCTGAGGTGCGCTGCCACCACTACCATGAGCTTGGTGAAGACCCTCGGGCGGAGGTCAATCCGAACGGCAGGACCCGAAACGGAAAGTGCGTGTCGCCAACCGCAAACCTCAGGTGGTACTTGTGCTTTGGATGGATCGGCACATGAAAATAAGCATCCTTGAGGTCGAGAGACACCAACCAGTCCTGAAGTTGAAGGACCTGGAGGACTTGAGAAAGAGTAACCATCTTGAACTTGTCCTTCCTGAGGAGTTTGTTCAAACCGCACAAGTCCATGATGGGTCTCAATCCCCAGTCTTTCTTAGAAATCAAAAAATAAGGGGAATATCATCCCTTGTTCCTCTCCGCTACAGGCACCAGTTCTATGGCGCCTTTCTCCAGCAGGGATTGAATTTCCTGCGCAAGGAGCGGATCCGGACTCTTCAAAGAGAGATTCCCCGGTGCATTGTCTTGAGGCCTCTGCCGGAAAGGAAGACAGTAGCCGTGGGTTATGATCTCCAGAACCCACACATTTGAAGTAATGGCTTGCCACTCTACAAGATGCTGCGCCAGCCTTCCCCCAACTGGCGAACCATGGGACATGGCCTCATGACTGAGCTGAAGTGACTGTGGCATTGCCTGAGGGCAAAGAGGCAACAGCCGGAGCGTCTTGGCACCTCGAGTACCTTGTTTTCCACCTCTGGCACTCCTACAGTGGCCCCTTTGACTGGCAGCTCCTCTCGCTTTACCAAAGGATGAGTAATAACGAAAGGAACCTCCCCTCCATTGCTGTCTCCTAAAACGAAAAGGCGGAGGTTGTCGAACTGCAGCACCGAACGACTTTGCTGCAGCTTTGGAGGTCTGCAACGTCTCAAGGCTCTCATCAGCCTTGCTGCCAAAAAGATGTTCCCCGTCAAAGGACATGTTGAGGAGCCGGGCCTGCACATCAGGAGCAAACCCCGACTTCCGCAACCACGCAAACCTGCTTATCACGGTGCTCGCCGCCATGGACCGGCTGACGCAATCTGCCATGTCCAAACCCGACTGAACGGCCTCACATATAGCATCCTTGCCATCCTGAACCATGGCAAGGAAACCATCCAGTTCATCCCCTTCGGGAATATGTTCAGCCGCCAAGGAAACAGTTCCACAGAGTGTGCGTGAAACGAGACAAGGCACAAATGGAGTTGGCCACCTGAAGCGCCATACCCCCTGCAGAAAACACTTTCTGCGACCAGCCGTCAAAATGCTTATCGTCCCTATCAGCAGGGATGGTAGGGTACGACGCCTGCTTTGCCGGGGCCGTAGCCACCTACACCACCAAACTCTCTGGAGTAGGGTGCCTGGACAAGTAGTAGGGGTCACTACTGGCGGGGCGGTATTTTCGCGGCAAAGACTTGCTCACTGCCGGGAGACTCTCTGGAGCAGTCCAAGCCGCTGTCACCCTTCTTCGCAGAGCCATATGGAATGGCACCACCGGGTCAGTTGGTGGACCAATGTCGAGGATATCCGTAAGGTCACCCTGAACAAACTCCCCTGGGGGAACAGACCATCCCAAGTACTCTGTGACCCGTGACATAAGTCGCCAGTACGAAGAATTGGCATGAGTGCCAGGCGCAGGCCTACAAAACTCCACCTCCGGAGAGGTGTCCAGCCCACTAGCATCAAGCAGGGCCTGCCTCAGGTCCTCAAACTGGCTATGGCCGAGAGAATCTCGTCAGGCACCGTGTCAGGCACCATGCCATCATCAGAGCCCTCATCCACCTCTGAAATGAACTCCAGATGGCGGTAAACAGGCACAGAACTGGAACCAAAGCCATGCTTGACCTTGGCCAGAGCCTTTCTAGGTGGTTCCCCCGAGCCACGGGGTACCCCCGTCGACACGGCCCCAAAAGCCGTCGAGTGAATTGGCGCTGGCGTCGAGTGAATCGGCGTCGACGACAGACGAGGCGCCGACAGCATAGACGGCGTCGACACAGGCCTCGAAGGCAGAGTCCCGAGCGTGTCCCTCGACATCCTGGGTGCCAAAGGTGTCAACGACTTCCTCAGAGGCAGAGCCACAGGCGTCGATGTCTTCCTCGAAAACTTCACAGGTTCACGCGTGTCGAGGACCTGGACCGGGCATGCCAAGAACGATTCCCCTTGTCCGAGCGGGACCTTTCCCGTGAATCGTGACGACCACCCGAGCCTGAAGGCATGCGAGCGGCGTCTCTCGGCTGATCACGACCGACCCCACTCGGAGGCGCAGACGGACCAGTGCCCTGCGATTCGAGAATCGCCAACATTTTCTTCCCGAAGGAAGCCCATTCCTCCGGTGTCGCATGCTTGGCAGGGAAAGCAACCCGCCGACGGGCGGAGTCCTCGGATGAGGACAGGTTAGGCGACCGATGACTGTGCTTCCGGGAGTGCCTCGACCCACTGGACTTCTGACAACGACGCAGAGAGTTGCCCCTCGAGTCGTCCGTCGAAAGCCCCGCAGACCTCGACTTCTGGGGCTTGGACACCTTACCTACCGATAACTACTTCTTGCGCTCCCCCGCAAGGCTTTCGACGTGAGCGATTGGCAGTTGACACAGTCATCCGTGTCATGGGCCTCCCCGAGGCACCAGAGGCAGGCGTTGAGAGTCTGTGACCGACATCTTGGACCCACAGTCCCCGCACTTCTTAAAGCCAGGATGCGGTGTGGAAGACGAGGTAGACATCTTCACGAAGAATAACTTCACAAACGAACAGGTTTGAAGAACCGAGATGAACAACAGACTCCAAAGAGTCGAGGCGTACCGAGATTCACGAAGCGAACACGTTCGCGAAAAAAATGGAACTGAGGCTACGGGCGTCGTGCGTCCTACTTATCACATTGGGTGCCGTCAGAGGAGGTCCTCGAGGACAGCGCATCGACGCAGGATGCAGAAACTTTTCCGAAGCAGCACAGCTGTGGTGATTACCGTCATAGATACGGAATACATCAGAGGACCCAATCCACCTCGAATACTGCATTACGCAGCTCCTCTTTGCATTGTTGGAGTTTCATTAATTTGAAAGACATTTATTAAATTTTTCCACATGTGGTCAGGTAATGCATTTACTGGATCCTTTTACAAAGGACCATATTTGTTACATTTGGCCTCATCGCATTGAAGAGTGTGCAAAAACATTGACCATATCATCGATGTCCTGCATCATTTTTCAGTATAACCCATAGAACAACATTTACAGGTGTGCACTCAACCGTGCATTATATTCAACTAATTTTTATTGAAGTTCCGCGTTAATACGCAAGAACCTTGTCAATGACAAAATCAGCATTACATTTGTGCCCCACATGCAGCGGATCCACAACCATTCTACCCCTTGTGTCATAATACTGGTATTGTTTTTGCAAAATATGGTGTTACCCTGCGTTTCAAAATGCCTGCAGTAAGATGCTTTAATGTTTCCTTTATATCATTATTACCACCGTATCGACATCCACCATGTACGATCCCTGCCGGCATAATTCTGCAATGTTGGATTTTTTCCATAGTCGGATACTGATTTAACTTAAAACGTAAATATGTGTCCCGGTCTGATTTACCTGGGAATTGCATCAAGTAACTAGCTCTTGGAGTGTACTTGGTAATAAACTGTGCAGTTTCCATGTACTGTTTCAGCGTCGGAAGAGTCTACTTTGTTCCATCATAATTAAATGATCAATTGTTTTTCAGATATATCTTTTGGTATTTCTTACCTGTGACTTTGTACATGAGCACAGCACATTTTCTGTTGAATCAGAATAAATGAGGACAGTAATTTAGACTGACTACAGTGTGGATCTCCCCTCTTGTTTTGTTTAATGTTACATACCGCCCTGAATCCACACTGACACTTAAGGGCTACCCTACCTTTTGTGTAACAGCTCCAGCATGGGCTGACATGGATTCACATGCTCATGAATATTCCCTGTCGTCAGGTTGGGAATCCTCAGTAAAGAAAAAAAATCAGTTTGTTTCACTTATGAACTGTCGTTCTCCTAACAACCAATCACTGGTCTCTGGGTCATACTGCCCACAGCCAATGACTGCCCTCTACTTAAGCCCCTCCTCTGGCAGCCATCTTCAGATTTGGTAGCACGTAAAGTGGCAGTAAGACCAGGAGAAGAACTGCAGAGGGGGTAGGCAGGAGGGTTCACATGTGAATCCATGCCAGACCGATGCTGGAGAACAACAGTTACAGGTAAGTAACTTGTTCCTTCTCCAGCATGGGGTCTGGCATGGATTCACATGCGCATGAATAAAGAATACATAGCAGTACACATATGCACAACCACAGGAGGTGGCAAGGCTCAACATAAAGCATTTCAGCATCTCAAAATTAAGCATCTCTTACCTCCTCACCAGGCTCACTTTCAAGGGAACAGATTGCGCAGCACTGCTTGGCCGACTCTGGTCTCCTCCCTGGTATCCCGGTCGACGCAGTAATCTCGTGAAGGTGTGCGTCGACCTCCACGTAGCAGCCCTGCAGATGTCCAGCAGAGGCACACCAGACAGGAACACTGTAGTTGCAGCAATCGCTTAGGTCGAATGAGCTCTTGGACCCCCAGGCAACGGTCGGTTTGCCAACCGATGACAATACGTGATGCAGCCGGAGAGCCACCTGGAAATGGAAGCCTTGAAGAGGGCCTTCCCTTGGTTCACAGGGCCAAAGTTCCCAACCAGCTGTGATGTCTTCCAAAAACCTCTGTGCTGTCCACGTAGAACTTCAGAGCTCTAGCCACATCCAGTGAGTGCAAAGTCCTCTCAGCCGGCGAGGAAGGTGACGGGAAGAAAACAGGCAACACCAAGGGCTCGTTGAGATGGAAGTCTGACGGCACCTTGGGCATGAGGGAGGGGTGCATCCTCAGCACGACCCTCGTTTCGTGGAATGTCAAGTACGGAGGCTTACAGGAGATGGCCTGGATCTCTCCCACTCGACGTGTGGAGGTGATGGTCACAATAAACGCCGTCTTCAACGACAGGAATTTCAGAGGTGCCGAATGCAGAGGCTCAAACGGAGGACCCATGAGTCTAGTCAGCACCACATTGAGCTCCCACGCCGGGGCCGGAGCCTTCATTGGCGGGAATGAGCGGAAAAGTCCTTTCATGAACTCCTTGACTAGGTGGTGCGACCACAGCAATGACTGCCCCCGGAGCTCTGGTAGAACGTGAGATAGCCGCCAGATTAATTTTGATGGAGGCGTGCGCTAGCCCCGTCTTGCCGTACAGCAAGTACGGCAGCACTTTAGGGGCCATAATCCGTAGAGGGTTTATCTTCCGTGCACGGCACGGTGAACCTCTTCCATTGATGTCTGTAGCACTTAAGAATCGAAGAAGCGCTGGCCTTGGCAAGTACCTCCTTGCAGTCCGCCGGGATCTCGTACCCTCCGAACTCTAGTGCTGCAGGAGCCAGGCCTGCAGGTTCAGCAACCCTGGGTCGTGATGCAGAATCGCGCCTCCTTCCCTGGCGAGAAGATCTGTGTCTGCCAGAAGCTTGACTGGAGGGAACGCTGACATGTCCAGAAGGTCTGGGAACCATATCTGCCTCGGCCACGCTAGTGCGACAAGGATCATCCTGCACCGGGACTATCTGAGTTGACTGACGAGTTGCAGAAGCAACGGCAGAAACGCATAGAGGAACAGGCCGTCCCAGGGGAAGGAGAACGCATCCCCCAAGCTCCTCGGCTGGGAAAACCTGCTGGTGAACCTCTGGCACTTGGAGTTCCTCGCCGTCGCAAAAAGATCGATCTGGGGATTGCCCCATCGTCGAAACAGTAGATCCACTTGATCCTGCTGCAGCTCCCACTCGTGGCAAGAGCGCAGCTCCCTGTTGAGTGAGTCAGCGACAGTATTCTTCACTCCTGCCAGATGAAAGGGTACCAGAAACATCCTGCGCTTCCTTGGACTTTGCATAGTTTGAGAACCCCAGTTCCGTGAGCAGGTGGACGGTCCTTGCTGTGTGTTCGACAGAGAGTTCTCTTGACTTTCCTCGGATTAGCAAATCGTCCAGATAGGGGTAGACGTGGACCCCCTGCAGGCGCAGCTGCGCCCCCACCGGTGCCAGCCACTTGGTGAAGACCCTTGGAGCCGACTTCAAACCGAAGGGAAGGGCGTTGAATTGATAGTGCTGTCCTTGGACCACAAAGCGCAGAAACTTCCAATGTCCCTTGTGGAAATAAGCATCCTCCAAGTCCAGTGACGACAGGAAATCTCCTTCCTCTAACTGTCCCAGCACGTGCTGAAGGGTGACCATCCAGAACTTCTGGCACTTGATGTATTTGTTGAGGCAGCTGAGATCTAGAATGGGCCGCCAACCGCTAGTCTTCTTTTGGACGAGGAAGTACTGCGAGCATACTCCGGAGCCTCTTCGGGACGAGTTCTATCGTGCCCTTTATCAGCATCGCTCATATCTCTAGAAGCAGTTGCAGAACGTGGTTTTCTTTCCTGGCCACAGATGGAAAATGGGGAAACTTCCTTTGGAACTCCAGTGTGTGTGTGTGTGTGGACCAGGGAATCCAGCACCCAACGGTCAGTGGAGATGGACTTCCACACACCGACGAAGTTAGCTAGCCGGCTTCCCACCGGGGTGCTCGTGTGGGGGCCTGACGTCACAGCCAGTTCAGTCCTGTTTTGCCAAGGCCGTACCACCTTGGGCCCTTTGGTAACAACAATTTCCTCGGCCCTCTAGGCTTCCTGGGAGAAAGAATAGGCTGTGTGACGGTAGAAAGAGAAGCTGCCACTGAATCCTTTGGAGGGACCCTGTGACTTGCCTCCGGAAGCCCGAAAGGACAGCCGTCGCTGCTGGAGTGTGCCCAAGGCACAGGCCGTCTCAGTGTCTTCCTTGTGGCCTGCAGCGACTCATCCGCCTTGCCAAACCAGTTGTCCCTGTCGAAGAGCATGTGCCATACCCTCATCTGGATGTCCTGATGGAAGTTGGTGGCCTTGAGCCAACCGCGCTGACGAAGGCAAACGCTGTTGCCCATCTGGCGGAACCCGGTGTCGGCGATGTCCGTGGCAACCGTGATGGCATGGTCCGATGCCACCTCGTCTTCTTGTAGGATTTCAAGGGCCTCTGCCTTCTTGTCGTCCGGGAGGAGGTCCAGGAGAGGGGGGATATTAGACCACAGCTCCCTGACGTAGTGGGCCATGATGGCGAGAGCATTAGCCACCTTAATGGTAGTCCCCGCCGACGAGATGACCGGTCGTCCCATGACATCTAGCTTCTTTCCCTCGCCGTCCGGTAGGGAAGTCTATGCCACCGACCCTGCTGATTTCTTCCTGGCTGCCGCCGAGACGACAGAGCCCTGCACTCAGAGACACTTCGGTGCAGATTCTGGAACCCAGTATTTCTTCTCGTACCGGCCTCTCTTCGCCAGGGCCGAGGACGGGTTCTTCCAGAGGGACAGCCCTTCGTCCGAAATGTCGTCCTACAGCGGGATTGAGAGCACGGTCTTCCTCTTGGCCTCTCGTCGTTGACATAGGAATCCCTCCTTCCTCTTTTCCTCAGGGTGGAGCTGATACAGCTTTGAGGCCCTAGAGATCATGCCGTGGAAGGAGCCGATCTCGTCGGGGGGAGAAGCCCTGGGTACTGGCGACAGGAGATCTGTTCAGTTGTCATCGTCGTCCATACCCATCGTCGCCATATCCAGCTCTGTCTCGTCCCTCCGCGGAGGGGATGGATAGTACGGTGGAGGAGGATGGATTTGTCTCCTCTTAGCTGGTGGATCCTATGAAGGTCCAGGCACCGGATCGCCCGTCGGTGGTGGAGGCAGTTGCGACGGGAGCATTGGAAGTGGTGTGGTGTCCCGTTCCTCACCGCCCTGCTGTTCCTCGTCAGTTCCCTCGTCACTTTCCCAATATGCCTCGTTGGGGTCCTTCTCTTAGGAACTGGCCTCAATGCCCTTCTTCTCAGGCACTGTTGTCAGGCTTGTAAGCTCCTCCTCAGAAGAGATCTCCGAGTCCAGCTGGACCACTGCACCCCCCCCCCCCTTTCTTCTCAGCCAGCGGCGATGGTCTCGGGGAGAAGATCGGCATCGCCTTCACAAGAGTCTTCTCAATGGGCAGAAAGGATGATTCCCTCCGGGCGGGCAGAGAAAACTCTCGTCTTGGTGGATATCTCCTGGTAACCTGCATTCGCGGCCTTCGCTAGGGACGCCACCACTCCCTCAATCGACGCTTTCGCCTGGTGAACCTGGGCCTTCACGACCTTGGGCGCGTCTGAGGCTTTCACCATGGGGGGAGGGTCATCGCCCTGCTCCCCCTTGGCTTTCTCCGTCGGAGTCGATCAGGCCTTTTCCAGAAGCTTACCCAGGTGCTCAGACTTCCTTTTCTTCGCTGAGCCGGAGCGTTGGCTCGTGGTTGACAGTGTCTGCAATGTTGCGCCCAGCCTGGCTGCCGCGGAGCCCATACCAATGGCGCTCCTGGTGCCTGTGGACTTGCGGTGCTTTGCCTTCTGTTGGGCCCCCATCGCCGGAGCGCCCTCAAAAGGTCTTAGAAGACCGCTCAGATTTCTCTTGGGAGATGTATGCTGCCGAGGCTCACCTGCCGCTGGGTTCTTCGTCTCTAGCCACTCGGCGAGCCGCTTGCGATGGTTCTTCAAGGTGCAGGAGGACATGTCCTTGCAGAACGCAGAGGCCTCCTCCACGTGCAATTTGTCTGAGTGTAGGTAGTAAAGGCACCACGAGTGCCCATCCACCAGAAAAATGTTCTGTAGTCCACATCCTGGGCAGATCCTGAACAGAGGTGTCGAGCTATTCGGCCATGTCCATGTGGGGTAGGTCTCAAGAATCTTCTGGAATCCTCCAAGAAGTGAAGTTCGACGAATCGCCCTTGAGGGGCGTAGTTCCAAAAATGGGTCCCCGTTAATCGGATGATGAATCGGTGGAGCTTGAGGCTCAATTAACCAAAAAAAAGAGAAAACTTTTTGAAAAAACACAATAAGCAGTAAAAGCTCGAGAGCTATAGCACAAGGACTCCCAACACTTGAACGTGCAGTAAAAATCTGAAGATGGCTGCCAGAGGAGGGGGCTTGGGTAGAGGGCAGTCATTGGCTGGGGGCAGTATGACCCAGAGACCAGTTATTGGTTGTTAGGAGAAAGACAGTTCAGAGGTGAAATTGAAACAGATTTTTTTCTTTACTGAGGATTCCCAGCCTGACGACAGGGAATATTCATGAGCATATGAATCCATGCCAGATCCATGCTGGAGAAAGACAAGTACCACCTGTAAACTTTTCCCCCTATCTGGTCCCCAAAGAGGCATGGTGTTGGACGAGCCGCCATTTCGTCGGACTGCAAACCACATGCCTGTGTTGAGCCACTTGCTGCGCTGGCTCCGGCCACTTCCAGGACTCTTGGCGATGGAAGTTGGGGCCTACCCTGCACCTCAGGACGGGGCCTGGAAGGTGGATTGCCCTTAGCCGAGTCGCTGGTAGTGCTGCATACAGGTACCCACTCAGACATCTGTCCGGTACTAGGGTGTAGCCCCTTGGGTGAAAACCTGGTAATAGAACCTTGCGGTCCCTCAGCGCAGTCCCCGGTAGGATCTTGCAACCCCCTCGGCCTGGCAGCCGGTAGCAGGAACAGCCTCGGAACCTGCACTGGTACTAGAACCTAATAGGTCCCTCCCACTCTTGTGCTTCCTGGAATCACCTTTGCGGGGGTGCTAATGAAAACAGTGCCCCTACCTTTGGCATAGACTTGTGCTTGACAAATTATTTCAAGTCCTCCGGAAGCGACCTTTCGAAGAGCTCCCGCCACCGAGCTAACCTGTTCTTCAGAGAGCGTGGTGTCAGTGCGCCGCACGCGGTACAGCCCTCCCAGCCATGGTTGGGGCCAAGGCAGCGAAGACAGAGCGTGGGGGTCTGATGTAGGGAGGAGCGGGGGGGGGAATCTAGCCGCGCTGACTGCACCTTTTTAAATACATCAAGCATACAGGACTTAAAATCCTCCCACTCTTGGCGGGTAGTAGACCCCGCCAACGGCTTACCTTTATCCGTCGACATAGAGTCCTGAGGGTGGTGGTGCCTTTTCTTCTTTCAGGACTAGGACAAATGGCTCCTCGAGTGGGACCATTTTTTCTTCCGCCCCTGTTTTTTCTGGCGGTGTGCCCCTCAGTTTCGGCCTCCAAGGACAGAACCGTCGACAGCGCTTGTCAATTTGAGCAGCTAAACTCACCGCCCATCGCAAAGGGATTTGTGCTGCACCAGTCAGTTCTGTGACGTGTGCCGAGGAACCAGAGAGACAACTCGTGTGGGTCAGTGATGGACATCTTGGTGCAACAATCAGAACACTGCTTGAAGCCACACACCTGAGCGACCGACATATCGCGTTGAGGAATTGGAAAAACATTTTCTGACAAAAACTTTGAGTGAGTTGAAGACTTGCCTGTGTTCCCAAGCAGTGTGTTAACACGCAGAAAAAAAGAACTGAAGTATAGGGCGTAGTGACAAGGTATTTATACAATGCCTGACGTCATGTCCGGAGCTGACAACCAGATATCGAGCAAGACGGATTGATGGTCTGGTCTAGGTCCACTATGCCACCTGTGGAAAATTCCCCAAAAGCAGAGCTGGAGGGAATATCAGATGAAGACTCTGCGGGAGAAAGGCAATCCACTGAAGAGTGGAAGAATCTGAGTGCTTTGGTGTGCTTGCTGATCCTGATGGGACAGAGGCTGGGGAGCATTTTACACCTTTCTCTCATTGGTTTAGTGAATTTTAATTGCCACGGCTAACAGGCGTTTAGCCTTTTCTTATACTAGCTGAAATAACAAAAGGGCTTACCTCTGTAACACTGTACAGTGGGTTGAGTAAACTGCCGACACATTGCAATCCCAAAAGATTTGGCTGCAGTTTTGGAGGCCTGTAGCTTTTCATCAGAGTTTGGCCCAAATAGATGGACATGCCCGTTGATGGCACACAATGGTGTCGCTTTGATATCTGGCGCAAAGCCAGATTTTCTCAACCGCGAATATATCTGCGATACGGAGCTAGTACTGACGGCTCTACCCACGCAACGTACAGTCCTGACTGGAGTACTTGACACATTGCTTGTTTCCGATCGAAACTATGTCCTTGAAGCAATCTCTAATTCACTCCTTTAGGATATTTCTGTTGCCTCATATCACAGCCCACACGGTGTGGACATATTTGGCAAGTAGAGTTTATAGCCTTTAGGGCCAAGCCGCAGAGGTGTAAACCTTCTTGGAAAGAGTAATGCATCTTTCGTCAACCCTAACTTGGAGATGGATAGGTACTTTTTTTTCAACCTGCATTGGCAGCTTTCACTAATAAACTTTCAGGACTGGGGTGCTTGGAGAGGGAATATGGTTCTGTAGAGGCAGGTCCATATTTTCAGGTCAAATCCTTATGCACTACAGGTGCAAAACAGTTTTTTTTCCCCCGCCGGACATTTCTTAAAGTTGATCTCCGAGTGCTGCACAGAAAGGAAGAACCAGTTCCTTTGAAGGGCCCTTGTCTGTGTTGGTTCATATTCAGTTACTTCCCTTATGGGGGGAGCCAACCCAAAGGTCTCAAAATCTTGTTCATAACCCTCAAGTATGAGGCATTTGGGTGGGCATAACAGCCAAGCTGAATGAAGTCGACTTCCGGGGAGGTGTACTAGCTCCACCTACGTTTCAAACCTGAATGATAGTTGGCCTCCGTCATCCAAAATAGTTTGAAATGATCGCATTAAATCAATCCAACTGCTGGGCACACCTCGACATCTAGGTTGAATGTACAATCAATGCAAACAGGTCCTTCAAAGCAGGTGCCGACACAGCATCAAGGGATGCCAAAGGAGTTTGGAGGAAAAGGGGCTGTTTGCAGGCTACGACAGCCCAAAGACTACATTTCCCATGAAGACATGGGTTTATGGAGTACAGGCACATGCGCACGCTCGCTATTTAAACCCCTCCCCACGCCCAGGCCTCAGTTAAGTGCACGTGGTTATCTGGGAGGGGGAGATGAGTTCTGGGGGAGACTGTAATTAACCCCATGGTGTGAGTGTCTCAACACTGTTCCGTTACGAACGCTAATTAAGTGCACGCTGCTGGGGCACAGAGTGTTTGTTTGCTGCCACGTGAGCCACGATGCAGCCTTATCTCATGAACTCCAATCTGTGCAAGCCGAGGAAAGCAGGATTCAGGTTTTGAACGTTCTTGGTATGCAAACTGCAGTGTGTGGGACTCTATGTATTGTTCATGGCTGCTTGCTCTTGTCAACTCCTAAAAAGGGTTTGGGGGCAAAGTATGTTCAAGCCACATTGCAAGTCACAAGTGTGTCCTATGGAAATCACATCTGCCAGGTGGCAAGACAAGGGGGTGCTCTTTGATATATGCAAATGTGTAAGGTGATTCCCTGCTACAGGTCCCTTTTCATGTTGTGTGCTATAGCTTTTGTCTGGAAGTTATTCTGATAACATGTGCTTATGTTAGTCGCCAATTCGGAATGAAAGGTGTGTGATACGGGTTCTAGGGCCAATAACCTAACTAAGAAGGGTGTTGTACTGCTGCAAGGTGAAGATGCAGGTGGTGTTTTCACGTTACTTAAATGAGTTCCATTATGTGCATTATATTTCCCCTCACCCCTCCAATTCAAGAATCCTAAACCTCTTCCTGGTTACCTTAAACACCACCTACCTATCCACAACTTCTCCCCAACCCTCTCCCCCCCAATTGGCTGCCTTGAGGTTACCTGTACATACTAAAATCAGGAGGCCGTGCCAAAAAAGGTGGGAGGGGTCAACTGCATTTGGCTTCTGTGGTCGGGAAGGAGTTGCGTGATACTCCAGAGATGTGACAAGGAGTCCTGGTCAGTCTTGTTGGGCATTATGGGTTCCGGTTTTCTCCTTCGGATCCGAGGTGGAAACCGAAGGGGATGTTTTACTGAACATTTCCATTATTTTCAAACTGAATTCTTCCATTTCTATGTCGAGACAGATATGGATGGGAAACGTACTAATCTGTGGGTTGAGTGCCCAAGTCGTCTTTTTTGAAGTCTAAGAATAATGATGGGAGTTGCTTCTTGCATGGGACCCTTTTCAACGTTTGCTGATTCCTTTTGGGTCTGTCTGGGGATTTTTCAGCTGCCTCAGTCCTCCTTCCTTCAGACAATTTATGTTTTGAAGGGGTGGTATTGGACGAGTCGAGTGACATGCCTCAGTCACTGACTGTGTCTGGTAGAGGCACCAGAGACATTTGTGAGTATCGGTGAGGAACATTTTAGAGTCGTAATCTCTTGAAACCACAAATTTTGGGAGTCGACATTTCCTAAGACATGTCGCAATTTTAGAGCTGCACCAGAAACATTTCTGAGGTTTGAGGATGAAGCGAGCCGAGGGCCCTATACACACGGTGCTCCCTGCTGTCTAAACGTTTGAGATCTGCTTAAGCAGGAAGAGTAGATCTAAAATGAGGACTCCATGGGAGAACACAACCCATTACGAGGAGCGGACTTTGAGAACTCAGCACCAGAAGGTAGAGCTGGATGACACCAGGACAGTCTGGTGAACATCTGTGGAGCTGGAACCCAGCCAGCAGGTGTGCGGTTGGCATATGCTTTTGCTGGCCTGACAAAGTACAGTGGGCCCAGCAGCTGCCTCTGGGTCCAAAGCCACTGGTGCCTTGGCAAAGGAATCAAGAATCTGTTGCCAGAATGCCTCCCCACTCCACCGGACTCAAGGACTAAGTGTGACATTACCTGTGATGCTGGTGAGGATTCCTCTGGGGTAGCCCTGGAGGACGAAGAATACGGATAACTTAAACGTGTTGCAGTACGTTGGGATGAAACTCCAGATGGCGTCACTTCTCCCCAGAGTAACTCTCCTTTCCATGAGGCTAGGGAGGTGCGGCCGCCAACCAATAGTGCCACTAGGGCAAGTAACATGTGGGAGGAACTTCCCTCCGGTGGATAAAGACGGAGGCCGGGACACGGCCCCATTAAATGCCAACTCCACAGTGTAATAGCCACCCCCTAAACCTTCTCTACCCATGATACAGTCTGAAACCATGTGTTATTGTAAACTGTCAGACAATTTCTCTGTACCAAGTACAGAGTTGAAGATCCTGAGCATGTTACAATCAAGTAGGAAGAGTGCCTGACTAGCTGCTGTCAATCGTACTGTTGTTACGCTGGGGTAGTCCCTGCTATTATTCTTTTCAGAAAGGAACAAGAGGGTCTAGAGAAGGAGACCCATGTGCAGGGTGTGCTTGGTCAGAAAACAAAAGTGCGTTGGGTATGTCAGCAGTCGCAGCAGAAAGTGGAGAGAGCATATTGCAAGTCAGCAAGATGTCTACATTAGTAGCAGTAGTCAGGGTCTGACTGGGACACGAAATAGGCCCAGTCACCCAAACAAAAGTAGCCCACTCCTCGCTTCAATAAAGTGGCTCACCCCTCGCTTCAAAAAAGTGGCCCACCCCTCGCCTCACGACCCTGGACCTCTGATGACATCACCGGTAGTGATGTCATTTGGCCCTACCCCAAAGTGACATCCCAGGAAGCGATGAAACACGACCTTTCACCCCTTGACAAAACAGGAAGTGGCATCAAATTGCATTGTTTTTCAGTACACTACGAAAAATATGGTTAAAATTTCACTAATGTGATATAAATTTCATACAAGAATGGATCACATATGTATCATTAATATCTGTGTGTATAGATCCATATTGCAAGCAGACGTCCAAGGATAAATTATATGTTACTGTATAGCACTTACGCTGAAGCTCTTTTTTTGGTAGAAAAAATAATCATACAATATCACCCAACCTGTGTCGGTGCTCATTTATCAACCTAAGAAGGATGAAAGGCTTTTTTAAAAAAAAATAAATTAAAAAAAAGGCGGAGGGTGGGAGGAGGAATTAATGAGGTTTTCTTTTTCAAACTGCCCAGGCGTGGCCAGAAACCAGCCCCCACTTCAAGAGACTGAGGAAGGGTGAAACTGGTCCAGCACCCTTCCAGTCTGGGAGAGGGAGACTGGGCAATACAAAGGTGAACCTATCGAGAAAAGGTTGAGTGGAGTGGAAAAGACTGAGCAGGGGACGTCAAGAGAATATTTGGATAGTCGATCGAGAGCCGACATAATTGAAACCAAGAGAAATAAGTTACTCACCCCTTTCCTCCAAACTGCATGGCCGTCCCACCCAAGGGGCGGGAGACAAAACCTTTTTCACCAGAAAAAAACCTTCTCCCCATTTAAATTTAGAGGCACGCGGGGTGCGGCCCTCGAAGCATGCGCTGCCCTGACTCAGCCATCCGGCGCCACACCTCAGTCCTCATTGACGCATCAACAATAGATTCAACATTGCCTAATGACACCAGTATTATTAGGGGGGGGTGCGGGGAGGACAGTGGGACGTATGGAGGAAAGGGGACTAAGGACCAAGAGTACATTAGCCACTAGGGTGAGTAGCTTATAATTACTCTTACGTCCCCCCTTTCCTCCAAACTGCATGGGCGATTACAACTGGATGTAGCCCCAGGGTGAAGAGGAGACCTTCCTTAAGCAAATAGGTTCCTGAGAACCACCTGTCTGAAAGCCGCATCAGATCTAGAGCCGGCATCCAAACAGTAACGCTTGCAGAAAGCAGAGGGAGTGGCCCAAGTGGCCGCGCTGCTAATGACTTGCCAAGGGACCTGGCGCTGGAATGCGATGGCCGTTGCCTTGGCACTGACTGCGTGGGCGTGCATATTGGCTGGAAGCAGCTTGTGCTGGCCCTCGTCCGCTTCTTTGATGGCCGAGACCATCCATTGGGATATGGATGCCTTGGAGGCCTGATCTTGAGCGTCCGAAAGTGACAAACAGGGTGTCCGAATTGCGGAAGACCTTGGTCCTGTCCAAGAAGAATTGTAGGGCACACCTGACATCCAGGCAGTGCAACACTCTCTGTGCTTCATCTTTAGGATCGGCAAAGAACATAGGAAAGACCATTTCCTCGTTCAAGTGGAAAGCAGACAGCACCATGGGCAGAAATGCTGGGTGTGTCCGCAGGACTACTTCGTCCCTGTGAAAGGTAGTATATGGTTCTGAGGTGACCAGCGCCTGGATTTCGCTGACTCTACGAGCCGAAGCCGACTAGTTAGGCTGTCTTGATGGTGACCAGCCTGATGTCCGCGGACGCCATTGGCTCAGACGGTTTGTGCGTGAGGGCGCCCAAGACTATGTTAAGGACCCACACAGGGGGGCGGCCTCTTGATGGGCGGGTAGAGCCCTGCAAGCCCCATCAAATGTTTCTTGACGATAGGATTGGAGGAGAAGATCATCCCCTCCTCAGAGAGTTCCTGTAAGCCCCAATGGCTGCTACGTATGTACGGCAGGTGTCCACCTGCACCCCAGAGTGGGTGAGGTTGCGCCGAGAAGGAGTGCACGTTGTCCAAAGAACATGCCAGGGGGTCGATTTCCTTGGAGTCTGCCCAGTGGCAAAACCTGGTCCATTTACTTTTATACTGGGCTCTGGTAGCCTTGCTCCTTGCGCCCTGTATGATTTCCAGATTAGCCTGGGAGAGGCTGAGGTGCCGCAGCGTTACCTGCTCAGGTACCACGCTGTTAGGGCTGGTTTTTGAGGCGCAGGGTGGATGACCCTGCCCCCCTGATGCGTCAGATGTGCTGGGCCCGTTGGGAGGTGAATCAGAGGCATCTCCGAGAGGCTGAGCAGCTCCGAAAACCATGGCCTAGCCGGTAACCATGGAGCTATTAGAATGATGCTGAGCTGGTGAGAATCCTTGATCTTGCAAATCACTGTGAATCAGCAGAGTGGGCAGGAAGGCATAAACGGACATGCCATTCCGCTGAAGCCGAAATGCGTCGCCTAGGGAACTGGGGTCCTGTCCCTGCCAGGAGGTGCACTGAGGGCACTTCTTGTTGTGCTAGGTGGCGAAGAGATCCACCTGGGGATGACCACACCTGTTGAAGATTTCCTGAATAACGAGGTTGTTTAGCTGCCACTCGGAATTGTCAGCTCCCAACCTGCTGAGCCTGTCTGCCTCCAGGATGGATTCTGCCAGGAGGTGGACTGCTGTGAGGTAGATGTCGTTTTCCAGGGCCCACTCCCACATGCTGACTGCCAGTCTGCACAGGGGGAGGGGGGGGGATCTTGTGCCTCCTTGCTTGTTGACGTAGTACATGCTGGTTGAGTTGCCTGTCTGGATGAGGAAAACCTTGCCCCTGAGAAGTGGTAGGAATGCTTTGAGCACTAGCCTGATGGCGTTCAGCTCTAACCAAATGATGTGGTATTCCTGCTCCTGTCGAGGAATTAAAGTGCAGCTGAATCCTCATTCTCAATCTTGTGTGTGGGACGACTAATAGAACCGCTGCCAAGGGACCCAGGGGATGCTGGTGCCACCATGCAGAGGTCCCCTTTCTGCTGAGGAAGTGGGTGGTGGCCCTCTTGATGGCCGAGATCTTGTCCGCCGACTGAAATACCTTCTCGGAGCATGTGTCCCTGATGAGGCCCGAGAATGTAATTCTCATCGTGGGCTGCAGCTGCGACTTCTTGAGATTGAGCGAGAAGCCCAGATCGTGCAGTGTGTGTTTTTAAGGGCATGGGAAGAGTGGTGAACAGCTTCCGGAGATGTATCCCGGACGAGCCAGTCGTCGAGGCATGGGTAAATGTGGAGGCCCTGTGCTCCGAGGGCCCGAGTTGAGGCCAAAAGGGAGAATCTTAAATCGGAAATGGTCGCCCATGACCCTGAACTGTAGGAAAGAAAGATGTGGCTGCCAAATCAGGAAGTGTAGGTACGCATCCTTTAGATCCAAGGGAGCACATTGACTCTCCCTTACACAATGTCTCCGCTATAAAAGCTGGTGTAACCATCTTGAATATTTTTTTAGAGGTAAGGAGAGGTTGCGGGTGAAACGGTCCAGCACAACTCTAAGGCCCGCCTGGTTCTTCTGAATGGCAAAAATCCTGGAGTAAAAGACCAAGCCTTGCTGGGAGGCTGGGACTTCCTCCACTGCCTGGCTCTCTACGAGCGACCGGATTTCTGCCAGAAGAGTTGCTGTCCCAACTTGAGGGAGTGGAGGCTGGGATGGGTAGGCGCTACCCTGTGGAAACTACGGAGAGGATCCAGTGGTGCGCGAAATTCTGGCACCAGAAATGTGCAATGAGTGCAAGCCTTCCCCCCCACTGGAGACACTTGGACACAGAGGGGCATGTCATGCCTTCTTTCCCTCGGAGGCTGACGCGGGGGAGGGGGACTGGAAAAAGCCCTGCCCCCATACCCCCTTTGTTGCTTGCACCGGTTTTGGGATGGCGAGTGGTCAGGCTACCTGGATCTCTGTTCCTGGAAGCCACGGAACCCTCTGTACGTATGCCCTTTGAGCGCTGCTGTGACTGGGTGTACGACTTGGGCGTGGTCTTGGTCAAGATGGATAAAGACTTTGCCGTTTGTGAGCTGTTTTTCTTTTTGTCCAGCTCCTCGTCCGTGGTGGAGTGGAAGAGCCCCCTGCCCCCCAAATGGCAGATCGCATATGCGTTCCTGGACGTCCGGGTTGTATTTCGTTGCCTGTAGCCAGGCTGTCCTTCTCTTGTCCGTAGCGATACAGATGGCATGGCCAGAGGTGTCAATATGGGCCACGGTGGATTCCTGCAGCACCAGCTTGGCCTCAGCCAGTCCCGCCTTGTAACGTGTTTGGCTCTGCGTAGGGTGTCCCGGGAGGAAGTCCTCAATTTCCCGCCATAACCTTTGGATAGCGGCCACCAGCATGGTATCCGCGTTGGCCTGACGAAGATGTAAGGATGCGTTGGAACACAGCTTATCGTACACCTCCAAGATGTTCTCCTCCTTGCCTAGTAGCGTGGCCGCGGAGGAGGCTGAAGCCGACTGAGGCTTGGAGTGTAGTGATGCCGCAGCGATCACCGAGGAGTGTGGCTGAGGATGGGCCGGTAGCAAGAGTGTATCCCCTCTCCATCCGCCTGTACTTGGCGTCCAGGTGTTGATTGACCGGCTGGACAGAGTGGGGTTTGAGCCAACCTTTTTTGGCCCGGGAGACTGCATCGATCTGCAGTGAAATTCCCGTTTTGGCAGAGGGGCGTCGTGCGGACTTCAGCCAGAACCCCCTCTGCCGGCTGCTCAACCTCAGGTTGGGGTAGGCCAAGGTACTCCGCCAGCCCTGCAAGAAGTTTGTGGAAGGCCATGGCTGTGGATGGTGTGTCAGGATCCTCCTCCTCATCCGTATCCTGTGGGTCAGGAGGATCCTGCGTAGGTGGAGGAATAGCGGGATCCGGAGGCTGGGGTATGGGGACTGGAGCCGGAGTCTGGTACAGAACTGCCTGGGAAGGCAGAGGCTACGCTGAGGTGCCAAAGGAGGAGCCTGTGGTGCCGGTAGCAACGTAGGGAGCGCGTCCCTGAGGATAACCCCCATCCGAGGTGATTTCATGAGCCAGAGGAACCTCTTGAAGAACCCTTCTTCACAGGCCGGAGAGGTGATAGGGGATACAGACGGGGTAGCGGGAGGCTGCTGGAGCCGCGGCATACCCTACCCGTAAGGGCGCAGTGGGAACCTGCCCTGCGCAAATGAAGGATAGGCTGTTGGCCATGTACCTGGTTGAGGCCAGTGCTACCATGACACTCGTTCTTCGCCAAACACCTGGAATGGCGTAGGACGGGTGCCGATGTCTGGCGCGGTAGCCATTTTGTCGAGCTGCCTGCCACGTGCCCGCGTCGTGTTGCTCGGCTCGCTGGGCCCAGCCTCCTCAAGACTCTTGAGTGTTGATTGAGAGGCCTACCCTGCTCCTCGGGTCTAGGCCCGGTAGGCGAGACACCCACAGCCCGTGGGCCGGTAGAGCTGCATTTAGGCATCCCTGCGGCAGTATTGCCGGTTCTAAAGCGTGACCCCTCTGACATAATGCCGGTAAAAGGGCCGAGCCCCTCGGGTGTAGACCTGGTCAAATAACCTTCCGGTCCCTCAGAACTGTCACCGCAAGGATCCGAGAATCCCTCGGCCAATAGCTGGAGCAACCTCGATGGTCCCGCCCACGCGGGTGAGTCCTTAGAAAGGAGTCTCCCTTGCAGGGTGCAATGGAAAATAGAGGCCCTACCTTGGGATCTGGCTCGATGTTTCAGAAAGTTCTTGAGGTCCTCTGGAGGAGACTCCTGGAAGAGCTCCCTCCACCTGGCTATTCTGTTCTTCAGCGATTTCGATGACAGGGCGTTGCACGCTGTACAAGCTTGCCAAAGGTGATCTGGGCCAATGCAATGTAGGCAGAGGGCGTGGGGGTCTGAATGTGGGAAAAGCCTGCTGCAGGATAGGATGGACACCTGCTGAACCCTGTGGAAGTCGACATGCGCCGGGGAGGAGCGTGATACCTGAGGACTGAGTACCTGAATGATAACTCCTGGACCCAGGGGTCTTTCAGAGCACCATTGGCAAAAACAGTATCCTCCTCGTGTATAGCCCGAAAACTGCCAGTCTCCAGGGCACGTGCCTGAGTCAGAGGATACATTTTGCGACACACAACGGTATGCAAGAGGTTATCTTCCTTCCGTTTCCCTCATCCCCTTAACCTGCCAAGTGTCGGTGCCCCTTTGAAACCAACAGGACACACGTTTTTCCTAAAAGAAGGAAGAGAAGTCTTTGTTACAACTCTATACGAGCGATACTGGTTTCAAGAGACCAAAGAGCAATAGACAAGGCTCTTCCTCGTCCCAGTTGGGCACGGTAGAGAGGCGAGGGAACTCTTGTAGCAAACTACAAGATTTGTTAAAGAAGTGGAAGATAAGTTAGCCTGGAAGAGGCTTGGAGAGAAGTGGGGAGCATGCTAGGAGAAAGAAGTCATTCTCATAGCCCCACCTTGAAATTGTGGAACTTTGTTCCTTTTTGTTTTGAAGTTTGGAACCTCCCCTTTATTTGTGAACCTTGGAACATTTCCTGAGCTTGAGAACGCTGCATCTTGAGACTCACACCCAGGAGAAGGGAGTCATTCTCCTGGATTTTGGAAATAACCCTTTTTCTTAGATTAAGATTTGCATTTAAGTGGTAGGGATAGAATAGAAGTATGGAATAGGATGGTGAACATTTTATTTGGACTATACAGACTTTCCAACTATTGTAGTTTGTTTGAGATAGGGAAACCACCTCTAGTAATGGGATGGGTAGGTTTGCTTATCCTAAGAATAAAAGTCAATAGCAATCAATATACAGCTGTTTGGTCAGACTCATTCCAAGCTGCCGCAATACCCACCGATTGTCTTCGAGTGCATGGACTCACAGGAACTGAAATTGCACCTTGAGGGGGTCTGATACAGAATCACCTCCTGCAGTCAAGCAGTTAATTCCTTTGTTCTGGTGGGAGTGGGGGGAAGAGTGAGGGTTTATGCCTGATCCAGTAACTGGAAAAATGTAATGCTGTCTTCCAGATGGGCACCAAGTGCGTGTGGAAATGAAACTGTGGTTATGGGGCATAGTGGTTCCATACATTCTGGACCCAACATCATATCAGGCATTGGGCGTGCACTGGCATCAAGCATAGCCGACACAGAGCCATGCTGTGCCCCTGGTGGCAACATTTACTGAGACAGCAAGCACTGGATAATCAGTAGGAGGAAGTAATCCATTGGAAATAAGAGGATCAACTTTTAAAGGAAACTACTTACCAATACCCCAAATCCTGCAATAAATACACAGCGACAAATTAACAGCATCAGGGAACACAAGCGACTCAGTAATAATCACATTTTCAACTGCATCCACATAGTTTTATTTTTTTTTAATTAAACCTGCTTTTTTCTCCTAATAAAGTCACATGGTCTACCTTCAAATTCCCTGTCCCTCCCCCACCCCCCAACCTAACCCACCCTCCAACCAGCCCCATCACTTCTTCAATCCACTCCAAAAGCAAAAGCCATGGCAACTGGCCCCAGCAAGGTGAAAAATGAGGCGCTGCCAAGTCTACACGCACACAATCCTCAGAAAGCATCTGCACAGTGTGATCGAGGTGAATTACATTACAAAAACAAGCAATAGCTCCCAGTCAAACAATCTCCCCCCACCCCCCAAAATAAGTACCGGCTCAAAATCTTCCTCAAAAAAGTGATCAAAAGAATACACATTAGCGACCTGTGAAATACCCCCTCCCCAACCCCAGCATACATTTTTTCCAAATCTTGTTAACACATTTTCAAAGATAATTTCAAAACATTTTAAAAATATTTTTGCAGCATCAAAAGCATCTTATTTTTTGTACATTTAAGGCATCTGAACAGAAACAAAAACAGAAGTATACATTTGCATTTACAAAAGTTTTCTTTTCATTTGTTTTCATCTTTCACAAAATGTACACAACAGGCAGCCCGCAGTCCATCTCGGATGTGTGTCCTAAACAAGTCCACGATTTCAGGCACAGGGCAGCCTGCCAGAGCTTTTAACAGAAACAAACCAGAGCTGCTCTGGGAGCAGAACCGGCCGCAAGTCTGGGTTTTGTACAGAGTTTATTCTCGTTTGTTTAGTAGTCCATAGAGCGTTTTAGCTCCCATCTTTTCTGGATTCCTTGCTGATGGTTCCAAGTCCCTCTCTGGTGCCTTTTCCAAAAGTCCTGACACCACACGGGGAAAAATATATATTTCGGAGGGAGGCAGGGAAACCAGAGGTGATGCAGGACAAGTAAAGCGGCTCTTTGAGCAAATGTTTAAACACATCTGGTGGTTCTAGCTACAGTTTTACATTCAGTCCCAGATGTTATAAACCATTGATACAAACTTTTACAATATACAAATAAAAAACAACAAAATAAAAACACTTGACATGCAAGCCAGGAACAGCAGGGATGCCGAGCAGGATGGAAAGTGTAGCAAGTTCATGTCCTTCCCTAAAATTATCCCATCAGGGGATTTACCGCTTCAATTGCCATGCTGCTGCTGCTTCTCAATTTCCTTCCTTTCCAAGTTCAGAAGGAAAGGAAAGCACCATGCAGGCCGATTGTCATGACATACCCAGGAGCACAAACTCATGTACAGTCCCACCACTGCCCTTCTTTGGATAATTAACACAATGTGCCACTAAAGTGGACAAGCATCCAACGAGTGGCAGCCATCACCAGTTGTCATATTCCCAGGCAAGTGGGTCAAGCTAAACATCTAAACTTGGGCACGCAAAAAAAGACAAACACACACATGCCTAGGGCAACTAGGCTCTCCTGGTTCAGCTTGAAATATCCATGAGCAACATTCTCACAAAATTAAAATCCCCAACAGGCTTTCAAGACATCCATACCAGCCAACAATTGGCAACACCCTACCCCACAAAGTTGTCACCCTGCTGCCAAGGGCTTCAGCATACCAGGTAATCAAGCTAGATGCTAGCAGGACCTGACCCTTATATTAAAGGGCAGCAGAACGAACCCACACACATTATAACATGTCAACAAATGTCAACATACTTTTTTTTTGTTTTTCAACTGCAATAGTATATTAAAAGCCAACATATCTTTTTTCCTTATTGCTATGTATTTTCATAAAACAAAAAAACATTTAAGTAACTTCATAATACTGCAGCAAAGAGCACACACCTACTAAAATAAGGCCCCCAACCCAAACGCACCTGAACTTTCTTATGTATTGGGGAGGCAAAGGGGGGTTGGGGCAGGAGGGGGTGAAAACTCCTGATGTTTCAAACAATACAAAAAATGTACATTAACTTGACTTGAGCTGGCATATCTCGCAAACTGGCACTAGCTGAAAGTGGCGGTGGAAGATAACAATTGGACGCCGGGAGGTTAAGGACATATGAGTATCCGCTCCATGTGCCATCTAGCCACTATATCATTCATTCATTGTGCCTTTGAAAGGGGGTGGGAGTCGGAGGGGTAGGGAGGGGTTTACAAAGACAGTTTAAATAGAATTCCCCTTGAAATAATCAATCTTTTAACAACTAAACACAGCATCCATTTTAAGAATTTCTATTACAGAATTGGAAACAAACGTGCTGTGACAAGGGAGGCACTTACTTTCTCAACAGCTTTTAGTGTTGATTGGTGTGCGCTACACACAAATGCAGACAGTCCAAATGCCAGCAATGTTGCATACTGCTAAGCAATCTAGAAAGCTTTTACATGTGACCACCTATTTAAAAAACACATAAAAAACTAACTGTGCTCTGTTCCACTAATGGGCGTCAAAGAATACATGCTTAATAATTATTTTCTAAAAATGTTTGTTGCAACACTCATAAGCATAATAATGACATATGTGCAGTTATCTGCATTTGGTTGCAACATCCAGCTTAAAGTTTTTGGCCAACCATCATTAGACCATGTTTTTTTATATGAAGCCCCCATTAATTAGAAGGAAATACGTTGTTGATTTGTTATCTATGAATACCATGGGCTGATGTCTGGTCCCATTTTAATGCCAAGAGTTGAGGTGAGCCTGCGCAATGCTTAGCAACCATTCACACAGAGCACAAGCTGAAAGTGGGCTAGGCCGAAAAGGTGAGAAACATCCACAAGACCAGAATTCAAAGTTCTTTACAAGAACACAAAAGTCTGCTTCTTAAAGAAGTAGAGACCCCCCTTTAGGCACAACCCATCTCATTCTCCGAGTACACAAACATACAGATATATGTATACATGTTAGAAAGTGTGACTGGGAGGGCCGGGGGTGGAATGGGAGGGTGGGGAGAAGAGCATCTGAATCAAGGTTCAGTAGAACTATATGTATAGGGAACTCTAGGATCTCCATGACACATGCAAGACGGGAGTGAATAGCTCATCTATTCCTGCTTTGCATTCTGGTACTTTAATTCCTCATTCACAGTACAATGGGAACAGTATCATCACAGGTGCCGAAACGCTGGGGAAAAAGCAGGATCTGATGAGTTGGTCTCAAGACATTGGACACCTTACAACCACCCGAAACACATGCGCGCATATGCATCTCAAAGCACCAAAGGGAACATAAGTATTTCTATCAGATCTACAAGAAAAGCTATCATTCTGTGCTGTGCAAATAGGGGAATCAGAGCACTGGTTACTGCGTGCAGTGGCTGTCATTCAGAGAACCCAATTCCAACATTAACCCACAACAGATGCAAAAAGAACTAGAGTTGTCCTTGCCAGGGAACAGTCGCACACAGATATTCAATTACTCAGCTGCGATGTAAACCAAGGGGATGAATATAGGGTGGAGGTGGTATCTGAATCGCAGGTGCCTTATTCTCAAATAAACGGCTCTAAAACGTACCTAACTCAAAGAAGCACCTATTTCCTCGTCAGTGTGAGCAGCCATACACATATTATCCACCTACCAATATCTGAATTGCAATAACTAGTGACTACATTTCTTAACCCCGGACATCGACAGCCACAAATGTACAACTAAGGCCTCAATGTGAATTAACAGCATTGCAAAGAAATGGGTACTTTAAAGAAAATAAATTTGGGGTGGGACAATGGCTTCAATCACATGCTCTAGTAGAGCACATGGCACATATCTAAGGAACGTTTCGAAAAGTGTTAAATATAAACAAAACAGCACATAGTGGTAAGTTTATCAGAATTTAAAGAAGGAAGGAATCGAAAGAAGATAAGTGTTACAAAATCACTACACTCCTCACCCAATAAACTCTTGTTTATGTACTGTAGGAGACTAGCTTTAATATCAACACATACTTTTTAGCAAACATCAAGGCAAACTTCTATCTCAGCATGTAGTCACCTTTAGAATAAACTGGACCTCTCTCAAGTAAACCATGTTAATTCAAAATCTCTCCCTCGTACCAAAGCATTGCAGGCCATACAGTCAGGCAGTCTCGGCGTCAACAGATTCTAAATTCCCCTACTCTGGGACTTCGCAACGATTCAGAGATGCAATGAGCAAGAAAGTTATCCTTTGGGATAAAAGGCAACTACTGGTTTATGCCAGAACTCCAAGGCAGAACGGCGGGTGAGCATCTGGTCACTTTGGCATATGATGCGAGACAAATCTCATCTATTCTTGCAACAAGAAAAGTGTCCATTAAGGTTACAGATCCCATTTGAAATGGGATCAGCTAGTGCTGCTAAAGTTGGCAGCGCTTTCCCTTCAGAAATGTACGTCCACGCTCCAAGACTATCAGGGATGGAAGTGTTGAACCCAGGAACTGGCTGGCAAGATGAAGTAAAACTTAGTCTTGTCGAACTCAGAACATAGCCTGAAATGCAAGGCGACTTGCTATTGGCTTTATCACCTCTCTAAGAACCACTAGTCTTCCCACATCTAGAGCAAGCTACTCTCCAAGCATGACAGTGCCTAACAAACTTTACTCAACAGGCCCACAATTAGTGCCTCCAAATGAATGAAACACTGAGTAATTTGACAGAATGCCTGACATATTAGGAGTAGTTGTAGGTGAGAGCAGCAACATTTTCATGGGTTGTGTTTTACAAGAGAATTACAATGGCATATTTTTTCTACCAGATTCTTGCTGCAAATTGATGCTGTGTGGAAGGGCCAGCAAATTAAGGGGTACAGAGAATATGCCATAATTATTGTGCACATTTAAGTAAAAAAATTACTGGTTACATTTCTAGGAAAGGACTGCTACAATTTAGTTTCCGCAGTTTTGCGTAAGGGAAATATAGATATGTATATAAAAATAAAGAATATTAGGTAGTTTGGAAAATCAACCACTGCCTCTCCCATGCCAGTTCAGTATACATATAATTAGTTAATACTTACTGCACAGGTGTGAGCATTACATCAAGGTGCTCACCACCCCCTCAAACACTGCCCCTCAAAGAAATACCAGGCTGCGAAGACTACCAATAACTGTGCTTTTCTGCCCTCAGTTTTCCTGGGAAAAATAAGCACCTCCCGTCAGTGTGTGTATATGCTTGTATACAAACATACAAACACCACAAAGACATAGAACTGTTGAATAGAAAGGCAACATAGTACATTAAGTCAATTCTTTGTCCACTGCTTAAGAAACAATCACATGAGATCACAGTATCAAACGCAAATGGAAAGTGAGATATGGGGGTGCCACCAACATCACCCACTTCATCTCTGTAACAAACATGTTAAAATCATACCTACTATTCACTTTATCCCCACTCTAAGTTTGGTCAAGCTTGAAACTAGATTTAGACAGTAAAGGTGGCAGATTTAAATGCACTTAACTTGGCTCGTCTCACAGACAGTCAACATGGAACTGCACTAACAGAGGTCACAGGGAGGCAGAGCCAAGCAGCATCAGGAATACTAATATTGCAGTCTCCCCAATTCTCCACCACCAACCCCAACCCCCCTCACCCCCGCCCAAAAAAATAGGCGCTTGCCCCTTGCTGGGTGTAGAGCAAATCCTTCTACAGTAACCATGCACTGGCAGCACTGTATTTGTTTTATACTTTTGTTGAAGAGACAAAAATGATACATTCTAGGATTTCAAAAACAGGCAAAACTAGTGAAGATTCTTTCATAGATGTATTTTGGCACCTATCCATGTAACCTTGTCCAAACCATGTTCTTTACGTTCACTCCTCTGCACATATGTTTAAAAAAAAAAAATAATAAAAAACACGTTTTAATTACCCAGTTCAGCTGAGGAAAGTGTGCAAGCCTGACAACCACTCAACCACCCACCCACTGCTCTAAAAGGGATACTGGGCCAAGAAAGAAGAAATAAAACAAAAAATGGATGCTGCCCATCAACTCTGAAAAGTATTTTCTGATAAAGTGTGCAGACAACCTCTTGCAAAAAGCAAATCTGACGTACCCTGTGGTGTTTAAATTGCTTACACTATGGTTTACGCAAGGGTCTTTGTAAACAGATGTCAATATGTAAAATTTACAAATGACGACAAAAAAGGACTAATATACATTTCATAGTTGAAAGATTATCACATACTTCGCCATCCAGGTTCTCATATGATCAAAGATGACATACAGTACTGACATCACAATGTGAGTCTCACCTAGGGTTACGACAATGTAGAGTCCATTGACCGACGCTTACTTGAGAATTGAGAAAAGCCAAAGGGCGATTTCACACAGGTGGTCACATCACTGCTTGGCTCCCAATACATTCAACAATGGTTTGTGCTCCTTCAAAAGCTTTTAGAGAGTCACAGTATGTCCCAAAAAGTGCTCAGGGGGTGGGGCCCAGTCAAAGACCACCCAGAGCACTCTGCCCACCCCCCTTAACCACTGAACAAAACACATAAATCGCGTGCTTATGCTACCTGCTCTGCAATCAGACTGTGGCCAATAGGCCATATTGGAATCCAAACGAAAGGTCATTGGGAATGGGAAAGCGGTGGGGGGAACAAAAGGAGTACTGACATTCATTTTACAAAAATAAACGCAATGGAGACTCCTACAACCAAATGGAACATAACAGCAATATTTTTGTTTCTTGAAGGCCTTGTTCCTCTTCCATGAAATATCTGAGAAACTGAAGAACGGCAGCATGAACAGTCAAGAGTTTAAAAAAATTAAAATGTCAAAAAACATAATGCAATATGAAGTGCCAGGAATTGGGAAAATACTACCGGAAAACGGAACCTGGGTTGGAAGCAACCCAGGTGCCACTTCAAAGAAAGGAGAAGGTGGAAATACATGTTGATGTTCTTGAGTAGGACATTATCTTTAACATGGTTTAAATGTCTATCCACCCTCTAATGTAGTGTGAGGCAATAAAAGCCCTGTCCGACCTTGCCACTCTCCCCCACCCAAAAAAACAATATGGCAATTTTAAAAAAAAACTCTTAATGAGAAACTGGCTGGTGAGTATATAAATGCATTGTTTCAACTTAAAAAAAATATAGTTTTAAAACAAAATGGCCTCTTTAGCTAGAGAAAATATGCTGTGCACACTATATATATTTACAGACATACATACACCTGCATACACACACAGACACATCACAAAATCCAGTTGTAGTATCAGTTAAGTGCATCTCTTCAAGTTTTCTTAAGCTTTTGATAATTCAGTTCATACTTTTTTTTGTTTTTTTTGTTTCTGAAAATAACAGTGTTTTCAAGATCATTTTTGCTTTTCATAAAAAAATTCCTCTGGAAAAAAATCCATTTTTTTCTTTTTTTCTTTTTTTTCAAACTGTCATACGTCTCTTAAAAAGTCTTTCGTAAAGTGCTTTGAAGTTTAAGGTGCTTTGTGTACGTAGGAAGTGCGTGGAGGGGAGACCGTTCTTTCAATTTTCCTGAAAAGAAATTCCCTCGGAGGCCCCTTCCAGCCCCCCTCCCTCATCTCTATCACCAGTCGCTTCCCACTCTGTAGTGGGTGGGAAGAGCAGGATAAGTTGCTACTAACAGCATCGGGGGGGGAGGGGGCATTCTTCAGCAAAGACTGAATGACAAAGGCAGTCAATGGATTCCTATGACAGAGTCTCAGTAGTCCTCAACCGTCTCCATCTCGCCACCAGTCGAGCTGTGTAGAGAATATCCTGCAAAGAAAAGGGTCATTAGCTCAATTTTAATGCCCATTTATTACAGCGTATATGCAACTGTCTTGTTAAGTAGAATCACTTTATTAAGGCATAATATCACATTTATAAACAAATTCGTGAAACACTTTGGATGAATGACATTCATTTTCATCCATCAAAGCTCTAATAACTAGAAACTTCACACCAGGGAAGTCCAAACCATTAGACGACTGGCAACCTCTAGCCTCTGCCGCCTTTGTACCAACCAAGAGCAACCAGAAACAATAAGGCACCTCCTTACGATCTGCCCTCAACTGACCAAGGAAAGAGGAGCTTACATCTCACCACTTATATCCTATCCACTGGTAGTAGACGAAACAACGATTTGGTGTCGGTTAATATCTGGAGAATCCTCAAGATGGTCCATGGCATCTGCCAAATTTCTGGACGCAGCCTTAAAGAAAATCAATACCCCGGCAGCAGTTCGAGACCACATACAAGTCATCAACAGCCCAAACCACATCTGGCACCGTGACCTCTCCTCACATAAGTGGTGAGGTGACCAACAGAAAAACCAAAATCACAAAGACAACAAGACACTTGTAAAAACCTTCTAAATGGTTAAAAGACAAGCAAAAAAATAACTAGAAACCTTAAATTTGGAGCTACATATCCGTTCTACATTCACAGCGTTAATAATTCTGCAATCTACTCGTTGAACTGGAAAAAAAGTAATTCTTTTCATCCAAGTTTATACCATCCATGGGCGTGTCTTAAACGACTGGGGCATCGACAAAGCACACAATGCGCAAAACAAATCATTATAGATGTTCCTGCTGTACTGCTTGGATAGGAGGATGTGTTAGCATTTAAGGTGTTGCAGGGAAGGTGCATAGCATGCAAAATGTTGTTACTGGTAAGATTTCCTTTTGCAGCGTGAATCCAATAGAACATGCAGTGAGGATTTCAAAACCACTCTTTTCCATCAAGGTGGAGGGGATTTTGAAGCTGTGGCTGACAATGATTTCTCACAAGTGCTTGTCCCACTAAGGTTTTTAATCTAAACTGAATACATAGAATTGAAAGCTTTGAAAGAGGGCGTATGGAGCTCCTGCTTGCCACTTTGCAAGAAACGGGACATGTTTCCTAAAAAGCTATAGTGGAATGTATGAGGTTCAAAATGAAATGCTGTTAGTGGGTATGTTCCAGCGTGGAATACAGAGCACCCTCTATCTTCCTTGTGTTGATGCAATTTAGTTTGTCTGTGGCAAGTTATAAATCCCTATCACAAATCGCAAATGTTTAAAAGGCAAACATTCTAGAAGGCTATTGAAAATCTCCTGTCCCAATAGCACCACTGCCCGTCTTCAATCAAGGCTATATAATGGCTTTTTTTAGCAACAGATAACATATGATATTCATAGAGATCAGGCACAGATGGGAAGCAGCAAAGCAATGTGAAGCGGTAAAGTACTATATAACTAAGCTTTGGTAACTTTTGCTATGACGAACACGATAATTTACTCCCACACATTCTTCATCTCTGAAATAGTCTCCAGGCGCAGTCTGGTGTAGAAATGTTTTCCAACAACCAGCAGATAGCGCTGTACAGCTCTGCAACAAACACAGTTATGGGTTTTTTGTGCCCTTAGTGTGAAATGTGTTTGTGGTACATATAGAGAGCCATGGGCACTATTACCTGTTTACGAGCAATCTTAGAGGGGAAGGCATGCTGGTTGATGAGGAATCTATGAGAGGAATTATCGTATCCATTCAAAGAAGATCACAAAAGTAAGTAACTTTCGTCTAATTATTGTTCGCTTGTTAGGTGCTTATACAGGAAGTAAGAGAATGCATTACTTACCGTAAAAGCATTTCTGATGGTTGTATCTGCTTAGATTCACATGCTGTGCATAGGTCCGACATCCAGTGGTCACTGCGGAGTATTGCATTTTGTTTTTCGTAGTCGAAAAGGGGACGTCGACAAGGCGTGTCTGAAACACTATCCCTATAGTGACGTGCGTTGTACCCACAATCCCTCACGCGTCGAGGTCCCTCTGTTTGTATTTTTCTGCCCTGAGGGAGCCTTCTAGACGTGAGTGAGTACAGAAAAGAGAGAGATATATAAAGGAAGTCTATGTTCCTTCCATCCGAGCGGGGAGGAAGGGCGGGCGCATGTGAATCTAAGCAGATACAACCATCAGAAATGCTTTTACGGTAAGTAATGCATTCTCTTCTGATGTTTGTTAATCTGCTTAGAATCACATGCTGTGCATAGACTAGCGAGCAGTACCCGGAGTTGGCGGTGGGTTATGAGAAGGAACAGTAGAGAAAAGGTGTCGTAATACTGCCTGTCCCACCTGGGAGTCAGATCTAGAGTGTGTATCTAGACAGTAGTGTTTTGTAAAGGTGTGCACAGAACTCCAGGTAGCCGCTTTGCAGATGGACTCAAGGGGAACATTTGCAATGAATGCTATGGATGCCCCCGTGCCTCGAGTAGAGTGTGCTCTTGGCCTAAAGGGCAGTTCTCTCTTAGCAAGAGTATAGCAGAGAGTGATGCATTGAACAATCCATCTAGAAATAGTGGATTTTGAAACTGCATCTCCTTCTCTTCCTGCTGCCACCGAGACGAAGAACTGATTAGTCTTCCTCAGTGGTCTGGTTCTTTCCATGTAGAACATGACCGCTCTGCGTACATCTAGTGTGTGCAGAGTCCTTTCTCCCAAATTGGAAGGATTTTGAAAGAACGTTAGTAGTTCTATAGATTGGTTTACGTGGAATTTAGAAATAAATTTCGGAGCAAACCTAGGGTGAGTGCGTAGAACCACTTTATCTTTGTGAACTGTAACGAAGGGGTCTAGAATAGAAAGAGCCTGAAGTTCACTTACTCTCCTGATGGAGGTGATAGCTATTAAAAAAGCAGTCTTAAGCGTGAGGTGTTTAAGAGATGCTTTGTGCATGGGTTCGAATGGAGAGCCCATGAGTCTGGTAAGTACCACATTAAGGTCCCATCCGGGAGCTGGGTCAGCTATCGGGGGGTGTATTCTCTTTACTCCCTCCATGAAGGCCTTTATAACAGGGATCCTCCACCACGACACTTTGAGTTGGGAAGTGGTGTATGCAGAAAGTGCAGCTAGGTGGACTTTAATGGAGTTAAATACTAGACCTGAATCCAATAGGTGGGTCAGGTATAGGACCACATGTGTGGGAGAGCAGTCAATAGGGTTGATGCTTTTACTCCTGCACCAGATGACAAATCTTTTCCACTTGCTAGAATAGCAGTGGCGAGTGTTCGGTTTTCGGGCTTCCCTGAGGATGTCCATGCATCTTTGCGGGAGTTGTAGATGTCCGAACTCTATGATCTCAGGAGCCAAGCTGCTAAGTTCATGTTCTGGGGGCATGGATGCAGAGTCCTGCCTTTGTCCTGAGACAGCATGTTGTACGGGCAGGGGAGTTTTACTGGGGGGGATAGAGACATCTCCATCAAGTGAGCGAACCATGGTTGTCGTGCCCACATTGGGGCCACTAGTATCATGGTCACTTGTTCCTGGTGCATCTTGTGCACCACTTTGTTGAGAAGGGGAGTCGGGGGAAAAGCGTAAACAAATTTCCCTGACCATTGCATCGACAGACCGTTCCCCTTGGATTGGTTCTGGGGGTACCTGGAGGCGTAACTTAGGCATTGTGAGTTTTCCAGGGTTGCGAACAGGTCTATTTCTGGGAATCCCCATTGTGTGAAGACGTCGAAGACGATGTCTTCGTGCAGGCGCCATTCGTACTCTTTGGGCAGGGGGAAATCTCTGCTGAGACTGTCTGCTAGCAGATTGAGTTCCCCGGGTACATGTAGTGATAGTAGGAACATGTCCTGTTTGAGAGCCCACTTCCATATATTTTGGGCCAGCTTGGACAGGCCTGGAGAGTGGGTGCCCCCTTGCTTGTTGATGTAGTACATGGCTGTGGTGCTGTCTGTAAGGACCATTACTGTTTTGCCTTGTAGGTGTTCCTGGAAGGCTCTTAGCGCCTTGAACACAGCTAGTAGCTCCAGTAGATTTATGTGTTTGGATGCTACGTTCGGAGTCCACACTCCGTGAGCAGTCTGATGGGATAGGTGCGCCCCCCCATCCTGTGAGGGATGCGTCTGTGGTTAGAGTGGCTTCCGCCGCGGGTGTGGCAAAGGGTTTCCCTTTTTCCATGTTTTCCTTTGTCCACCACCGTAGCGAGAGAACTAAGGCCTGCGAGACCACCACTAGATCCTCCCATAGTCCGCTGGCCTGACACCACTGGCTGTTGAGCCACTCTTGCATTGGGCGCAGGCGCGCGTGAGGTACCAAATAAATACACGACGCCATCATTCCTAGCAAGCGCATTGCTTTGCGTACCGTCACCTCTCGACCGGTTACATATTGAGGGATCTGAAACAGCATGTTTTGGACCCTCTCTTTGGAGGGGAAGACGAGGCCGTCCTTTGTTTGAATTAGAGCCCCTAGGAATTGCTTGATTTGACTGGGGTCTAAACTGGACTTCTTTTCGTTGATGGAGAAGCCCAACTGGAACAAAAGGTCTACTGTCTTTTGGGTATTGGAGAAGCATGTTTCGTAAGAATCCCCTGTTATGAGCCAGTCGTCGAGGTAAGGGTAAACTGGGATGGACAACCTGCGCAGGTGGGCCGCTGCCACTGCCAGCACCTTCGTGAATACCCTTGGTGCTGATGCTATGCCGAAGGGTAGCACTTTGAACTGGTAGTGTTTGCCCTCTATCATGAACCTGAGGTATTTTCTGTGCGCTGGCAACATTAAAATATGAAAGTATGCATCTTTCATGTCCAATGTTGTCATGTAATCTCCCTGAGAAAGCAGTGGGATTACTTCCTGTAAGGTTACCATACGAAACTTTTGGGGTTTGATAAACTTGTTCGCTGGGCGCAGATCTAATACAGGGCGCATGGTTAGATCCTTTTTGGGTACAAGGAAGTATACTAAATAAATACCTTCCGTTACCCGAGATAGAGGCACGACCTCTATGGCTCCTTTTTCCAGCAGTTGTAGTACTTCTTGGAGAAGGATGGCAAGATGTTCCGGTGTCATGCGACGTCCCCTCGGGGGTCTGTAGGATGGGGAACTGTTGAATTCGATACAGTATCCGTGGGCTACGGTGGAAAGTACCCAACGGTCTGAAGTTATCTCCTCCCATGCAGGAAGAAAGGATGTTATCCGGCCCCCGACCGGTGTTGCATGGGAGGGGACGCGAATCTTCGCGTCACTTGGAGTTGTTGGGGGCTTGGGAGCCTCTGGGGGTGGATCCCCGACCCCTCCCTTTGCCCCGGCGTTGGCCTCTTTGGCTGTACTGCCCACTATTGGTTTGGAAATTGGTGGCAGGGTATTGCTGATGTTGATTTTGTTGTTGGTGTTGGCGTTGGCCACGAAAAAAGCGTTTGTTTCCATAGCCGCGCCTGGTAGTGGGCTTAGAGATTTGGTCAAGAGTCTTGATAGTGTCGAACTCTTTTTTAGCCATCTCTAGGGCTTCATCTACCGCTTTTCCGAAGAGGTTAGCGTCCTCGACAGGTTTATTTATCAAAGACGCCTGTGTCTCTGGTTTAAAGCCTGAGTTGCGCAGCCATACATGGCGCTTTAGGAGTATTCCTTGTACCAAGGAACGTCCTGCTGTTTCTGCCGCGTCCAGAGAGTTTTTAACAATGCTCTGGTTCACTTGGGTTCCTTCGCCAATAGTTGACAGTAGGCGCGTACGTAAAGGCTCCGGTGCTTCCTCGGCGTCTTTTCGCAGTTTGGCCCACTGCACGTCTGCGTAGCTTGCAAGCAAGGAATTGTTGTTGGCAATTCTTGCTGAGAAGGCAGCCGAGGAAGTAACTCTTTTTGCAAGGGCATATAGCCTCTTGCCCTCCTTGTCAGGGGGTGCCTCACTGGTGGAAAGTGGTACCCCTGCCCTCTTTCTAGTATTAGATACCACTAGGGAATCCGGAATGGAATGTCCCCTAATGTAGAGGGGGTCTGAGGGTGAAGGGGTGAAAAGTTTTTCAATCCGTGGATTGACCCCTCTGATCATTGCGGGAGTGGACAGCGAAGGTATGATCCTTCTCTTCACTGAAGCGAGGAGTGGAATGGTCTGGCTGACCGGGGGTTTTTCTTTAATCACTCTTTCTACAAAGTCTAATTCTGGAGAGAGTTCCCCGGTGTCGAGTTCGAAATGCGCTGCTGCTCTGCGCAACAGTGCATTGAACGTGGGCTGATCGTCAATTGGAGACGTGTTCCTAACTGGAGAATTGTCCGGAGGAGTTAGGTTTAGGACATCAGTGTCGGAATACACTGATGGTGATTGCCAGGGGTGTGAAGGTCCCTCTTCTGGGTTAACCCCGAAGCCTTCTTCTATAATGTCTGTTCTGTCTTCCAGACATTCCTCCTGGTTCTGTTCTTCATTGTCCATGAAATCATCTTCTTCCTCGAAGTATTGTTCCTCCCCAGTGAGGTCATATACATCTTGGAAGTCTGAGGCTGTGTCCTGCTGGGGGTCGACTAGCCTCGGATTTTTGGCCCTGGGGTCCTCCTGAGGCCCTTCTCTGGTCCTCTTGTGAGTTTGAGAGGCCTGGGTGCTCATGAACCTTTCCATCCTCTCCATACAGAGGTGGAGTCTTTCCATTGTTTCATGGGGTACCCCAGAGCGGTCTGGCGGGGGAAACATAGGGTTATCTAACTCGAAATGGCTCGACCTCTCCCAAAGCGTCGAGGAAAGTGTCCCGTCGCCCTCCGAAAAACCTTCAGGTGTGTCGGGAGACTCCCTGACTGAAGGGGGTAGTCCCTGCTTCCCTTCGGGCTTTTTCGGCGTATCCTTTAACTTATGCGTAACGCTCGACGAAATCTTCGGCGTACGCTTTTGGGCGTCGGCTACAGCGATCCTTGCTAAGCTATCGTCGACTCGCTTGTCGGCGACTCGTTTGTCGGCGGAAGCTTGAGTTTTCGACGCTATGGGTATCGAACGCTCTACGGCGGTCTGCGCTTTCTGTTGATGCGCACCGGCCGATGGTTTGGTGGCAGCGCCCTTGTTTGCCGAAAGCCCAGTCGCAGGTCGCGGCTGCGAGAGGGGCTTCGAACCCGAACGGTCCGAGGAGGCCGCCGGTGGAACCTGCGTCTCCTTGGGCGCCGAAGGTCTTTTCGACTTCGTCGAAGAAGAGCCGTGGGTTGTGTGTTTATGTGGATCTTTGTGTGCGTCTGTGTCGCCGGGGTGTTCATCCCCATAAGCAGGGCGTGAGACGAGCCCGTCGGGGCCGGGGACAGATGACGAAGCGCGTAAGCGCTCCTTAGAGGGGGTTTCGACTTCCGTAGCGGAGGTCGTGTTATCGCGTTCCTCGTCACTGTCGGTGGTAGCAGCGGCGGGTGAACCTTCGGCCTTCGACATCGCGTAGGCCGCCCACCTTTTAACCCTTCGGTCTTTTAGAGTTTTAGGCTTAAGAAGCCGACAAGCCGCGCACCCTTCCTCCTTGTGATCGAGGGGCAAGCAGCGGTTACACCGTGAGTGCTTGTCCTTCCAAGTGAATTTGCCTTTACAAAGTGGGCAAAACCTAAACGGTGTCCTCTCCATAGCCGAGGCAATAAATCGCGATAAACACCCCAAGGGAAAGGAAGGGGAAAGGGAAAGGCATTCTCAGAAAAGACCCAGAGATGTCCCACGACCCCACTCTCCCTACTGTATATGGCCTGCGAGGCCAGGCCACGTGTTCGGCAGCGCCGAAGGATTTCTTCCGCTCGACCCTCCGTCGAAGATTCTTTTCGGCGGAGAACAGCTTACAACTGCGTCGAGGGAGGGATTATTAATATTAGAGAAAAAACGACCAAAGGTCGAGGAGTTGCAATGTCTCTCGAGGAGCTCCGCGTGAAGGCGACCAGAAGCTGGGCGGAAAAAAACAATCTGAGGGACCTCGACGCGTGAGGGATTGTGGGTACAACGCACGTCACTATAGGGATAGTGTTTCAGACACGCCTTGTCGACGTCCCCTTTTCGACTACGAAAAACAAAATGCAATACTCCGCAGTGACCACTGGATGTCGGACCTATGCACAGCATGTGATTCTAAGCAGATTAACAAACATCAGAAATACTGTTTCAAAGCACCCACAGGTCAGCAGGGAGGGGACAAGGGATAAGGAACAATTAAAATACATAGAAAATATTAAATACAGTGGGGGAGGACAAACCTACTATGCCTTGTGAGTATTCAGAACGTGCAAGTGCAGAAGGGAGAGGGAATGGGATAGGTGCTGGGGTGCTCATGGGTGAATAACAGGTGAAGTGCAATGTAAGGCAAGTGCATTCCTCCAGGGGTGAAGGGTGAGCCGGGGCAAGTGCTGAGGATAGACAGAAGCTGGTGTGATTTGGTGTGGGAGGTCAGGGCCCTAAGGATGCATAAGGGCCCTTAACACCAAACAAGCAACTGGAAGATTAGCAGAGGATAGAGGGAGGGAAGGAGGAGGAAAAGAGGAAGAACTTGAGGATCTTCTGGAATTTAAGAAAGCCCTGCTCAAGACGAAGGGGGAGGCTGTTCCGAAGAAGGGAGCCAACTGGTGAAAGCTATCTAACTCCTGTCCTCTATTTTTTTGCTTTACACACAAGGAGTTGCTGCCAAAGGAGTCCAGAGGTCTAGAGGGGGGAATATTTAGTAAGAGTTGAGGATAGTGTGGTCCCCGGCCCCAGACAGCCTTGTGGATGAAACATAGGGATTTTAAGGTTATCTGTGATGAAACCGGGAGCCAGTGAAGACTTTAGGGTAGGAAAAATGCAGTCCCTGGGCTGGAGGCCAAGGATAAGTCTTGCTGCCCTATTCTGGATTAGCTGGAGGGGTCGCAGAGTAGACAAAGGTAGATTCAGGCGGCTATTGCAATAGTCAAGCCTAGAGAGAACCAGGGCTCGGGTAACATTGAGCTTCTGGGGCAAGAGGAGAAAAGGTAGAATTCCTTTGAGAAGGAAGAGCTGAAAGTGGGACGTCTTGGCAACGTCCCGAGTGTGAGGGAGGAAGGAGAGAGTGGAGTTGAAGATGACTCCGGTTTCTGGCTTCAGAAAAGGGAACAGGGGGCGAGCCAATGGAAGAAGGCCAGAGTGAAGGGGTCCCAATGGGAAGGATCTCCATTTTGCTGGCATTGAGGCAGAGATCATTGGAAGTGCACCAGGCCTAGATGGCAGAAAGGCAGTCAGCGATGATGCAAAGTGCAAGAGGGTCAGCCGGGAGTTCGAAGAGTTGTGTGTCGTCAGCATAACACTGGAAGTTGGGGGAGAAGGAGGAGATGAAGAGTACCAGCTGAGTAAGGTAGATGTTAAAGAGACAAGGCAAGAGAATACTGTCCAGGGGGACACTACAGGTGGAAAAGGAAGCAGGAGAAGGAGCCCAGGATGACTTGGGAGGATCGGTCAGTTAGGAAGGAGGTCAGCAGTGCCTGCTCCAAGATACCAAGGGTGTCATGGAGCCTTTGTATGAGGATGGAGTGGTTGACCGTGTCAAATGCAGAGAGGTCAAGAAAGAGGAGGACAGCTGGAATCCAGGAATGCGAGCAGATCTTCACGGGTGTTCTGAATCCAGATTGATGGTCGTGGAGACCGCCAACAAGTTCAGTGCGAGAGTTGAGTTGGGACAGGGCCAACTTCACCAACAGTTTTCCCAGGAAGGGGGTGCTAGAGATGGGGCGGTACACAAGGGAATGCTTGAGGGAGGAAGGGAAAGAACCCAAAGCAAAGGAGTGGTTACAGAGATCGAGTGCAGGGGCGAAAGAGTTTATAATGTTTTTGATGGTTCTGGAAGAGCAAGGAGAAACTGTTTGGAAGAGACTTTCATGGAGCGGACAACTCTGGTGACTTCTTACAGTGAGACAAGGGCGAAGGAGGAGGAAGGAGAAGGGTGAGTAGCCAAAGGAAGCAAGGGGGTGACGAGGCTGTCCTGAGATTTGGTGTTTAAGTGAGTGGAAAGTGTGTTGCAGAGGGTCTGAGAAGGAATAGGGGAGGAGGAAACTGCAGAAGGTTTGGCAAGTTCCCTGCAGGTTTTGAAAAGCTCAGCTGTGTTGTTGGCGGTGCCAGATACCTGACACTGAATATGGGCCCTATTCTTGGCATGGATAGAGTCTGTATTACCTTTGGAGCAGGCAGCAGGCCAGTTTGTCAAAGGAAGAGCCTGAGGTCTGTTACTTCCGTTCTACAGCTCTGCACGTTCGTTTCATGACTGGGCGTTAGGGTGTTGGGGAGAATTCTCAGAAATGTGCTAATTCCCTTCTACCTTCGAGAACACCAGCTCTTTGGCTGGAAGTCAGGTTTGAAATTAAAAGTACTGGAGAGAAAGACCTTTTCCCCAATCATGTATTTTTTCTGTGATTTGGACGCTATGTTTCTTTTTGACTTTGGAGTCTGACAAACTCCATAGGTATCATCTTTGCATCGTTACAGGCAGCACCTTCAGTGCAGTGACACAGGGAAGTCGCTTAGATTTCCCAAAGGTTTAAATACCTTCTCTTGGTAAAACTACGGTTTCCAAGAGCAGTGAAGTGAAATTGACTTTACTTTCATTTTGTAACTTTCTAGACCCAGCACACACCATCTTACCATAGGGTGCTGGAGGGGTTACTTAGTATCTCCTTTATCTAGTTTCTCATGCAAGATTTTTATATGTTACCCTTTCGACAATTAATGGCTGGTGGCAGTGGTTTACTTTTTACTACCATTGTGTGTGTTTTTACCGCGGGCTGTGTTTGCCGCTGCAGTAAGGCACCCATGGTTGCCCATTTTTCAAAATGGCCCGGTCTTTTTTCGCCATTTCTGGTCAGAACGGTCCTTCAAGATTTACTCTGTGAGCCAAACCAGATTTGGTCCCTTTGCTCGTTTTGTTTTCTGGCGGGATTCACAAGTGAAGCCCGCCTCTGGCTCCAGTATGTCTGGCAAGGGCAGGAAGTGAGAGAGGTGCCCAAAACTACCTGTGCTTAATACCCTTGGTTACAGGAATGCACCCAAAGGCGATTGGGCGGTCCGGCAAGGACAGCCACCCTACTGTGTGATTGACAGCTAGGCTGGAATTAATGGGATAAACCTGCATAAAAGGTGAGGCTTTTGGCTTGGAAGGCAGAGTCGACCACTGGACGAAGGAATCCGAAGAAGAACTTGGAAGAAACGCCTGCTGTAACTCCTGGACCGTTGGATTGCCCGGTGAAGCCCTGCTGCTGTGCTCAAGATCTGAATTTGTTTCGACTAGAGAAGCCATGCAAGGACGACTTCTCCCCATGAGTTGGTGGGACCAATCAACTCCAAAGTGAACTTGTTTGGACAACCTATCGGAGCTGGTTGTACTTCCGCTGCTGCTGGAACTGAAGTGCCAGGGATAGGAACACCAAATCGAGTAGATCGTTTTTTTAAGTCAGACCCGAGCGCCAGGAAGATCCCCTTGACTTCCCTGAAGCAGGACTGACCAATCCTGAGCCACCTAAACAGAGTGCTGGACCCCAGATGCAAGGAAAGTCTGAAGTGGTATCCGAGAACCGCGGTGTTGCCATTTGCAGTCAGACGCGAGGAGCGGAAACACTTAAGTGCCGCTGAATCGAAGTTTGCCCATTGCTGCCGCTGAACTTCCCATTGCAGTGCAGGAGTCCCCAGACGTCCTCCCTCTTGTCCCCACGACTGAGGCCCAGGAACAAAAGGATCTACAGAGCTGTACAGGAACAGAAGCCAGCTGGAACCATTTCTTCTAACCAAAGGTACTGTAAAGTCTAAGAGAACTTACCTCTTGTTGTGTAGCCTAACTTGCTCTCAGTTGAGACCAGTCTTGGTTGCCCTTGCAGAGTTGCTTACAGCTTTGCCCCTCACAAGCTTCCCAACTTGTGGCCCTTCAAGTGAATCTTATTTCTACAAACATTTCTAAAAACTTTGTGCAAGACTTTTACTTACCTGCAAAGACGATCTTCAGCTCCCCTAGAATTGTTAAACTAACATTGGCTGTCCTGGCTCATTGGGAGACTCTTCTTGCCTCGGACTCTGTGCCTTTACCTTTCCCTGAGGAAAGGGTTACATTTACTCGACATTGGAAGGTTTAAAAAGTACTTACCTGTTTATGTATTGTCAACCTTTGTTTTATTCCCATATCTAACTTTCGCACCAAACTCAGTATTGCTCTAAATGTACTTATGATAAATCAATGAAAACAGCAGGAGGTTCCAGTTTCCCAGTGCTTGCAGCACAGTGCTGGAATACCCTCCCTCTTGCAGTTAGATCGGAAGCCGCATTCTGGCCATTCAGAGCCATGGTGAAATCATGGCTACTAGCCTAAACATCTAATCTCTCAATGTCACGATCGGCCAGTCGCCGCTCGCCACCATGTAGTAATGCTCACCCTGTCTATATCCGATTAGGACCACCCTGTAACCCGGTCCTCACTCTCCACTGTAAATATCTTGTACCCTGTATATTCTATTCTTGTATGTAACTACTCAGAGCTTGGACTAATGTATGCTCTGACTGGCGTATTAAGATGTTTGTGTAACGCTGCTGTGCACATGACTATGAGCCTAGCTACCTGAGGGTTCGGACTCGCTTTATAAATAAACAAAGTAAACTAAAGTCCACAGTTTCCTAGCTATTTAAGTCAACTGAGGGTGTAGGAAGTGTCTGTGTGCCATTCCCAATGGGTATCATCTGAGTTAGAGAAACTAAGAGTGCCTTTTGAAGTATACTATCATTGTTACATGTTTTGCTGCCTTCTGAAGAAGGCTTATATAACTGGACTGTTAAATTAATAATGGTTTAATCAAGAAACCTTGAGTGTAATTGTTTATTTGAATAACTGTCACTGTGAAACTGTGTTACAACCCTACTGCTCACACTGACTCCTCTTGAGATAAGCCTGGCTGCTCAGCCACACTACAAACCTGTGTACTACAGACTTATACCAAAGGTTGGGTTCTTATTGCCAGGAGGTCAAGGTTGCTGTAGTGTACCCAAAGGGTACTGCACACAATCTTGTCTAACACTGGGGCAAGAATCTCAAGGGTGTTGATGATGGACAAGGGAAGTTGCTGAGAGAGTCTGAGTTGGGAAGGCAAGGGGGGATAAAGGTGTAAGTGAAGGCAGCAACTGACCCTCGTTTCATCAAACTGATGTTTGTGAGCAAGGTTGGCAGGGCTTTTTGGAGGAGTTGTCAGAGCTATAGGGACCCAGGTGGGAAGAGAGTGGTCAGACCAAGAGAGGGGTGACTAGGAGAGAGAGAGGTCAGTCGGAGTGGGTCATGGCATCCAGAGTGGGTTGGACCAGAAGGGAGAACGAAGAGGGATAGATGGGTGCAAAGGTCAATGAAAGAGTAGATGTGCCAGGGGATTCCAATTGGATGTTAAGGTCATCCAGGAGTAGCAGGTTAGAGGAAAGAGGAGCAGAAATCAGCCCATTCAGAGAGGAACAGGGAGGTAGCGCCTGGAGGCTGGTAAATGGTAGCAAGGGTAGAGGAGGGAGAGATAACCAATTTGCATACAAGGATCTCAAAGGAGAAGCAGAGCTTAGTGGGTAAGATGGAAGAAGGAACCCCCTCAGGGAAGATTAAGGCAACCCCATCGCCAGCACAATGAGGTCACGGCTTGGAAATAATCTTAGAGCCATCAGGTAGGAGGGAGTCAAAAGCAGTGACTGAGATGACATTAAACCAGGTCTCAGTAAGAGCAAGAATGTCAAGGTCTGTGTCTTTAAGAAGGAGGCAGATGTCAGCAGTGTTTGTTGGCTGAGCGGGCGTGAATGGTCACCAGGTGGAGGCGATTTCTGCCTTTGAAGGTTTTCTGAGGTGGAATACAGGAGCGTGGTACAGCAGTCAGAGGTAGGGGGGGAACAAAGGAGGACATAGGGGGAAGAGGCAGGAGAAGGAAGTTAAAAGAGGGATGGCAGGATGCGATCAAAGAGAGGGAGGTTAGCCTGAGGACGCTGAACCAGGATAGTGCCAATGTGGTAGACAATTATGTAGCGTGAGGAAGAAGCCCGCCAAGAGGACTTCCCACGTGGTGCCACCATTAATGGGAGAGGATGAGAAAGAGTAGAGATGAGAAGTTCATAGGTCTGGAGAGGGGACAGAGAAGAGTATATCGGTGAAGATTTTTCTGGAGGATGTACTGACTTAGGTGTCTGCAATGGGAAGGCCAGGATTTGCACCCAGGATGTCTTTTTTGTGCTTTTGTCTTCCAGATCTTGAGAGAGGGAGGGTAGGCGATAGCGCATCAGTTACAAAAGATTGGAGAGATGGAGAGTGCCATCTCAGTGGCAGAGGAGAGATGAGAAAAAGGGAAAGAAAGGGGGCAGGGTGGATTTGTAATGCATTGTGCTGTCCCTTACTCACAGGCGGCCTAGTAGATTATGGAGGGCACAATACAAATGCAGAGCAATAGGTGGGGTGAAGGAATCAACTTTTGTTAGAAAGGAATATAACGCAGCGTAGACAGAGATGCACAATGTTAAAAAGTACACCAACCTAGATTCGCTTTTTGTAAAACAGGAATACAAAGCAGTGCAGGGCACTTTCTCATAAGTCCAACTAAGGGCTTAGTAAAACCATTCAACAGAGGCTGTAGAAGACTCCACTCTTAGTATAAGACTGTAGCACCTGAGTATATGGCAGCGTAGACAGAGCAGCCAGGCTCATTTTAGGAGGGAAGAGAGGGCTGCAGAAGGTATAAAGAATCTGTAGTATACCCAGAATTCAATAGAAACACAACCAGATGTATTATAAATTGTAATTTACTCACCGTAGTGACTAGCGTACTCTTAGTCCTCCGTAGTCCCCTTTCCTACATACTGCATGGGTGTCCCTTCCAAGGGATGGGAGACAAACCTTTTCAACAGAAAAAACCTTCTTCCACTTTAAATTTAGAGGCGCGCGGGGGTGCGGCCCAGGGAGCATGCGCTGCGGTAACTCCGCCGCCACACCTCAGTCCTCATTGACGCGTCCACAAGATTTAACATTGCCTAATGACACCAGTATTAATTTAGGATTACTCATTGCTTGCTACCTTTTTGAAATATTTGCAAGGAACTTGGGGTTGGCCATCCTACATTACCTGGGGGCAACCAGACGTGGACTCCCTGCTCACTGTGCTCAGAGAGGCTCCACCTCACTGATGAGAACCAACAAGGCTGAAACACGTGTATGGGGTTGCTGTTGGTACTCTTATTCAGAGAGGAATTGCCATAGCATTTCGGTCCTGGACTGCCAATGTGGGCGGGACAAAGACTGATATGCACATGGATATTTCCCATCTGTGAAAGGTACAGTTAGCAAAAAGCGTGTGCTGCAAACTCATTTCAGAACAGGTTATCATACCAGATTCTTTCTGGAGAGGAGCGCCTGCTACCTTTTTTAGCGCGATTTCCAGATCAGCCTGTGAGAGGCTGACCATGCTGTGAGGGCTAGTTTCTATGGGGCGGGGTGGATGACCCCCACCCCCCTGTTGCGCCAGAAGATGTCCTGGGCCCGTCGGGAGGTGAATCGGAGGCACCTCAGAGAGGCTGAGCAGATCCGAAAACCATGGCTTGGCCGGCCACCATGGAGCTATTAGAATGATTTTGAGTTGGCGAGACTCCTCGATCTTGCAAATCACTCTGTGAATCAGCAGAGTAGGTGGGAAAACATAAGCCTTCATGCCGCTCCACTGAAGCTGAAAGGAGCACCCAGGGAGCCGGGCCCTGTCCATGCCAGGAGGCGAACTGAGGGTACTTCTTGTTGTGCCAGCTGGCAAAGAGATCCACCTGGGGATGACCCCACCTGTTGAAGATCTCCTGAATGACGAGGTTGTTTAGCTGCCACTAGTAATTGTCCGCTCCCAACCTGATGAGCCTGTCCCCCTCCAGGTTGGCTTCCGTTGGGAGGTGGACTGCCGTGAGGTAGATGTCGTTTTCCAGGGCCCATCCCACATGCTGATTGCCAGAGGAGGGGATCTGGTGCCTCCCTGCTTGTTGATGTAGAACATGCTGGTGGCAGAACCTGGTCCACTTGCTCTTATACTGGGGCCTGTTAGACTTGCTCCTCGCCTCCTGTATGATCTCTAGCCTGGGAGAGGCTGAGGTGACCTAGCGTTACCTGTTCAGGAACCACACTGAGGGCTAGTTTCTGTGGAGTGGATGACCCTGCCCCCCTGCTGAGCCAGAAGATGTGCTGGGCACATAGGGCGGTGAATGGGTAGCCTCTCCGAGAGGCGGTGCTATTAGAATAATCAGTAGGTGGCTAGATTCCTTGATCTTGCATATCACCCTGTGTATCAGTGGAGTGGGCGGGAAGGCATATGTTGTTATTCCGTCTCACTGAATCTGGAATGCATCGCCCATGGAGCCAGGTCCCTGACCCTGCCAGGAAGCGAACAGTTGGCATTTCCTTTTGTCCCATGAGGTGTCCACATTTGTAGAAGATTTCCTGCAGTACTAGGTCGTTCAACTGCCACTCGTAGTTGTCTGCCCCCAATCTGCGGAGCCTGTTTGCCTCCAGGTTGGATTCCCCTGGTAGGTGGACAGCCGTGAGGTAGATGTTCTCCAGGGCCCATTCCCACATGCTGACTGTGAGCCTGCGCAAAGTGTGCGTGGTGGGAGGTATCTGGTACCTCCCTGCTTGTTGACATAGAACATGCTGGTCGAGTTGTCTGTCTGAATGAGGACAACCTTGCCCATGATAACCGGAAGGCAGGCTCTGAGCACCAGCCAGATCGCCTTCAGTTCCAGCCAATTGATGTGGTACTCCTGCCGGGTCCAGGTGCCATGGATGCAGCGGTTGTACAGGGTGCCCCCCCCCCAACCCTCGAGAGAGGAGTCCGTGGTGATGGTGACCTGCGGAATAGGTTGCTGGAAAGGCTTGCCCAGCCGAAGGTTGCAATCCCTGGTCCAGGTGAAGTGATGGAGGAAGGCTGATCATCTCTGACTGACAGCCCTGCTCCGGGTTCCAAGAGGCTGCAAAGTGCAGTTGTATCCTCCTCATCCCGAGTCTCGTGACTGCTGCCATGGGATTTAGGTGTTGGTACCACCAGGCCAAGGTCACTTCGCTGCTTAGGAAGTGCACAGTGGCCCTCTTGAGGGCCGTGATCCTGTCCTCTTGTCGACCGAGGGAAAGACTCTCTCAGAGCACGTGTCCCAAATGAGACACAAGGTCAGTCTCTGCGTGGGCTGCAGTTGCGACTTCTTTAGGTTGAGTGAAAAACCCAGCTCGTGCAGTGTGTTCATAAGAGCGTGGGAAGTATGGTGCACTGCTTCCGGTGAGGTTGCCCAGACGAGCAAGTCGTCGAGGTACGGGTAGATGTGGTGGCCCTGCGACCTGAGGAGGGCCGCCACAGTGTTCATCAGCCTGGTAAAGACCCTGAGGGCCGAGTTGAGGCCGAAAGGAAGCACCTTGTATTGGAAATAGTAGCCCATGATCCTGAATCGTAGAAAAAATGATGAGGCTGCCAGATCGGGATGTGTAGGTACACGTGCTTCAGATCCATGGAGCACCTCCAGTCTCCCTTGCACAATGTCACCACTATCAAAGCTAGCGTAACCATCTTGAATTTTTGTAGAGGTAGGGAGTGGTTGAGGGTGGAAAGGTCATGCACAAATCTCCGGCCCGCCTGGTTCTTCTGAATGGGGACAATCCTGGAGTAAAAGCCCATGCATCGCTGGGAGGTTGGGACTTCCTCCACTGCCTGGCTCTGGACGAGCGACTGGATCTCCGCCAAAAGAGTTGCTGTCCCAAACTATGGGAGTGGAGGGGAGGAGGGAGAAGAGGCGGTACCCCGTGGAGACTAGAGAGAGGATCCAGGGGCCCGCGAAATTCTGGAGCCAGAAATGGGCACGGAGAGCAAGCCTGCCCCCTACTGGAGACACGTGGACCCGGAGGGGCGAATCATGCCTTCTTTTCCTCTGAGACTATTGCCGGAAGAGGGGGACTGGAAAAAGCCCTTACTCCCCGACCCCTTTTTGTTGTTTGCGCCGATGTTGAGTTGGTGAACGGTCAGGCTGCCTGGACCTCCGCTCTTGGAAGCCGCAAAACCCTAAATATGTACGCCCCTTGTCCAGGCGCTGCTGTGACTGGGTGTACGTTTTGGGCATGGTCTTTGTCAAGATGAATAAAGACTTGGCAGTTTCTGAGCGGTTTTTACCCGGTTACTCACCGTAGTGACCACCTTACTCCTAGTCCATAGTCCCCTTTCCTCCATACTTGTGGGACATCTCTACGTCCTGTGGGATGGGACCGGAGCACTTTGTAAAAAGCATCCAAATTTTTCTCAAAATTTGTCCTTCCTCTCTTTCCTGCGCGGGGCCCAGCACGCGGCCGTAACCCTGCCCACCTTGGCTCCGCCTCGCACATCGCCCCTCAGTCCTTTTCTTTGCCAGGTCAGAGACCCATTACCAATACAGAGGAACCTTATTAGAGGGGATGGCGGGCGTATGGAGGAAAGGGGACTATGGACTAGGAGTAAGGTGGTCACTACGGTCAGTAACCTGGTAATACTCCTACGTCCCGTCCCCTTTCCTCCATACTTGTGGGAGATTCCCAAGCACTCCTTACAGGAACTATGGGTGGATGGAAATACCCCTTACTGAAAAAGGTTCTTCAGCACAGCCTGACCAAACTGAGCATCAGCTCTAGAACCCATATCGAGGCAGTAATGCTTACAGAAAGCAGATGGAGAGGCCCAAGTAGCTGCCCTAGCGATGGACTCCCAGGGAACATACTTCTGAAAAGCAACCACAGCTGCCTTGCCCCGCACCAGGTGTGCATGAATACCTTCAGGATGTTTCAGCTTTTAGACAGTGAAAGACTCCATGATGCAGGCGGCAATCCACCTAGAAATAGTTGCCTTAGACGCCTGCTTGCCTTGAGGGTTGCCGAAAGTCACAAAAAGTTGAGAACTTCTAAGCTCGGAAGTCCTATCCAGGTAGAACTTAAGAGCTCTTCGGACATCAAGACAGTGTAGAACCCTCTCCGCCTCAGAGGCGGGGTTCGGAAAAAAGACCGGTAGGGAGATCGATTGATTCAAATGGAATTTGGTCACTACCTTTGGCAGAAAAGCCGGATTAGTTCGAAGGACTACCTTGTCCTTGTGAAGGACTCGAGGCTAGAGTTCCTTTGCGGTGGATGCAGCTGAGTCATGCTTTCTGCACCTTCCTCTTTGGATTCAGGTCCAGTGGTCGACTACCCTTTCAGCTTCTAGGATCTGACTTTTGAGCAGGAACCCAGCCAATCAAACAGACGTGCAACATTTAAACTTGGGGGAATGGGGGTTGGCAGCCTTCCAGTTTGAACTAGACTCTCGCAGGCAGGCTGGAAGAAAAAGGGCTTCAAAGTTTTGGACTCCTCCCTCGCTTCCTGAGTGAACAGACACTCTGGAGGCTGGGCGAGCTTGATCGAGATCTCCTGCTGAAGATAAAATTGACACAAAGGATTTCCCCACCCTGGAGGTCAGGGGAAGGAAAAAGAAAGGACAAGGATCACTAAAATGGTGAAAAAAGAAGACGGCGTTTTGATAAAATGGGCACCCTTGGGTACCTTTACCGCAAACAGCCTGCGGTAAAAGTGCATCGAATTTGTAAAAAGGTTCACTGCCACCAGCCATTAAAGGTAAGCTTGTCCCTGTAACAGAATTGTTAAAGTGCTAGAGAGAAAGGGGATACATCGCATGTCCCCAGCACTCACATAAGGTGGAGCAGGTTGTGCTGGTTTTCACCAAACAGTAGATGTAGAAGGGATAGAAATATCCTTTCTACCCTTGGGAACTGTAGTTATTAGCTAGAAAAAGTAAAATGGGAGCCCAAAGGGCAACCCTCTAACAATAAAAAGGTATATATCAAAAGTTGTTTAAAGGAATAAAATTAAAAAGGACACTCTGGATAGTCTTAAAAGTACACCCATACAAAGAGTAAATGGATTGTGGAAAAAGATTCCCACTCACTGAGGTATAGGGACAAATAATCTACCAGTCCAGCAAAAGGTTCATGGGTTCTCACAAGTGAGGTAGATTTAGCTCTAAAGTTAAAATCTTACCCAAAACTAATAGATACATTCCACCCATACTTTGCTAATCTTTCAAAAACTTCAACAGCCATACCAACACGGTTTAGTGAAGCACACAAAAGACACACCACATCAGGTATGCTTGAAGGGATATCAGGGATGCTCAAGTCGTTGCTTGGCAGAAGTTGAGCATGTGAACCACAATCTGAAGGGCAGACATAGCAGCCTGACCTTTAGGCGAATGGGCCTGAAAGCCTTCAGATACAGCCTAGACAGCCAACACATAGCATATCTTAATTTAGAGAACAATCTACTTGTGGATCATTTGTTTTGCCTTTGCTGGGCCCTGCATAGTCCACACAGTCATTGCGATATAATCAGACCTCATTACTCCTTGATACAGAGACCAGGTCCCTTTAGGATCAAGTCTGTGAAACTGCTCCTCAACCGTTGACGGATTGGTTATCAGACTTCTATAAAGCGCACAACAGCTCAGTAGATTCTCAGCATTAAGAAACATGTAATCATGCCATTATTCCTGTGCACCTAGAAGTGCACAGGAAGAGCTGTTATGTGCTGGCAGACTCCCGATTGTTGCCTCGGCTGTTGTCGTGTGGAAAACTGCAGAGTGCTTTGTATTGACTTATGGTGGGTTTCTTTACACATGGACTCCATGGTGATACCAGACTAATTTGGACTCCCTCACCTCCTTTTAGAATGGATTTTTGATGCATTGTTTTTACTGTTTTGTTACTTAGGTTGAGGCCCCGCCCACTAGACTGCATCACCGACCATAAGCACAACGTACATGCGCGCACACAGGAAGTGCTGTTTTGCGGTCTGTGGGCATAGAAGCTCAGAGTTTATATCTTGTGGTGCCGTTAATACTAGTCCCTTAGGCTTCCTTAATCATTGTATTGTGAAACCAGCACTTCTACCTTGATTACTAGCAGTTTCCCTTCTACTCGCTTATGCACGCTGGTATGTGCGAGATGCTGGCTGTATTAACAACGCCAGAGCCAAGCGGGACTGCTGTGACTGCCTATGAGTTTTGTAAGCTGCTATCTATAAGGCTAACACTTCTTACCAGGTACTCGCTTAGTGACTACCGTTCATTGAGTTTTATTGTTTCTTGCTGTTTGATTGGAGCGCGAAGGCTACAGGCACTGAATGTACTACCTGTTTTGAAAGTTACGCATATGACCCATTACGGTATCCGTTGGTGAGGTTACGGTTGCACGCTACGTTAAAAGCGCAACTAATCGTGGGTGCAAAAGCTCCAATCGATTCCACACTGGGCTGCAGGAGCTCCATCTTTCGGTGCGTGGACGCTGGGGACTCCTGGGCTCTGTGGACAAGAATGGGGCCATTGTTTACCCTCTGCTCACTACTTACCTTTTCATCTGGACATTGAGCCGATCACAGCATTGTATAGTCTTGCTTTAGTATTATTTTACACAAAAGCTATGATAAAAGGTCCTGCGCTGCTTATTCGAAATTGTGTTTTAACGTATTGTGGCCCTATGTGTGGGCTTCACAAGATTGCAGGCAGGTACTCCTTGTTGACATGTTGATGGGCAACACTTACCTGAGTTTAGCCTATTGTTTTTGACTCCCTCTTTCTGTGAACCGGGCAAATGACAGGAGTGTGAATATTTTCAAATAACTTTGTCCACAGCCTGTTATAGCCTCTAGTCCCTTTAATCTCATACTACCATCTCGCAATTGTATAACAAGCTAGGCTGCGACCCTCATTTCACTTTGTAGTGTTTGTTCTTTCTAATTCTACGCTTCCAGTAATTTACCTTGGTACGCCGCAGTGGTGCATGCCTTACCTTTCAATAACATTTAACTTTTTGTCTTTGTCTCTAACAAATGCAGACTGTTGACTGGTTACAATTTGTGCTCTATTAAGATAAAAACTTGGTGTATTTGCACCCAGTAAGCCACACCCTTTTTAGGAATGTGGTTAATATAACTTATGTTCACTACTTTCTTAATCAAAATTTTAAAAAAAGGCAACAAAACTAAAAAAACAAAAAAACTGTATGAGGTGACAACATCTCTCCTCCTGAGAGGCTAGGTGTGTCTTGCTTAGATTGATGGTTGTTGGCCTTAGAAGTTTGTAGGTGCCTCACTGAGATAGTAGCTCACCAAGTCTAGCCAAAGCAGTTTTCTTATTCTCTAACAACTCCCCACAATGTGATGAAGGCGTGCCTAGTACAATTTCTCATCCAGTTTGTCAAGAGGCTCACGCACAAATACACCATCCTTCCACTTTTAAGACTGACCCACTCTCCTATTCATTGCTGTTAGGCGGAAACCTGTGCAGTTCCCTCTGGGACCACTGCAAAAGATTTAGGACTACAGGTGTTTGGCAGTAAACCCACTTGGTAGCAGCCAGAACCACACCGATTCACTTGGTAGCTGTGGCTGAGCAGTCAGACTTCCCTCAAGAAGAGTTAGGCAGTATACAGAGTATTCACAATAGGTCAAGAGAACACAATAGAGCAAGTAAACACTGACCAGGGCTTGGTGTAAAAGAGATATAATTATTTATTTAAAACCACATCTAGAAAAACACACAGGCACTAATAGTAAGCAATTCAAAAACACGGTGACTAAAAGATATACACTCCCTTAAAAGAATATTAGACAAGTCTTAAGTAAAGCCCCACTTATTTTCAGACAGCGGTGAGCGCTTAACGTAGATGGGACTCTAATAATTCGTTTTAAAAAGGGAGAGAAAAGCAGAGAATAAATTGAAACAGATCCCAACACTTTTTCACAAACACAACAAGAGAGGAAGGCAAAGTAACACCGTGAATTCAGAGTCAGTAGGCCGGGTCCGCTTTAAGAGGATCAAAACAAAATGTGTCCAAGGTCACACGGTTGCAGTGCACAAAAAGTCTTGTAACGGATCAAAAAGGAGTTGGATCAAAGAAAGGGACAAGTTAGAGGGTCAAGGCGGCTAGCCCAGTCCAGAAGGTTAAAGGGTTATTATTACCTTGTAGCAATCTTTAGAAAGGGAGGCCTGGCGGACACGGTACCTTAAAGTGGTGAGAACACTCCAGCGGGGGCAGTTGTTCCTGGCAGCGGGTGCAAGTCGGTGCTTCGTCCGGGGGAAGAGAGGATCTCGTCGGGGAGGAAGACAGGAGTCTGTTGCACTGCCAGGGAAGAAACCAGCCGCAGAGTTTCTCAGGTACAAGGAGCGGTCCGTTGATTAGCGGTTCAGTGGTAAGTGGCTATCCGGCTGCCGGGGTGCTTGGCACGGGCAGTTCGACCACAAACCGGTCTTGGGTGCGAAGAAAAGAAGGTAAACTGGTTGTGCCCACCAGTCAGGGGAAGAAGCCTCTCCAGCCGGGAGATCTTTTCTGTCGTCGGGAAGTGGGGAGTCGGTTCTGCAGGGCTCCATCGGTGGTGTCGTCGTGGTAGGTCGGCTCAGCTTCTCTCTCGTCGGATTCTCAGGTCCTGTGGCGACTTCTGAAGTTCCAGTCCCCAAAGCCCTGCTTTTATGCAGCATACCCCATTCACTCAGCCTAGCTGTCAATCAAACATGCTAAGTGGTGAGCCGGCCGCTCACCACTTGGGCTAATCACACAAGAGTGCGACTTGAGTCACCAAGGTAACTCAGTCCAGGGTGCCTAAACCCCCTCCCACACACCCTGTGGTACCCAAACAGACTGGCACCACTTTTGGAGGCTTCTGTGGAGAAGCCCGCCAAAAAAGTGGAACAAAGGGCTCGACTTGGGTTGGAGTCACAGAAGAGAACACAAATGGCATTTTAGAATCGAGTCCAGGCAAAAAATACCAACCGGCGAATTAATATTTATTAAATAAACCGGCGGTATGTTCGAGGCTATGAGAATTAAATAATTAAAGTTGGTAGCCTCGAACAATGGGGAAATCCCATAGGGAAATATTTGCGGTCGAATATAAAAAGTAGTTTCCACTGCCACCAGCCAAAACTCGATCAGGGGGGACGGAGACGTGCCCCCTCGACTAACAGACCCTGAAGCAATCGAATTGCCCTGACCAGTACGTCCACAATATGATGGTTTGTCCTGATTTTGTTAATAATTTGGGACTAGTAAAGCCAATGGTGACTTTACTTGCCCTGGGAGACAGTAGTCAGTCCCAGGGTATGGAGTCTATGGTGGGGTGTCACTATGACACCCCTGTGTTACTGCACAGAGGGTGCTGTGTAACACACATAGTAAAAACACATGAGACCCTATGGAGTAAAGGACCCCATAGCCCATAAAACACATTAACAGTCAAAGGAACACCATGAATCATGTCCAAGAGTGGGAGAAAATGTCTCACTCTTGGCAGGAGAAACAAACAAACTCCAGAAATCCAGCAAAGCCGCTGGGGGACTCACTAGGTTAGCAAACTCAGCCTAAAGAGAGAATTCTCCCTAACAATTACACTATTGCGTCCAAGTCATAAATCTTGTGCATCAGTCGGCCTTTAATGAAATGGGTACATCAACCACAGTGGCCTTGGACAACTGCCTGGCAAGTGTGCGAACAATGTAGTGTCTGATGTCTCTATGTTGGCCCCTGCTGCTATTGTAGAGCTAGGCAAACGGGTTAGACGTACTAGGCCCTCCCACACCGAGAGCCTGTTTACCTAGTTCCATGGACAAAATCTGTCTCTTCAACAATACAAATCCCCTGTCTTCAATCATAGCTGATCCTTCCTTCTCTGCTGTGATTAACATTCACATTTCCGATCTACCTGTTGCTAGCTCTCCCCTTGAACAGCCTCACAAAATTCCTCATGTGCATCGTACGTCAAATTAGGAAATGGCTAAGCGCTCCTATCCATCGAAAAAGGGGTCCATACACTCGAAGACATTCAAGTCTAAACTCACCGACATCTAGCATCAACATATCCCAAGATCCGATATGTACTAATTCTTGGATTCTGACATGAATTCTTAATCTGTTAGACAAAGGACATGAGGCAACTAATTATGAGGTTCGTGAAATGAAGGCAACTTTGACGGATATACTTGTCAAAATGTATAAACTAGAGGGCTTCATTTTTGCTCATGAGAACAGATGAAATTTAAAACTTGCAAGGAGGCCTGATACACAACAGGTATGCTTCACACCTCGAGAACCTGTCAAACTGATAATAGACCTCCCCTCACGCAATCATCTCACGGTTTCTCACTCCTCACAAGTATTTGCAACTCTTGAGCGAGAATGTCGTTGCAGGCTCTAATCATGTCTCTGAGGATACGCTCCAACTTAATACCAAGGACATCTAGGAAACTGTCAATACTAATCTGGCTAAAATTGTAGAACTTAAACTCAATCTAAAAGCACTACAGGATATAGCCGGGACTGATAACCGGTGTAGTAGTCAGGCACCACAAACGGACAGAGGTTTTAGGATATGATCCTAATGCTCTGAAAAGTCCTTCTACCTTAACAGAATTGATGGAACAATTGGATTAAACTTTCGTTTAGAATTAGCCCAACAAATCTTTTCTAGCACCTGTTGCACAAAAGTCAATGACACCAGAGCCCCTTTTTTCCTTCAAGAATCAAGCACAGAAAGCTCAGAGCCAAGAAAAGAACAGCAAAGAGAAATCAGCCCACATGTAAAATAACAGGATATAATTCCTCTGTTGAAAAGGTATGCAACTTGTCCAAAGACGACAAGATTATAGATCTAAATCCATTAAATGAAGAAAAAGAAAGCCTGCATCAGCAACTCATGCATTGTGACAGACTGACTCTAAAGCAGTCGAGTATTAAGTCTTGGACTCAATGCCTCTACCTTCTCGAATTCTTAGTGGGGGCAACGGCATTAGACAAACCTAGATGTCTAGCTTTTTCCCCACCACCAGTAAGAAAAAGTATGTGCTATTCTTTCTTCTGTAGGCTTGCCGGTGTCGAATTATCCCAATCACAACATTTCAGAAGACTCAGTTCCTCGGTCTAACACAACCCCAAACATTGCAAGTGAAATGATTTCTCAACTGAATACTAGTACTAATGACATTGGAAAAAAAGATTTCCCCAAAAGACGCTTCAGGTCAACCAGCTATTTATATCCTGGATATGTCGGGATCCATTTCTTCGACCCCACTGATTAAGAAAATTCTTGGGTGGTTGAGTGAGAGAAGAACAAGTTACTTTCTTACCTGGTAATGTTCTTTCGATGGGATGGTCTGACGACGTATTCCATATCTATGACATGTAATCACCACAGCTGTGCTGCTTCGGAAACTTTTTTCTGCGTCTGCGTCGATGCGCCGTCAGAGGACCTCCTCCGACGTCATCCGATGTGATAAGTAGGAAGCACGACACCCGTAGCCTCAGTTGTAGTTTTTTCCCCCAAAAAGTGCAACATTTGTCGACTGCCAGTCAGACACCAAGCCTTGCGGAACGTAAGCTGCAATCGCAAAAGAAATTCTGCAGCGGGGAAGGCAGGGAGGGAGCGATATGGAATACGTCGTCGGACCATCCCATCGAAAGAACATTACCAGGTAAGTAACTTGTTCTTCGAGGGGATTGGGTCCTCCGACGTATTCCATATCTATGACAGACTCCCAAAGCAGTACCAGAGCAAGGAGGAGGGAAAGAATTTAGAATCAAAATTTAGAATTGCCAATCAAATAGCAGAGCAAAAGACCGCCTTGCCAAAGGCCAGCTCCTGTCCTCGGATGGAATTGAGGGAATAGTGACGTACAAATGTATGTACTGAATCCCAGGTGGCTGCATCACAGATGTTGCGAATAGGAACACCCCTCTACAGGGCAGTAGATGCAGCCATACCCCTGGTAGAATGGGCCCGCAAGCCAACCGGTGGGTCCTTACCGAGATGGCCACTCCGAGATGGCCAAAATAATCCAGCGAGACAAAGTCTGTTTCGTCACAGCCTGTCCCAAACGCTTTCCAGCGTAACCAATAAAGAGTTGATCGTCCACTCTGACCCGGGACATGCGTGAAACATAAAAGCTTAAAGCTCTCCTAGGATCAAGCCTATGGAGCCTCTCCTCTTCCTTACCAGGATGCGGAGGAGGATAGAATGCCGGAAGAAAAACCTTCTGGGCCAAATGAAATTCTGTCACTACCTTCGGAAGAAAAGAAGGACGAACTCTAAGGACAAACCTATCCTTGTGAAATACAGTGAAGGGTGGCTTAACTGAAAGTGCCTGTAACTCACTCACTCTGCGAGCGGAAGTAACCACAACTAAAAACATAGTTTTCAGAGTCAACAGCCTCAAAGGACAAGAATGTAAAGGCTCAAACGGAGCACCCATAAGAAACTTAAGAACAAGGTTCAAATCCCAACCGGGCACCAGGAAAGGTGACGGAGGGAACACATTAGTGAGCCCTTTCAGAAACTGTGAAATTAAAGGGATTTTAAAGTAGGAACACTCTTCAGACGAGCGCTTAAAGATGGACAGCGCCGCCAGGTAACCTTTAATGGTACCCACTTGCAAGCCCCTGTGGGCCAAAGAAAGTAAAAAGGACAGAACCATGGGGATGTCACATGCAAAAGGATACACATTCTGAACTCTGCATGAGTCGCAGAACTTACGCCAACGGTACAGAGACTTTGTTGCTGGCCTTCGGGCCGAGAGCAACACCTCCATCACGTCTTCAGGGAGGTCCCAATCCTTATACCTCAACCTTTCAGAAGCCAAGCGTGAAGGTTGAGGGATCTGACCTCTGGATGGAGAACCTGACCCCCCCATCCCGTGAGAGCAGATCGTCTCGGTAGGGAAGACTACGTGGAGGGCAGATGGACAAGTCGAGAAGGTCCGGGTACCACGTCCTCCGAGCCCACGCCGGAGCAATGAGGATCATCCAGGAACCGAACTTCCGTAACCTCCGCAGCACTTGCGGGATGACGGGGACTGGAGGAAACGCGTACAGCAGCGGGAATGTCCACTCCACCACAAACGCGTCTCCTAAGGCTCCTTTTGGAGGAAATTCCCGCGAGCAGAACCTCTCGCACTTCCGGTTGACACTGGAGTCGAAGAGATCCACTTGAGGGGTCCCCCAAAGGGCGAAGATCTCCAGGAGAATCTCCTGAGCCAACTCCCACTCGTGAGAGATCGTGCTCTGCCTGCTCAGAGCGTCCGCCGTCACGTTTTAGTCTCCGGCCAGAGGAACTGCCGAGTTCGAAACTTCCTGCTTGATGGCCCAGAACTCGAGCTGCATCGCCTCCCTGCACAGAGGAAGTGACCCTGCCCCCCCCTTTTTGTTTAGGTAGTGCATGGCCACTGTGTTGTCCGTCAGGATCAGGACATTCTTTCTTCGCACAGTCGGCAGAAAAGCCTTCAGGGCTAGCCTGACGGCCCTCAGCTCCAACAGATTGATATGGAGTCTGGACTCCGACGGAGACCAACGACCGCTGACTGTCAGCCCGTTGGCATGAGCTCCCCATCCCGTGAGGGATGCATCCGTCACGATAGTCACCTCCGGCCAGGGAAGCCAAAATGGAGCCCCCTTCATCAAGTTGCCTTCGACGGCCCACCACAGAAGGTCCCGGGCGACCGAGGGCGGCACCTTAACCGGGTCCGACATCCTGCCGGAGGACTGCGACCATTGCATCTTGAGTGCCCACTGCAAAGATCTCATCCGCAGGCGAGCCTCTGGCACCAGAAGAATGCAGGATGCCATGAGGCCGAGCAACCTCAAGAACTCGAACGCTGGGAGCTTCTGGGCATACTGAAACTTGTACACCATCTGCTGAATGTGAAGAGCCCTCACCTGGGGAGGAAAACACTGCCCCCAGGGAAGTGTCGAGCACTGCTCCGATGTACTGGAGCCGCTGTGTTGGCGTCAAATGGGACTTCTTTAAATTGAGGGAGAAGCCCAGCCTGTGAAGGGAGTGGCAGGTGACGGACAGATGATCCAGGACTTGCTCGGGAGAGCTCCCCCTGATCAACCAATCGTCCAGGTAGGGGTAGACGTGAATCCCCCCTTGCCTGAGATGCGCTGCCACCACCACCATGAGCTTGGTGAAAACCCTCAGGGCGGAGAAAAATCTGAACGGCAGGACCCGAAACAAAGTGCGAGTCGCCAACCGCGAACCTCGGGTACTTCTTGTGCTTGGGATGGATCGGCACATGGAAGTAAGCATCCTTGAGGTCGAGAGACACCAACCAGTCCTGAAGCTGAAGGGCCTGGAGGACTTGAGAGAGAGTAACCATCTTGAACTTGTCCTTCCTGAGGAGTTTGTTCAAACCGCGCAAGTCCATGATGGGTCTCAATCCCCCGTCTTTCTTCGAAATCAAAAAATAAGGGGAATACCATCCCTTGTTCCTCTCCGCTACAGGCACCAGTTCTATGGCGCCTTTCTCCAGCAGGGCTTGAATTTCCTGCGCAAGAAGCGGATCCGGACTCTGCAAAGAGAGGTTCCCCGGTGGATTGTCGCGAGGCCTGTGCCGAAAGGGAAGACAGTAGCCGTGGGATATGAGCTCCAGAACCCACATATCTGAAGTAATGGCACGCCACTCTACAAGATGCTGCGCCAGCCTTCCCCCAACCGGCAAGCCATGGGACATGGCCTCATGACTGAGTGGTAGCGGCTGCAGCGTTACCTGAGGGCAAAGAGGCAACTGCCCAAGCGGCCTTGGCACCACGGGTACCCTGTCGTCCACCTCTGGTACCCCTGCGTTGGCCTCTTTGACTGCCAGCTCCTCTCGCTTTACTGAAGGACGAGTAATAGCGAAAGGATCCACCCCTTCATTGCTGTCCCCTAGGACGAAAAGGCGGAGGTTGGCGAACTGCAGCTCCCAACGACTTTGCTGCAGCTTTTGAGGTCTGCAACCTCTCAAGGCTCTCGTCAGCCTTGCTGCCAAAAAGGTGTTCACCGTCAAAGGGCATGTTGAGGAGCCGGGACTGCACATCAGGAGCAAACCCCAACTTCCACAACCACGCAAACCTGCGTATCATGGTGCTCGCCGCCATGGACCTGCTGACGCATTCAGCCATGTCCAAACCCGACTGAACGGACGCACACATGGCATCCTTACCATCCTGGACCATAGCAAGGAAACCATCCCATTCGTCCCCTTCGGGAATATGTTCAGCCGCTAACGCAACACAGTTCCACAGAGTGTGTGTGAAACGAGACAAGGCACAAATGGAGTTCGCCGCCTGAAGCGCCATACCACCAGAAGAAAACACTTTCTTCGCCCAGACATCAAAACATTTGTCGTCCCTATCAGGAGGGATGGTAGGGTACGACGCCTGCAGCACCAAACTCTCCAGAGTGGGGTGCCTGGTCAAGTAGCAGGGGTCGCTACTGGCTGGACGGTATTTTCGCGACAAGGACCTGCCCACCGCCGGGAGACTCTCCGGAGCAGTCCAAGCCGCCGCCACCCTTCTCTGTAAAGCCATATGGAACGGCAGTACCGGGTCAGTTGGGGGACCAACATCAAGGATGTCCGTGAGATCATCCTGCACAAACTCCCCTGGGGGAGCAGACCATCCCAAGTACTCGGAAACCCTAGCCATAAGGCGCCGGTACGAGGAATCGGCATGAGAGCCAGGCTCAGGCCTACAAAACTCCACCTCCGGAGAGGTGTCCAGTCCACTGGCATCATGCAGTGACTGCCTCAAATCGTCAAACTGACTATGGCCCGAGACAATTTCATCTGGAACCTGACTAGGAACCAGGCCATCAGAATCCTCATCCACCTCCGAAATATATTCCAGGTGGCGAAAAGAAGGCACCAGAGAGTGATCGCTCTTAACCAGAGCCTTCCTAGGGGGTTCCCCCGTGCCACGTGGTACCTCCGACACCCCGGCCTCGAAAGGCGACGAGTGAATCGGCACCGGCGTCGAGAGAACAGGCATCGGCGCCGAGTGGATCGGCGTCAAGTAAATCGGCCTCGACGTCAGATGCAGCGCCGCCAGCATCGACAGTCCTTGAAGCCGGAGCTCCGAGCGTGTCCTTCGACGACCTGAGCGTCGACGGCTTCCTCGGAGCCGGAGCCTCGAGAAAGCCGGTCGAACCTCGACGCCTCAGACGTCGATGTCTTCCTCGAAGACATCACAGGTGCACACGGTCTCGAACGCGTCGAGGACCGGGACCTGGAATGGGTACGTCGAGAACGAGTCCCCTTGTCTGAACGGGACCTCTCCCGTGACTCGTGCCGACCACTCTTTCAAGCGGTGTCTCTCGACCTCTCACGACCGACCCCACTCGGGGGCGCGGACGGCTTAGTACCCTGCGACTCGAGAATCGCCAGCATTTTCTTCCCGAAGGAAGCCCATTCCTCCGGCGTCGCACGGCTGGTGGGGTAAGCGACGGGTCCGAAGAGGACCTGGAAGACAACCGCTGTTGGTGCTTCCGAGAATGCCTCAAAGAGGCCGAGGAGTGGCGAGACCGACTCCTAGAAGGAGACCCATGAGACTTCCGACGATGACGCAGAGAGTCTTCTCTCGAGTCATCCGTCAAAAGCCCCGCAGACTTCGACTTCCGGGGCTTGGACACCCGACCTACTGACAACTTCTTCTTACGTTCACGTAAGGCTTTGGACGTGAGCGACTGGCAGTCGATAGTCATCCGTGTCGTGGGCCTCCCCGAGGCACCAGAGGCAGGCGTCGTGCGAGTCCGTCACCGACATCTTGGACCCACACTCCCCGCACTTCCTTAAGCCCGGACGCGGGGTCGAAGACGAAGTAGAAGACATATTCACACAAAGGATTTTCTCACAAAAACGAACAGGTTCGAAGAACCGAGAAGAACAGAACTCCAAAGAGTCGAGGCGTTTCACCAGAAAAAAACCTTTAAATTTAGAGGCGCGTGGGGGTGCGGCCCTGGGAGCATGCGCTACCCTGACTCCGCCCATCAGCGGCACTCCTCAGTCCCCATTGGTGCGTCAACAATACTTAACATTGACTAATGACACCAGTATTATTAGGGGGGAGGATGGTGGGACATATGAAGGAAGGGGGACTAAGAGCACATTGGTCACTACGGTGACTAACTCCTAATTACTCTTACTTCCCGTTTCCTCCATACTACATGGGCTATTACAACTGAATGTAGCCCCAGGGAGGAGAGGAGACCCTCCTTAAGCAAGTAAGTCTCTTAGAAACGCCTGTCCGAAGGCCACTTCTGATTTATAGCCGGTGTTCAAACAGTAATACTTATAACAAGCCGAAGGGGTGGCCCAGATAGCCGCTCTGCTTATGATCTTCCATGGGACCTGCCGGTGGAAGGCGATGGCAGTACCCTTGGCTCTGACCGCGTGAGAATGCATGTTGGCTGGAAGTGGCTTGTGCTGCCAGTCATAGGCCTCCTTGATGGCCGCAACCATCCACCGTGCAAGAGGCCTTGGATGCCTGATAACTGGGTCTGGAGCTCCCAAAAGGTGACAAAAAATTTGCGGAAGCCCTTGGTCCTGTCCAGATAGAATTTCAGAGCGTGTCTGACATCCAGACAGTGCAAGACTCTGAAAGGCGGAGGGTACCTTAGGTAGGAACGCCAGGTGAGTCTGCAGGACCACCTTGTCCCTGTGGAAAGTGGTGTAAGGTTCTGAGGCCACCAGAGCCTGGATCTCGCTGACTCTGCTAGCAGAGGTAAGTTCAACCAGCAAAGCAGTCTTAATAGTGACCAGCCTGATATCCGCAGACACCATTGGCTCGAATGGTTTGCGCGCCAATGCGCCCAACACCACATTTAGGTTCCACACATGATGTTGCCTCTTGATGGGCGGGTAAATCCTGGACAAAGCCGCCAGATGTTTGACAATCTGGGTGGAGGAGAAGACGACCACCTCCGAATTCCAAATTTCTGTAGGCCCCTATGGCTGCCAGGTAAGTGCGACATGTGTCCACATCCGCGCTTGAATGTACGAGGTGCGCTGAGAAGGAGAGCACGTCGTCCAGCGTGCACGTAAGGGTCGGTCTCCTTAGAGTCTACCCAGTGACAGAACCTGATCCATTTGCCTTTATATTGGGCTCCTGGTAGCCTTGCTTCTGCCGCCCTCAATGATCTCCAGGTTAGCCCTTTAGAGGCTCAGGTGCTGAGGGTGATCTGCTCAGGTACCACACTGCGAGGGCTAATTTCTGGGGCCCAGGGTGGAGGACCCTGCCCTCTTGCTGGGACAGGAGAGGAGCTGGACCCAGCGGGAGGTGAATGGGTGCCCTATTCGGAGACAAACAAGAACAAGAATCAGAAATAAATCTGATCCTAGGTGTGCTCGCTCCCAGCTCTCCTAATTCAGAGTTGCTTGAATGTAAATATCTGCAATAATGTTCACATCAAAATAGACACTAGATTCCCAGTTTATGTAAAATTGTGAAGATTCTTGTCTTCCACTTTATTTGTGAGGCATAGGCGTTCCTTAATCTCATAGCGCCAACATATTTGTTTGACAATGCATTTCAGACATGTGTCCATCTTCAGGCCTCTTAGGCACTGTATTTATCACATTATATACATCAAACAGAAAATATATATTTAATATCATTAACCAAGCAATTCACATATTTTAAACCAAAGAAAAGTCGCAAAGTAATATAATTCCCGCATGATAATTGCATTTAGGCAACATCAATATGCAAAAAAAAAAAAAAAAATTATAATAATTCAATGAATATAATATACCGTTTCCAGTCGGTATCCAGATTGTTCAAATTCAAGGAAATAGGCCAACTAGTGCTCATAATGTGTGTTCCATGTACCTGCCTTCCAAAAGGGCACTGTCTGTGTCCTACATGTTGCCACAACGCTACGCGTCAGTTCACTCTAATCTCCGTGGCAACCTGTTAGTTAAATCAGAGTGACCCAAACGTAGTCGCATAGTCCCGAGTGATTGGTCAACTTCCCTCACTTAGTTATCCCCTTCTGGCTTACCTTCGTTGCCCCTCCACACTGTGCGGCGGTTCTCGCTGCGAAAAACTAGCGTCTGTGGCGGACGCTGGTTTTCTAGTTTGTTGTCTGTTGTAACCTAGCAAGCCGCGCGTGCGCAGGTTGTTCGTGGAAAGTTACTTCGCTTTCTGCTCGCTTACGACCGCCAAGTTAAAACACTGCAATGAACAGTAACGAAACACTGTTATGCTTATGAAACTGCAGGGGTGTTCACTACTTCCACATTTATTGCTGAGTATTTCTATGCGCTGCTCCCCATTGATCACGTGTGTGTTGATATCCTGAGCATTGTTCACTATTAAACTTGTGTGCTTAAATACAGTAAAAATAAAAATAAAATAAACTGTATGTTCACTATGTGTTTAGGCAAATCACTATGCATTAAAACTGAATACAACAATCATAATTAGATCGAGTGCAAAAATGGAATACATCTTCCACTTAGTATTTAGACAGTCGCTATATTTAACTACATCACATTGCTTTTGTCAAAATGTATTAAAATTAAAGTGTTCTATTCCTATTCATGTCTAAAGAGACTGCTTGAATGTGGGTTGAGTTATGGCAGGACAGTTAGCCTCTGCCTTGGGTCCCGCTTCGACCGAAGTACCTCACGGGAAAACACCCCCACAGTGTGTTCAAAAATTATAAAAAAATGATACGAAAAAATGTATGAATAAAGCGGTATCGTAAAGAAACATCCATAGGTATCCAGCGTTTTTCCTCTCCATGTGTGCTCCCTTTACAGAAAGCATACATAGTTCATCTCTTCGTTAATCCTGCCTGGTTTTAACGAGTCCAATCGGTCAATCCAGTAGGATTCTCGTTGATTAAGTCTTCTGGTCAGGTCCTCATGCTTATCTCTCGGCTTTACTACTTCTAGGACCTGAATCCTGATTTTGTTAATGTTATGTTTCTTCATTTCCCAATGTCTCGCTACCACAGAGTTCTTGTTATTTGTGCGTATACATGATCTATGTTCATTCCAACGGATCCTCCCTGACCTTGTTCGGAGAACCACAGTCTCGCTGGCCACCAAGGAGCTATCAATATGATGCTGAGGTGGCAATCTTACTTAATCTTGCAGAGTACCCTGGTGATCAGAGATGTGGGAGGAAAGGCATATGCCGTCATGCCTTCCCACTGAATCTGCAATGCGTCTCCCAGGGAGCCGAGGCCCAGCCCCCACCAGCACGCGAACTGATGGGACTTCCTGTTCTTCCAGGAGGAAAAGAGACCCACCCAAGGGCGGCCCCAAGTGTTGAAACCCACCTCCAGCACCTGGTCGTTCAATTGCCATTCGTAATTGTTTGCTACCAGCCTGCTGAGCCTGTCCGCTTCCAAGCTGGCCTTCCACGGGAGGTGGACGGCCGTGAGTTAGAGGTTTTCCAGGGCCCATTCCCACATGCTGACCACTAGGCTGCACAGCAGAGGGGACCCGGTACCCCCTGCTTGTTGACAAAGTACATGCTAGTGGAGTTGTCTGTCTGGATAAGGATGGTCTTGCCCTAAATGAGCGGAAGGAAGGCTCTGAGGACTAGCCAAATGGCCCTCAGCTATAGCCAGTTGATATGCGACTCTTGCTCCTACCGGGTCCAGACTCCATGGACGGTGTGGCTGTCCAGAGTGGCTCCCGAGCCCTCTAGGGAGGAGTCCATAGTGATGGTGTCCTGCGGGGAAGGCTGCCGGAAGGGACCCCCTCCTTGGGCTGCTTGACCTCAGGTTGAGGAAGGCCCAAATATTCTGCCAAACCTGCAAGCCTGTAGTGGAAGGTCTTCGCTGACGACGGTGTGTCAGAGTACTCCTCCTCGTCTGTGTCCATCAGTGTCTCCGGTTGGTCCGGAGCTGGTGGAGGAGTGCTGGGCGTTGTGGACTGTGGTGTAGAGACCGGAGGCTGGTGTGGAACCGCATGTACTGTGGGAGGCGGAGGAGCCAGCAGGGGCTGCGCTGGGGCCTGTGGTGTCGGAGCCATGGGAGGAATGACTATGGGAGCCAGTGGAGTGACCGGAGGGAGCATCCCGTAGGATGGCCCCCAGCTGGGTGGGGGGTCCTTCGGGGTGTGGGGAGGACCCATCAGTGCCAGGAACCTTTCAAAGAGCTTGTCTTCGGAGGCAGAAGCAGAGGCCGGGGATGTTGACAGTGGCTGGGGGCTGCTGTGGCCGGAGCACACTCTGTCGAGGTAGCAGGGGAAACCTGCCCTGTGCTGCTGATGGATAAACTGTAGGCCACGTACCTGGTTGACACCAGTCCTATCTTGAAACTCTGTCACCCGCCTGCTCTGTTCATAGGAGTGGCATCAGACAAGCGTCCATGTTTTTTGGCACGGGAGCCCTTTTGTCGAGCTGTTTGTCACGTGCAAAGGTTGTGGTGCCTGGTTCCCTGGGCCCAGCCTTCTCTAAAACTCTTCGTTGTGGCGCATGAGGCCTACCCTGCACCTCAGGTCTGGGCCTGGAAGGCGTGTTGCCCTCGGCATTGTCGCCGGTAGTGCTACGTGCATCGAGCCTGTACTAGGGCGACGCCCCTCAGGTGTACACCCAGCAAAAGAACCTTGTGGTCCCTCAGCACTGATTCCGGAATGATCTGACGACCCCTCGGCCGTGAGGCTGGTAGCTGGACTATGCTCGGTGCGTGTGCTGGTAGTAGTGTTAGGGAGAATTCTCATTTATGGCCAATTTCCCTCACCTAGTGAGTCCCTCAGCAGCTCTGCTGGATTTCTGGGGTTTATTTTTTTCCACCTGGTAAGAGTGTGAGCCTTTTTCCCCACGCTTACATGTGTTTTGCCGTGTGTATTTCTACTTTTTGTGTGATCTTGGGCTCTGTAGCCACACCACTCTATGAGCCCCACTTTTGTGTGTTACACAGCACCTTCAGTGCAGTGACACAGGGTTCTCTTTGTAACTTCCCACTGACTCCATTTTCCTGGGGCTGACTACTGTCCCCCAGAAACATGTAAAGTTGCCATTAACTTTATATAGTCACTTTAAACTACACACCCAGTACAACCCATCTTACATGGAGTATTGGAAAGGATTCATTCCTACCCCTTTTTGTTTGGCCTCTTGGAGCTTTGTTTTGCTCTCTTAACATTTAGACTTGGCTGGAGGGAGTGGTATCTACCCTACCTTTTCTACCGCGATTATACTATATAAACGTGGTACTGTTTAAGGCTATTATGATGGCCTCAAACATAAACCCGCTTGACCAAATACTTTTTATTTTGGCTCCGGTTGGGTTTAGTCGCCATTTCTTTTTGTTAAAGTTCTTCTTGTGTTTTACTTTTCGCGCCAAACCAGGTTTGCCTTCTTTGTTCGACGACCTCTGGCGGGCTTCTGTCCAGAAGCCCTCCTTTGGCGTCTGGATGTCTAGGTTGGCTGAATGTGAGGGAGGGGTTTAGTCACCCCCTGCACAGGGTCTCCTTGGAGACCCAAGTCGCACTTTGTGTCGATTGGCTGAGGTGGTTGTCCGGGCTGACAACCCCACAGCTGAGTGATTGACAGCCAGGCTGTGTGACTGGGGGATTTTGGCATAAAAGGCAAGGCTCTTGGGTTGGAAGTCAGTCGCCACTGGAACTGCAAGAACCGAAGAGAAGCTGAGAAGACGGCTGCTGCAACTCCCGAGTCCCGGTGAAGCCCTGCTGCAGTCCTGAGCTATCTACCCTTCAAAGAAAGAGGCTCCCCTTCTTGGTCGAAATCGCTGCACACAGCTGTAGTGGTCCGGATAGCCATCTGAAGAACCTCTCCTGTTTTAAAGGAGCGCACCTTTAATTCACCGTTGCTTCGCTACTGCTGGCCTCATCCCTGGGTAGTGCAGATCGCTCCAGACGTCGTCCTTCTTGTCCCCATAACTGAAGCTCCAGGAACCGTGAGTCTGCAGGAACTACTAGGAACAACTGCCATGGCACCAGCTTTCTTCAACAAATAAGGTACTGTATCCGACTTTGAGGAATTGGGGTGAATCCTTCTTCCTCACCAAAGGCTTACCCTTTTCTTCCTTCCCTCATAGCTTTTGCTTTCCTTTGTGACAATATCTAAGTACTCCTGGCAATCTCGAATCGTGAACTATACTAACCGTGTGATCCTTGGCAACAGGACCCCTGTTACATTTGACACTGGCGCAGGCCTATTGACTTATCTACTGGGTAGAAGGTGCCCTCTCATTCAATCTGCCTTGACAAAAGTATTGCTATGATTTTTATCCCCAAAACTCTTGTGTTAATTCATGTGCTAAGTGTGTTTGACTTCGGTTACATTTCTTCCAGCAGGTACGCTGGTCTTTCGTAAGACCGAACTGTCATTACTGTCAAAAAGCGGTCGCGTGTGTACTCCCGTTAACGCCTTTGTTTGTGAGTGAAGTGAAGTGTTTTGTAAACAGATGGTTTAAAAATAAATGTACTTATATTTTTTAACCAGAAACCTTGAGTCCTTGTTTGCTTGAGTCACAGAAATGGTAGTCTTTTGTGTAATCTCTACTACGGCTCATTTGCTCTCAAGAGGAGTCTGGCTGCTCAGCCATTGCTACCACTCATTCTGTGTAGTACAGGCTTGTACCAAAGGTGAAATTGTATTACCACTTGTAGTCTTGATTGTGTGCAGTGGTCCCGAAGGGCACGATATATGATTCTGCCTAACAAGTAGAACCCAAGAGGTTCCTCCGGCTTGGGCGTTTCCTCAGGAAGGAGTCACCCTTACGGGGTGTGATGGGAAATAGCGGGCCCCCCTGTGGGCCTCGATCTCTGCTTGACAAAGTTTTTCAAGTCCTCTGGAGGCGATCTTTCAAAGAGCTAGGTTAGCCTGTTTTTCAGCGCACGTGGAGTCAGTGCGTCGCACGCGGTACAACTTTGCCAGCCATGGTTAGGGCCAAGGCAGCGGAGGCAAAGAGCGTGGGGGTCAGATGTGGGAAAGAGCCCCTCGCAGGCTGGACACCTGCTGAAGCCCGCTGTATTCGACATGCGCCGGGGAGGAGTGCGACGCCAGAGGACGGAGTACCTGAATGACAAAGAGAAGACAAAAAAGATGAGAGAAGAATAATTTGGGGAAGAGCGTGTGGTATTAGATGGCCGAAGCCAAACCCAGGAGTGCTGGTGAAATCGGCCCCTACCCGTCAACGTGGAAAAGGGGACCGAGGAGTGATTTCGGTGGGCGGAGTCAGGGTACCACATGCACCCAGGGCCACACCCCCACGCGCCTATAAAATTAAAGGGGAAGAAGGTTTTTACTGATGAAAAAGGTTCAGTCTCCCGTCCCTTGGAAGGGACGCCCATGTGGTATGGAGGAAAGGAGACTGGACGCAAGAGTACATTAATGGAACTGACCAACTAAATCGTTAATATATTCTCAATTCTTTTAATCAAATTCCGTCAATGAGAATATAAAATTCTGATGATATTGACTGGGTGACACTGTCTCTAAAAAAAATCAACAATCTTATGATATGTCAATTTCATTCACTCATCACAGAACTAATTTGGGAACATCGCACTGACCTTATGCAACTGGGGCTTCACCTCACCTTGCTTAACTCAAAGGAAGAAGCTCCAGAGACTCATGAAAAAAAAATGGTGGAACTGAACACAAAACAGTCAAATAACCTCAACCCAATACTATCAAATGAAAACATGCTTATCCAACTATCTTCCTTGGCCAGTTCTGTTCAGGAATGGTCATGGGTTGAACCATTGATGAAGACTTATCACTAAAACAGGGGAACTCCCAATCGTAGCATTGAAGTCTTGAGGTTCATGTCATGGAAATCCTGCGGATTCAAGAATTTGTACTCTTGGTTCAACACGCTTGAAGTTACTCATAAATCCACGGTTATTCTAATGCAGGAACCTATGAAACTGCAACACTTCCATCTAAAAGGCTGCACTACTTTCATCTCGTTAGCCAACATAGGTCCCCTAGGAAGACCTTTTTGGGGGCTTGCGGTCTTAACAGATCATTCAAAATCCAAAACAAAGATGATTGCATCACTTGAGGAGCTGCTGGTGATAGAACTACACAGAATGCCAAAAACACCACCTTTGTTATTAATCTCTACTGGAATCCCACGAAGGTGCTCTTATCTGCGATGTTTCACTTATCTCTGCAAAATCCTTGAGGATACCTTCCACCGTAATCCCAATTATTTGGTAGTTATTGGCAGTGACTTTAATTGCAATTGTGCAAGCGGCACCACTCCTAAGCAACCTCTAAGTTACTCAAAGTGAGATCCAGCTTTTGCCACTAGAGGGCAAAGCTGGGACACTTTTTCGGAATGGGATATCCACCCAAATATCAGATTATTTTTATGTCTCGTCACATCTAGTAAAGACAAATGAAACAGTGATTACTTCCAATCCACGTCTAGGTGATCATGTGATCATTAAAGTCAGTGTGAATTATAGATCTATGACACATGAAATAGGGCCCGCTTTGTTGCTATTAGAATTTGAGCGTTCTATACTCTCCCTTCGGTGAAACAACAAATGTCATCACTTTACTGCCACACTAAGGAGACATTTAATGCTTGAGGTTAGAGCTCACACCTGCGTGACTGGTCTCCAGTCACGCAGGTGTGAGCACCTTCGTGGGATTCCAGTAGAGATTAATAACAAAGGTGGGTCTCCAGCAAGCTGAGAAGTACAATAATGTCTTTATTAGAAGTGCTCTCAACTATCTCGCCAAAGACACCCAGGCCAATTATACACGTAAAAACAAAACACAGACTTTGCAAGCTTGAAACGGATTAAAAACAAAACTGAGGGAAATTCGAGTTTGTGGACTTCCGGCCGAACAATACTCAGAGTAAACATCAGAGGATTCAGATCCACAAGAACAAAATTAAATCACTAAACTTTCAGATGCACATTGCTGCTGACAATGAAAACATGATTAAACATCAATGCACACATGACAAAAAATCCATTTGGGTTCTTATGAGGGATGCCTCCAAAATCATATGGTCGTGCCCATGGGTTCATCTATTTCTGCTGAGGTGTGGGTTAGTCATTTTACGCAAACCTATCAAACACCTCTCGCGTATACTCACATCACAGGTCTGGTTTATAATAATTAAATTCTGGGACGCTGTCAATGGACCATCAGGGATGTGCAGTGGGCCATCTCCAAGTTTAATTATTGCAAAGCAGCTGGTCCCGACGGCAATCCATCATGTGCTTTGAAATCGGATCCTCCACTTTGGGCTTCAATTTTGAAAGTTAAATATGATTTAATCTTTAAATCAAAACGGGGTCCCTGAATCAATACCTATCTTCAAGAAAGGGAAACCTTCAAATCAAAACCCTGACCTCCTGGCAATAGGAACCCAACCTTTGGTATAAGTCTGTACTACACAGGTTGTTAGTGTGGTAGAGTAGCCAGGCCTATCTCAAGAGGGGTCAATGTGAGCTGTAGGGGAGTTACACAGTGATTCAAAGTGACAAGTATCCAAATAAACTCTTACTTATTTTAATTCTTGTTACAGGTCACATGCCTGTGGGCGCACAAGGTTTCTTGATTAAACAATTTAACAGTCAGTTAGAGTAAGCCTTCTTCAGAAGGGAGCAATATAAAGGGGAGCAATATAAAGCAACACACAAATACACTTCCAAAATACACACACTTTGCTTTTCTAAATCAGCAAATACCCATTTGGGATGGCATACAGACACTTCCTACACCCTCAGGTGACTTCAATAGTTAGGGCGCGGTTGACATTAATAGACCATGGTTGCATTTAGAATATTCTTGGAGTGTCAAAGAAAAGAGGGTTCAGAATAAAACAAGTATTCATACAATTATTCTTAACTAGGCAAGTACTTTCAAAACCCCCCCAATGCAAAGTTAGTTAACCCTTTCCTGGAAGAAAGGCAAGACACATAAGCAGAAGAGTCATTCAGGAAGCCAGGCCAGCCAATGTTAAGTTAGCAAAAGTCAAAGTGAACTGAATCACTTCTTGTAGGTAAGTAGACAGACTTTTCAAAGTTTTAAAAGTCTATGTAGAATAGAAGAAAGCAAAGTAGGGCCACAAGCGGATTAGGCTTGTGAGGTAAAGAAGCTGCAAGCAACTCTACAAGAGCAACCTAGACAAGTCTCCAACGAAGACAAGCAAGGTGGCACAACAAGAGGTAAGTTCACTCAAACTTTACAGTACCTTTAGGTTGAAGAAATGTGGAGCAGATGGCTTCTGTTCCTGTGCAGCTCCGCAGATCCTGATGTTCCTAGGCCTCAGTTGTGAGGACAAGAGGGAGGACTTCTGGCGACTCCTGCACTACAATGGGACGGACACCAACCACAACAGGCAATAGTCAAACAAGTGGCACTTTGGTGTTTCAGCTCCTCGTCTCTACAGCAAATAGCAAAACCACGGTTCCTGGATGTCAAGATGGGCTTTCCATGCATCTGCGGTCCCGCACTCTTGAGGGGGCTCAGGCTCGGTCAGTCCTGCTTCCTGGGAGTCCGGTGGATCTTCTTGGATTTCTAGGCCAGCTTAAAAGCAACATACACAATCTGGTGTTCCTCTGCCTGGCTCTTCGGTTCCAGCAGCGACTGCAGTGGAAATTCAATCAACTTCGAGAGGATGTCCAGGTGGCTTACTTTCCAGTTCATTGGTCCCACCAGGGGAGAAGTCATCCTTGCAGGGGCTTCTCTGTCGATTCGAATTTGAGGTTTCTGCACAGCAGCAGGACTTCACCAGGCAAACCAACGGTCCAGGAGTTGCAGCAGGTGTCCTCTTCAAGGTCTTCCTCGTTTTCCTTCGTCCAGTGGTCGACTCTGCCTTCCAAGCCAAAAAGCCTCGCCTTTTATGCAGGTTTCTCCAATTCATTCCAGCCTAACTGTCAGTCACCCAGAAGGGTGGCAATCACCTAAGAGTGCATTCCTGTCTCCTAGGAGACAAAGCACAGGGAGTTTCGGGCACCTCCCTTGCTTTCTGCCCCCACCAGACACCCTGGAGTCAGAGGCGGGCTTCACTTGTGAATCCCGCCAAAGACAAAACAAACAAAGGGACCAAAACTAGTTTGTCACGCAGAGAATCTCAAGAAGGACCGGTCCACAAAGAAACGGCTGAAAAAGAAGACTGTGCCATTTTGACGAAAATGGCACCCATGGGTGCCTTACCGTGGCTTCAAACAGCCTGCGGTAAAACACATAATGGTAGTAAAAGGTAATCCACTGCCACCAGCCATTAATCGAGGAAAAGGTAACAAAAATGTTACATGAGAAACTAGACAAAGGGGAGACCCCCTCCAGCACCCTATTGTAAGATAGTGTGTGCTGGGTCTAGAAAGTTACAAATATAAGTAAAGCCAATTTCAGTTTACTGCTCTTGGAAACAGTAGTTTATCCAAGAGAAGGCATTTAAACCTTTGGGAAATCTGAAAGACTTCCCTGTGCCACTGCACTGAAGGTGCTGTGTGACAATGTAAAAAATTACGCCTACGGATTTTGAGTCCACAACCAAAAGAAACAGAGTTAAAAATCACATTAAAATACATATGAGAGTGAGAAAAAGGGTCTGACTCTCTAGGATAAAAATTCAAGCCCTCAAAATCCAGCTTGGGGGTCTGCTGGGGGTCTCTAAGGTAGAGAGGCATTAGCACATTTCCCAGAATTCTCCCTAACAGAAACACTAACATATTGTTATCACATGTTCCTTCTTTGAACATGATGGAATCAAATGTATTGGTAAAAATAATGTTGGTGACACCAGTTACTCGAGAAATTTTCTTTGGTTGAGATGTATAGGAGGGTGGGGGAGTTTTGATTGTCTCGCTTACTTGTCTTTTGACCGCAATTAACAAGGAATTGATGCCAAATGTGAACTTTTAGTACTGATCTTGTTTACTTGCGTTTTCTGCTGCTCCTAAATGTCATGCTCTGCTGTATTAAGCTCTTGTGTTGTGACTTAAGCATAGGCTTACCATTGTTTTGCACATGCGATATTTTGCACAATGCATCATGGCAACTTGCGCACTACAAATTGGTTTTAAGATACATTTTTATCATGTCGTGTTTAGGGAAACATATGTAAAACCAATATTCTTTTTTTTTAATTCAATTACAAGTTGTGAAATGTTATATTGAAAAGGTTTTGTATAAACCATATGCAATAAAAAAATATGGCCATCTAGGCTAGATCATATAGTGGCAAACAATGGGTGTTCCCAGTTGCTTTTAGTGAACTAGGGAAGCGATTCCACAGTTGTGTTACTGTAACTGTGAAGCTTAGAGGACCAGTTCTAGACTTCCTTAAAAGGGAAGTTCACTCAGAAATGTTATTGTCCCAATCGATCAGGCATGTATTTTAAGCTACTGTAATTGATCTTAAAAAAATGTCCTATGCATTTTACCTTAGTTTTCCTCACATTTACAAACGTGAAAAAACAACAGGTTGAGCGCCACCATCTTGTGCTAAATCTTATCTGATAAATCGCCCTAGGTTTAGGTGCCCTTGCAGCAAGAATATTGATTGCCGCACCGCAAACTGACATCACTAGACGCTTACGCCCCTTTTCACAACGCCAATGCACGTCTCATGTCAATGTCCTCTGTGGCAACCTATTAACGTGTTTCCATGGAAATGCCAAGACGCCCCGTTCCCCCTTTCTCCATACTGTATGGGCGTCCCTCAATAGGGACGGGAAACAGAATCTTTATCACCAGAAAAATGGTCTTTCCTTTTCAATGTAGTGATGTGCAATGGCTCAATGAGAGCGATCTTGTCCTAGAAGCTTCCGGACACCTGAATCCAACGGGCGCAGAGGAACTCCTGCAGTGGCCACATCTGTAGCCTGCAGAGTCGGATGAAATAAATGCATGACGACATGCCGAGCAGAGACTTGATGGCCCTCACTGTGGCGCTCTTCAGAGCGAGCAGCCGTTTCACCTTGCCCAGGATGGTCGCCACTTTCTCCTCCGACGGTAACGCCAGGCATGACACTGTGTTGAGGTTGGATCCCGGGAACAGCGCGTCCTGGGATGTAGTAAAGCAGGACTTTGCATAATTCACAGAAAACCCCAGATCCGCCAGTAGTTGGACAGTCCTCGCCGTGTGGTGACGGCGATGCTCCTTGAGCTGGCCCGGATGAGCCAGTCGTCCAAGTAAGGGTAGACGTGGATCCCTTTCAGTCACAGAGGTGCCGCCACCGGCGCCAGGCACTTGGTGAAGACTCTTGCTGCAGACTTCAATCCGAAGGGAAGGGCCACAAATTGGTAATGCTTCCCCTGAATGACGAAGCGCAGAAACTTGCACTGTCCCATGTGAATTGGGACGTGGAAGTACGCATCCTCTAGGTCCAACAACGACAGAGTCTCCCTCTTCTAGCTGTCCGAGTACATGAAGAAGGGTGACCATTCGGAACTTGATATATTTGTTTAGTAGCCGGAGGCGAGATTGGGCCTCCAGCCCCCGGTCTTCTTTCTCATGAGAAAGTACCTTAAGCACACTCCGGAGCCCCGGAGCCACTTTTGGACGAGCTCCATCACCCCTTTCTTTAGCATGGCCCGAACATTCAGCAGCAGCCGAGGGATGTGGTTTTCTTGACGGGCCACCAGTAGTATTTGTGGACATTTCCGTTGAAACTCAGGGGTGTGTCCATGGACAAGAGCGTCCTGCACCCAACGGTCTGGAGATGGTCTTCCACACGCTGACAGTTTGTTTGCCGGCCTCCCACCGGGGTGCACAAGTGGGGGCACAACATCATGGCCGGTTCATTCTTGCTTGGACGTCAACGGGCTGCCTTGAGGTCCCTGGCAACGACGTCCTCCAAAAGCCTTGGAAAGGCCCCTGTTGGTCTCTTGGGCCGAGGAGCGGGAGGGCTGGTGGTACAAAGAGGAGCTCCTGCCGTAACCCTTGCAAGCATAGGGAGACTTGCCTCCTGAGGATCGAAAGGACGGCCGTCGCTGCTGTAGCGTGCCCAGTGCACATTCCATGTCCACCTTGATGGCTTGTAGAGACTCATCTACAGCCTTCCTGAAGAGATTGTCTCCGTCAAAGGGCATGACCAAAACCCTCATCTGGACGTCCTGTCAAAAGTTGGTGGCCTTGAACCAGCCACAACGAAGGCAAACACTGTTGCCTATCTGGCGGAACACCGCAATGGCGATGTCCGTGCCACTGTGATGGCGTGGTCTGATGCCACCTCGCCTTCTTGCAGAATCTCCAACGCCTCCGACCTCTTGTCATCAGGGAGGAAGTCCAGAAGGGGAGCGAGCTTGAACCACGGCTCCTGGTCATAGCGCGCTACGATAGCGAGGGCGTTGGCGGCCTTGGTGGTCATCGTTGCAGAGTACATAACATGTCGTCCCATAGCATCCACCTTCTTCCCCTCGCTGTTGGGAGGGGTGGATGCTGCCGAGGATGAAGCGCCCAATGACTTTTGGCCGCTGCAGAGACTGAGTCCGGTCACGGTTGGGCCCGCAAGCCCTTGGGCGCAGAGTCTGGCACCCTGTATTTCTTCTCTAGGTGGTTCATCTTCGCTGGGGCCGTAGAAGGGTTCTTCATGAGACAGGCTTCGTCCCAAATGTCATCCAAGAGTGGGACTCAAAAGGATGGTCTCTCTCTGCCTCGCAGTGCTGGTATAAGAAGCCCTCCTTCTCCTCTGGTGCAAGCTGGAAGAGCTCCGAAGCTCTGGAGATCATTGTATGAAACAAGCCTATCTCGTCCGTCGGGGAGGATCTGGGAGGCAGCGACGGGAGGTCCCCATCCCACAGGCATAGTATGTGCCCGTCGTCGCCGTGTCAGGATCAGTCTCATCCCTCGGGGGAGGGCAGCGAAGGCTGGCAAGGAGGCAGTGGGAGCCTCTTTCTCTTCTTGGCCGGCGGTTACCCCGTTGTCAGAGGGTCGGCCGTCATGGGAGCCACGAGCAGGGCTGTCAGCTTAACAGTCATCCTCATCTGTATCTCCGATACCAGTGTATGTAGGGTAGAATGTCCACAGAGAGGTCTCTAGAGGGCAGCTGAGGGCAAATAGGAAGCTGGGGCGCAGGAAGAGCGCCAAGGGCCTCGTCGTCCTGAGGCTCTCCGTCACCTTCTGTAGCGGGACAGTCTTGGGGAGATAACCGGCATCTTCTCTGGGGTCTTCTCAATGGGTTGGAATGAAGACTCCCTCCTGGCAGGGAGGAACATTCTTGCCTTTGGAGGAGTGCCCTGCAGGTCCGCGGCCTTCGAAAGGGATGCCACCACCTCAATGGAAGGCGTAGCCTTCGTCGGGTGTACGTGGGCCTTCGTGGTCAGGACCGGTCCCTTGTCCTGCTTGGCCTTCTTGGCCGCCTTGTCCTGCTTGGCCTTCTCCTTAGAGGGCAGGTAGGAGCCTCAATCCCCCTTGGCCTTCTCCGCCATGGGCAGGCTGGCTTTGGACTTCTCGTTCACCGTCTCCGGGGCCACCTCGAGTTTGCCCAGACGGTCCGATTTCCTCTTGGATGACGAACCTGAGCATTGGCTGGTGACCGAAGTTGATGGAGACGTCGGACGAGCCGTGGCCGCTGAGAAGCCTGCTGCAACGGCCCTCCCGGTGGCAGTGGACTTGCAGTGCTTGGCCTTTTGTTGGACCCCCGCGGGAGGTGCGCCCTCAAAGGACTTAGAAGCCTGCTAAGCTTTAGCGGATCCGGTAGAGTCATGCTCCTGGGACCCATCCAGTGCAGAGGACTTGGTCTGCAGCCACTCATTCAGCTGCTTATGCTGATCCTTCAACGTGCATGTCGAGAATTCACGGCAAAATACACAATTATCCTCTTTGTGCGTCGTATACAGGCAGCAAAGGCACTGGGAATGTTTGTCCGAGAAAAAAATCTGTAAGCTGCAGTCTGAGCAAAGCTTGAAAAGGGGGGTGGAATCCTTCTCCTTAGACATGGTGCACGTGGCATAGGCCTGGAGAATCTTCGGAAACATCCAAGAAGAAACGCTACGAAATACGTTTCTTAATCGGAAGGGTGAAAAATAGAGTAAAACTTTCAAAAAGTGAAAAATGCAGTAAAAGCTCGGGGGCTAAGCATGAGGACTCCCAACACTTGAACGTGTGGTAATATTCTGAAGATAGCTCCCAGAGGAGGGGCTTAGGTAGAGGGCAGTCATTGGCTAGGGGCAGTATGACCCAGAGCTCAGTGATTGGTTGTTAGGAGAAAGACAGTTCAGAAATGAAACCGATTTTTTCTTTTCAAGGATTGACAGCCTGACGGGGAATATTCATGAGCAAGCGAGTCAATGCCAGTGCCCATGCTGGAGAAAAAAAGGTTTCACTCTCTCCATGGTTAAAATTAAAAAGTCCTGAAGTCCAGCAAAATAGCTGGGGTCTCCAAGGTTGAAGGGAATTACCACAGAAATGAGAATTCTCTAACATGCCTCTTCCCAAAAGTAATGTTGGTTTCACTTCACTATTCCTGTTAAGATAATTGTATAAGTGTTCCCCAACTGGGTCTTGCTTCCTTTGACCTGCTTTTAGCCGGCCCAGAATAAATCAGCATTAGCTTTTACCTACCTAGAGTAACTGAGTCATTCATAATGTGCAACATTGGGATTTGCTCCCCATGGTCTGTTTTAGACGAACAAAAAAAAAAAAAAAAAAAAAAAAAAAAAAAAAAAAAAAAAAAAGCCTTAGGTGTATACCTGCCCCAAGTTGCTGATAGCTCCATGAACAAGTATATGGGTTTTACTTACCTCAAGTTAGCTGTGCGCCATCCTAAAATAAGTTACAAGAGTTACTGCTTATCTCAACCTGTGTTTCACTGATCTCAAAAGCACCTGTAAATTAATATTACATCCTTAGATTTTACTCACTTAGTATAACTATGTGTTATCACAAAAGTAGTTCTAGGTTTTTACTGTACCTAGAATAAGTATTCCAATATTCACAAAATGTATATTGTCCAGTTGACTGATTATGTGATTTGTTACTAAGTGTCACGGTACAACTGGTAGGGTCTACAACCCTTGAATTACTGAATTTAATCTGAAAGTAACCATTGGTTTTTACTCCCCAAGAATAGGTGTGACCTTTACTGAATGTGTATGAAAAGGATTGACTTCCCTAGAACTACTGTTTGGTGTTCCAAATAAGGTTATATATGTACCTTCAAGCTTAGTGTTGTGTTTTTATAATTGTGGTTATATTTAATGTGATAGTACTCATTTAATATTTATCTGGACCTAATTGTATTAATATTAACCATTTATTTTTACAATACATAGTGTTTAATTGTTTCTTTGTTTCTTTGGACCGTTTGTATTACAATTTCATTTGTGCTGATTCTACAGCCCTCTCTCTCTCCCAAGATCAGCGTGACTGCTCTGTCTACACTACCAACAAACTCAGGTGGTACAGCCTTATATTTTTATTTTTTTTTGTTTGTGGTTACACAGTAACCTTTACAAAAGTTACAACATAATAAGAATACATAGACAAATGTTAACATGTGTTCGTATTTTTTTTCCTATTCGTTTTACAGAATGATTTTACGGAATAAAACATCACAATTAACACATTTCCAAAGTTACAATGATTTCTTAGGATCGACAGTTACAAACCACAATGCATTTTCAAGAATCTCAGAACTGAAAATTTTAGTTTTACTCGATTCCCGTGAAGCATATCTAACCATAATAAATTCAAATCCACACAGTCGGTATTGGGAACGAATTGCGAGAAAAACTTAATTCGTTCAGACCTCAAAACATTGCATTCTGTTAGAATAGGTCTTAGGTTTTCCAATGGAACCGTGGATTTACAGTATCTGCATATAGGAACAGGTGCACAAGCACCAGACCTAATATTCAAAATGCCCCCAGTACGTTGAATCTAAACCTCATGAAGCCGTGCCTCCATGTTCTCTCAGTAAATTTAAGCAGATACGGCTCGGTAACACCCATTTGTTTTTTAAATTGGACACAAGTTTACAGTATAATTTCTTGGTCAAGACTTCCGCAACCGTGGAATTCCAATCATGATGAAGGAAAAGAGTTTTTACCTTCATAGGGTTGGAAATCAAAAGCTCTCGGGAGACACCAACTTTTGTACAGCCTTATACTAAGAGTGGAGTCGTGTACTGCCTTAGTGGAATGGTTTTGATCAAGTTGTGTAGAACTTCAAAACAACTGTCCTAACAGTCTATTAAGTGATTTCTTTGAGTGTCACTGCATGACTGACAGGGTCTACTACCCTTGAATTACTGTTGGTATTCTTAAAGTATATCTAACCTGGTTGTATTCACCCAAGAATAGTGTATTGCTATACTGAATGTATAACTATTAAGTTAGACTCCCCTTGACTTGCTATATGCTCCTCTAAATAAGGTTATACCTTGGTTTGTATAACATGGATACTTAGTTGGTTTATGTAATTGTGCTTATATGATATATAGTACTTGCTGCCCAAGATTTATCTTGGCCTATTTGTATTTAAATAAACCCTTAATTGTTTACAATACATAGTGTTTAAGTGTTCGTTTAGACCATATGTACGGTACAATTACTTTGTACCAAGCTACAGTCCTCTCTCTCCCCTAAGATTAGCCTGGCTGCTTTGTCCATGCTACTGTCATGATGCCTACCCCCGGGGACCCAGACCACGTCCAGCAACCCCGGAAGCAGGCATCAAGTTATCCTAAGCAAGCCCAACAACGCCTGCTAGAGGCTATTTGGGTCCAGTCCAGGCGCCTATGGCGCCAGGCTCGTATGGAGAGTCAGTCCTGGCGCCATAGGCGCCAGGCTCATAGAAAAAAACTTACCTGATGCAGACCATGCTGCAAACTTACCTGATGCAGACCATGCTGCAAGAGCTCCAAGCCAAAAGAGGCTTGGAAGGGACTGCTGTACTTAGGGACTATTTTTTACTCGGGCGGGGCTGGGGAGGAATACTTACCTGGGACTACTTTGGGGGCTATTTAAACCACGTCACAAGAGCAGCACACGCTTCGCGTTATTCTGCATCCAGCAGCGTAATGCTCACCGTGCCTGCAAGTCTGCATCCAGCCTTCTGCCACGCCCACCTCGAGTTTGGAGCTCCTAGAAAAAGGGAGAAAGAAGGAGAAAAGGTTAGAACAAGAGCAATACATTTAATCCTTACCTGAATTTCCGATCCATCGCGCCTTCGAGCTGGAATAAAGAAGTTATTTTATGTGCGTCGCCTCGCCTGCTGCAGCGCCGCGCTGAACTCACTGGCCTTCGCAGCATCTTCACATTCCACCGCATCCTCCTGCATGTTCCCACCGCACTCCCGCACCTAAGGAGAAGAAAAGAACAGCAAGGTGAGCCAAGGGAATACACAGAGGAATATTATTTACCCCCCCATAGACTTACCTGATTTTACCGCCGAGGGTACTATTCCTCTTCACGGGTCGGCGCAGCTTCCACTGGTTTCTCGCCGAACCCCGGCCCCTAAGGGGAAACAAAAGGACAGCAAGGTGAAACAAAGGGACAAACAAGGGGAAACCTCCTCACCACAATAAACTTACCTGATTTTACCGCTGGAGGCATTATTCCCCGAGACTTCATACTTTCTCTCAGCGCCTGAATAAGGGAGAAAGCAAAAGGTTACATATTGACATTATTTTATCGAACTGTGTTGGATAATACAAATCCTTACCTGAATATTACTGGTTGGCACGAGGAACTCTTCGCTAGGGTCAAGCTGCAACCTGCAAGGAATCGGATAAAAGTGAAAGTCAGGCATTTGAACTCCTACGAACTTTATATTTACGGCGTCTTGCCGGGAATCTCGGAGTCAATATTGTCCTGGAACTCACCAATTCCTTCGAGCCAGTGAAGGAACTGGTTATCAACGCACCCCTGCGCTCAATGCAGGATGGAGAGCTCATCTTTTCAAACCATCAGGTGAGACTATAAGAGGGGACATCAAAGGTGATCTGTGGGGAGAACAGCGGGGGTGGGGAGATTTACGCTCAACTCCACGGGTGGTTAATTCCCTTTCTCCATTTGCAGAAGAATATTCCTACGGGCCAAGCAAACAAAGCTAGGTGGGCCAGTCCAGTCCATCATCTCGGCCCTACGCGTCACATTGGTGGAGACCGCAGCTGTCCAGTTCCGATCGACGCCTCTGTGGGGGCCAGGTGAGCGTAACAGCTACCCACATTCTCAGGTGGTACAGCCTTATACTAGGAGTGGAGTTTTTGAACTGCCTCAGATATGATTTTATAGAAAACTGTCCAACACCTCTGTATTGTACTTACAGTTATAACACTAACACATTTACAAGTATCTCTGAAAAAAGTTTAAAATGTGTCCTAAAATACTTTCTTTCCTTTGAGTTGCTGAATGCCATTCTTAAAAGTATAATAGGCTATTTACTTACCTTGAAAATGTGTTTCACTTTTCTAGAAAGTAATTGAGTTGGTACTGTTATCACTCCTGAAAATGAGTGTAAAAGCTTACTGTTAGGCAGAAACCTGTGCAGTTCCCTTAGGGACCACTGCAAAAGAATTAAGACTATAGGTGTTTGGCAGTAAACCCACTTGGTAGCAGTCTGTACCACACAGATTCACTTGGTAGCTGTGGCTGAGCAGTCAGACTTCCCTCAAGAAGAGTTAGGCAGTATGCAGAGTATACACAATAGGTACAGAGACACAGTAGTACAAACAAACACTGACCAGAGCTTTGGTGTAAAAGTATATAATTATTTATTTAAAAACACACTTGTGATTTACACTAGCAAAAACGAGTTAAGTAAATTCAGCACACAGTCACTATCATATATACACAACCCTATTCACTTATTAGACGAGTCTAGTGAGAAACACCACTTATTTTCAGACAGAGGTGAGCGCTTAACATAAGATGACACCAACAAGTTGTAAAGAAAGGGAGGGAAAAAGGCAGAGTTAAGGAAGCACACAAGTTTCAATACTTTTACAAAGAACCACAGTAAGGCAGGACAGGCAGAGTTCTACCGGAGAGCAAGGAAGTCAATTGCAAGGCCCACTCTTGGAGAGAGCAAGCAGAAGGGGTCCAGGTTCACACAGTGGGGTTATGCCCAAAGAGTCTTGTAGATAGTTTGCAAAAAAAGGATGAAATTAAAGTCAAGAAAAGTTAGCTAGGTTGTCCCAGGCTAGCCCAGGTTAGAAAGTCGAGGCTTTACTGTCACCCCGAACGATCTGTCGCAAGGGAAGCCAGGCGGGACACAGTACCTTAAGTGTGAAGGAAGCTCCAGCGGGGCAGTTGTTCCTGGCAGCTGGTGCAAGTCGGTGTTTCGTCCAGAGGAAGAAGTCTCGCCGTGGAGGAAAGATGAAGGTCGTTGCACTGCCAGGGAAGAAACCAGCCGTGGAGTTCTCCAGTTAAAAGGCACTACCCTTCTCTTCGCGGTAGTGGTAACCCGTGGTATTCCGGTTGCTGGAGTGCTTGGCACGGGCAAGGCGGCCACGAGATGCTCCAGGAAGGTGAAAAGAAGGCCAAACTGGTTATCCCCACCAGTGAAAGGAAGAAGACTCTCCAGACTGGAAATTTCCTCTGTCGTCGGGAAAAGTGGTGAGACGGTTTGGCAGGGCTCCACCGGTGGTGTCGTCATTGCAGGTCGGCTCAGCTTGTCCCTCCTCGGATTCTTAGGTACTGTGGCGACTTCTGAAGTTCCAGTCCCCAAAGCCCAGCTTTTATGCAGCACACCCCTATTCACTCAGCCTAGCTCTCAATCAAACATGCTAAGTGGTGAGCCGGCCGGCTCACCACTTGGGCCAATCACACAAGAGTGCGACTTGAGTTACCAAGGTAACTCAGCCCAGGGTGCCTAAACCCCCTCCCACACTCCCCATGGTACCCAGACAGAGTGGCACCACTTTTGGAGGCTTCTGTGGAGAAGCCCGCCAAAAAGTGGCACAAAGGGTTCGACTTGGGTTGGAGTCACAGAAGAGAACACAAATGCCATTTTTGAACCGAGTGCTGGCAAAAAATACCAACCGGTGAATTAATATTAAAGAAATAAACCGGCAGTATGTTCGAGGCTATAAGAATTAAATAATTAAAGTTGGTAGCCTCGAACAATGGGAAAATCCCATAGAGATATATTTGCGGTTGAATATAAAAAGTAGTATCCACTGCGACCAGCCGAAACTCGATCAGGGGGGACGGAGACGTGCCCCCTCCAACAACAGACCCCGGGGCAATCGAATTGCCCCGACCAGTACGTCCACAATATGATGGTTTGTACTAGTTTGGGACTAGTAAAGCCAATGGTGACTTTACATGCCCTGGGAGACAGTAGTCAGCCCCAGGGTATGGAGTCTATGTTGGGGGGTCGCTACGACACCCCTGGGTTACGGCACAGAGGGTGCTGTGTAACCCACATAAACACATGAGACCCTATGGAGTAAAAGACCCAAAAGCCCATAAAACACATTGAAAGATAAAGGAGCACCTCAAATCATGTCTAAGAGTGGGAGTAAAAGAGTCTCCCTCTTAGCAGGAGAGAATAAAATAAACCCCAAAAATCCAGCAAAGCTGCTGGGGGACTCACTAGGTTTGGGAAATTAGCCTTACAGAGAATTCTCCCCAACACTTACCAATAGGGTTTACTCGCCTTGAACAGCAGTTGACATTCTAAAAGTGTACTTTTGGGCTGTGTTTACCGTTAACTGCATAATGCATGTCTAAAATAGCATTACAGAGTTCTTACTTATCCTAGAGTTACATAGTGCCCCTCTGAAAAGTCTGCTAGAGTTCTTAACCTAGAATTGTGTCCCATTCTTCCGAAAAGTATTGGTGTAACTGACTATACCTGTAACTGAAATAGTTAAGAGTTGTTAAGTAAGACTTGGTGCAGTCCAGCTGGTGAGGACTACACAAGACTTATCTGCTTATTATTAGGTAACCCACCTTTCAATATAGGTCTGTACTACACAAATTGGTAGTGTGACTGAGCAGCCGGGTTTACCTTAAGAGGGGTAATGTGAGCTGTACAATTGAAATTAGTAAGTACAAGTAGCCAAGTAACATGAACACTTAGTTATATATAAATATTTATTTATAATATACACAAGGTTTAAATAAGCATTCTTTAAAATGGTTCATCTACTAGTAACATTCAATCAAAGTTTGGATTCAGTTTTTAAAGGACAATAACAGTTGGTAAATACTTAAGGTTAAGGTCAGTATTCAGTTACCAATTCAGTTTTTGAGTTTGTAAATGAAGGAAAGGTTTGAATAAGACAGATATTGATATTCTATTTGTAGCATGCTCATACACAAGTATTTCAGTGCGTGACGAGGCAAGGGAGGGGAACAAGGGAGAAACAAAACGATCTTACTAGGCCCAGTGACATTGAGAACGCGCAAGTGCAGAGGCGAGGGAAAGGAAAAGGGGAAAGTGCATGGGGGAGAGGAGTGGTAAGTGCTGAACAAAGGAATACATAATAGATCACATAAATAAATAAAAAACAAACAGTGGTAGGGCAGCCAGCAAGTGGCAAGGTTTAAGGCAACAAACAGGGTGTGTCTGATAAGTGCAGAAAAAAGGGGGCAGAGGGGTACTGTAGGGTTACAGATACAGACCCCAGTGCAAGGGATTGCCAGGAGGCAGTGCGGGTGGGTGACAGGGTGAACAGGTACCTGGTCAGAAAGTCAGAGGGTAACCAGGTGCACGATGCCAAGGCAGAACATATCAGCAGGGTAGAAGAGGAGCAAAGGCAGAAGCAAAGAGTAAGGTCTTGAGGTGCTTCCGGAACCGGAGATGGTTCTCCTTTTCAGAGTGCCAGAGAGGCTGTTCCAGAGGGAGGCCCCAGCTGAAGACAGATCTACCCCCAGCTCGTTTCTTAGAAAAATGACTGACCAAGAGAAAGTTTGAGGTGGAGGAGTGAAGAGTTCGGGAAGAGTTATTTATGGAGGGACAGCTGAAGGCATTTTGCACCCAGGCCCCAGAAAGCCTTGTGGACAATGCAAAGGGTCTTCAATGTAATCCTTTCAGCCAACCACTGGGAGCCAGTGGAGAGATTTCAGGTTTGGATAGATATGATCCCAGGGCTTGAGGCCAAGGACAAGTCTCGCATCCTGTTCTGGATCAGTTGCAAAGGGCGAAGAATAGAAGCAGGTAGATTTAGAAAGAGGCTGTTGCAATAATCCAACCTAGAGAGAACCAGGGCACGAGAGACAGTGAACTTCCGGGGGAAGGAGAAGAAAGGCAGAATATCTGAGGAGGTGACGTAGGAAATTTGACTTTTTAGAGACATCAGAGATGTGGACAGAGAAGCAAAGCATGGAGTCAAAGATGACCCCAAGGTTCTTAGCCTCGCATGTGGGGGTAGGAGGAGGGCCAAGAGAGGACGGCCAGAGAGTGACAGGAAATGAGGGTGAAGGTGTACCGATGAAGAGAATCGCCGTCTTTCTGGCATTGAAGCAGAGATCGTTGGCGGCACTCCAATCCAGAATGGCAGATAGGCAATTAGAAAGGTGGCAGAGGGAAGCCTGAAAATGGGTCAGAAAATGGCAATGCGGTGGGTGAGAGTTGCCAGGTATTGGTTAGAAAGGGAGATAGAGGAAAGGAAGGACCCAAGTTGGATCTGGGAGGATCGATCAGAGGGGAAAAAAGTCAGCCTGACTAGAGCCTGATCAGTGATACCCAGGTTGTCACGGAGACGGAAACAGTTGAGCAGTGTGACGGGGACCGTTGAGCAGGATGGTGGTGGTGATGGTGAACGTTAAGCTGCGAGATGGCCAGCTTTTACAGGAGTTTGCCCAGAAAAGGAGTGATGGTGATCGAGCGATAGTTAGCCGGGCAACAAGTGTCAGCTGCAGGTTTCTTGAGAAGAGGGTGCACAAGAGTGCTTGAGAGGGGACGGCTCCAGAGGTGAAGGAGAGGTTGCATAAATCAGCCAGGGCAGGAGCGAGAGTGTCAATGTGATCCTTTATGGTTTTGGAAGAACAGGGAAGAGAGAAAAGAGGAAAACATACTTTCAACAGTTTGTATAACAAATACAATCTCCTAAAGTGAGGCAGGTAAACCTTTATCCCAGCAATATTAGTAATCACATTTATAACCTATGAGGGAACAAGTGTTGCCAAAGTCGGACGGTTCAGAGGAGTGCCTTTAGGGAGCTAGGACAGCCAAAGTCAATGGACAAAGTCAATAGTTCTGATGCACTCCTTAGACAAAGTCTTGACAAAGTTAGTAAGTTCAGAAGAAATCACAGTAACTCAAGTGAGCTACTTTGCAGAGAGCGCAAGCTGTTAGGCCAGCATAGGTGAGGGCACTGCAGGTGAGTTGGTATCAACGCTAAAGTGGTACAAAAGCATTTAGCAGGACAGGAAGCACACCTTATGGCTAAAAGGTGAACACTCTAAGCCCGACAGAACATGTGATTAAGAAAAAATGTTCCAGCTGGATTCCGCCTTGCTACAGCTTGGCAGACCCTGGTTCCTGGACCTTGGTTGTAGTGACGAAAGGAAGGACGCCTGACGGGCTCCTGCACTCGTCAATGGTCACAGGACCCCTGGCATTGGGCTTCTGCAGCCCGGTCAATATGAAAACGGGGTAAGCACAGCTGCAGGGCTGCACCAGGCACTTAGCGGTCCAGGACTATGCTGCTGGCGTCTCGTCACAACTTCTTCGGATGTTCGTCTCCACTGGTCGACTCGCCTTTTATACGATTTACCATTCATTTACAGCCTATGCTGTCAATCACACAGCAGGATGGCTGTCCTTACAGGACAGCCAGCTGGCTAATCAGGACTGGTTTCATTCAGGCACACCTAGAGACAAAGGACAGGGAAGTTTCGGGACCCTGCCTCACTTCCTGCCTTTCCAGACACACGGGAGCCTGGACGGGCTTCAGGGCTGAAGCCCACCAAAAGCAAAACGCACAAAGGGCTCAACCAGTTGCAACTAACAGAGTAAAAGCCCACAAGTAACTAACAGAGAAAGGCAAAAAAAGAAGACAAGAGCCATTTTGAGAAAACGGACACCCATGGGTGCTGTACTGCAGCTGAGGGTTCAGCCTGCGGTAAAGATGCACACCGGTAGTACAATTAAACCACTGCCACCAGCCATTTAAAGTAAGTTAGTGTAACACAAAAAGTTACATGAGAAGTGGGCTAGGAATTACTAAGTAACCCCCAAGCACTCCACATAGAAAAGTAAGACAGGGATCATTTTACTATTGTTGGGAACGGTAGTTTACCCAAGGAAATGGAATTAAACATTCAGAGAAGTCCAAGGGACTTTTTAGTGGCACTTCACCTAAGGTGCTGTGTGGCTCCATGCAAAAGGCAGATGCCTATGGAGTTTGTCAGACTCCATTAAACAGTGAAAACACAAAACTCCTAGTGAAAAAAAATCCATGAGCGTGAGAAAAAGGTCCCACTCACTAAGGAGGAAAAAATCACAAGCCCCAAGTCCAGCAAAAGAGCTGGGGGTCTCTAAGGTTGAAGGAATTAGCACAGAAATGAAAATTCAACCCAACAACAGTTATCCACCCCAAAGCCCGATTTAACAGAATATAACGAGATGCAAAGTGGAAGTAGAACATAACCAAAACTCACAAACATTTTAGAAAACAAGCCTATTGGTGCAGGTGAGACTGCAGCAGATTACATTGCTAAGAAGTCCGTTGTAAGTGAGAACATCAGGCACTTGGTTACATGTGAAGTAGTGGAGAATGGGGGCCTGGCTCATCAGGAATGATTTATTCTGCTTTTTAAGAATTAACAGTTTTAATACTTCATCAAGTCCTATAACATGGGAGGGAACACTTCAAGAATAGCAATTTGATAGAAGATAGCTGTTAGAAAAGCATTCAGTCATGGAAATAAACACATGGCTTCTATACAAACAGCATTGCACTTACTTCGACCATAGTGCATTGAAAGTGTATTCGAAATTTTAAAGTGCATCAAAAGCCATATATCATGCAACTGCTTGTCCTATTCTCAGCTTTTCTGCTGCTTTCAGCACTCCGTGTCTTATTTCTGTCCTTCCAACAAGATATCTGGTGATGCTATCTGCAACATGACCAACTATGCTTGTGTCCTACCCATTCTATGGTTTTTTACATTAGTACTAAGTCCTCTACAATGCCATTTACCAAAACGCAGGTAATCCGTTACATACCCAGGATACTGGGGTCTGCATGTAGCATTACAGGCCGCTTCTTCATCTTGCTAGCCTGGCTGCTGTCAAAGGATGGCTGCTTTGGGTTGTGATTGGCCTGAAACATGGACTGCAGGCTACTGGGACTCAGCCAAGAAGACTCCTGGACATTGACACAGTCAAGGATAGAAAGTGAAAATAAATTAAAGTCTACAGCAACCATTCCAACAGAAACATTCAGAATAAACTCTACAACGGTCACCAGCACGGTCAGAAATTAGGTCAGACGGTTAGATCATAATACATGCAAGAAATGATTATGAAAGTCTAAGCCAAGGATCAATACTGAACCAACCATGAACTGAGCACAATCATTTATAAGCACAGAGACATAAAAGTCACCGCATCCATCAATCTATATATAGATATGCACAATGTTTGGCACATAAGAAGGGAGTCTGAAGGACTGTTCACTTTCCAAGGATAGGTTGCCCCCAGTCGACATATAGGTCATCACAGAGACATCAAATCTTTTCCAGATATTGTAGACATCTGCCTAAACTGCTCCCCCAATCCCCATTTCCTGTTAACACATGCCTGCTGCTGTCGCTGCTGGTTGGCTTTCTGTTTGGCACGGCGCTCCAAGAACTGCTTGGCAAACTCTTTGGCTTCAAGAGTGTCCCCCAGGTAGGACCGGATATAGTCGTGAACATCATAAGGGGATTCAACTTCTTTCAGGAACGAGACGAAAGTTGCAGCTGGGAAGTCAGGAGACAATGTAATATATGGTATCAGATATATTTTCCTTAAAGTGATGCAAGTCAACCTGAATAATATAATAGACTGTAAAAAAACGACAAAAAAATACCAAGTAAGATTGCAGGCGCGCCAATGTGTTAGAATTGTGAGAAAGGTTATTCTTTTAATTCGGGAAAACCTACTGTAAAAACAACTTTTGTATAAGCCCTTGCTCAGGGCTATCCAGCCATTAACACTATGGGGGCCGGGGAGGAAATGCACCCGGCCCAAAAAACGTCAAGGCTCTCGTTTAAGTAGCTAGAGTGGCAGTTCGTTCTGGCTTAACTCTCAGGAAGAGGTAGCAGACAGACAAAAAGGAACATTTAGTGCACACTCAGCCACAGACAATACACCACACCCATATACAGAAATATATATGGCAAACATGACTTCCCAGTAATAGTCTTTCTGGCTTGTATCTCCTTAAAACCACATACTTTTCATAGGCTGCAATCTAGTGGTTGGTGAAGAGCTTTATATATTGTTTTTTTTCGAATTCAAAAAGTAAGTGGCATACCTGTAAAACTATCCCTATACTTTTTTGGGTACCCCAGATACTTTACGAGCCAACGTCCTCATATTAATGGTATTCAGACATTGTATGTAAAACTAACTTTATTACTCCATCTTCCTTCCCTTCTGGGGAGGAGCATGTGATTCTAAGCAGATACACACCACAGAAAGACTATTACTGGCAAGTAATAATTGTGTTCTGGGACTTTGCATAGATTAGCAAGCAGTATTCTGAGAAGGTGGTCGGTGACCTGAAGGCGTAGATGTAAATAAGTTCTTTAAGCCTGCTTGTCCTACTTGAGGATCTGCTTGATTTTGTAGCAACACAATTATGTTGAGTAAAAGTGTGAAACAAACTCCATGTAGCTGCCTTGAAAGTGAATGCAGATCCTGCACTCCTAGTAGAATGCGCTGTAGGGTTAAGCTGATTTTTTTTTGTTTGCTATAGAGCAGCACATCTGAATACATCTGACAATGCACCTTGAGAGTTGCTGAAATGACTGGATCACCTTCTCTTCCTTTGCCATGGATGAACAAGTTACTTCTTACCTGGTAACGCTCTTTCGATGGGATGTTCCTCCGACGTATTCCTTACCTTGATAGATTCACTTCCAGCTTGCTGGCCTCGGAAAATGTTTTCAGTAGAGTGCGCTGCACGGCGACGTCCCTCGAGTTGGTGTCCCTCGACAGCCTCCGTATCGGCGCCGACGTCATCATGCGTATAAATAGACTCAGGCAGCGTCCGTTGCTCAGTTCCGTTTTGAAGCTTGAAATTCGCTGTGCATGAATTGGTTATTGACCTTGAAGGAGCGTAAGCTGCAACCACAAGGGAAGTTTTACTGAGGGGATGGATGGGAGGGGCAGTAAGGAATACGTCGGAGGAACATCCCATCGAAAGAACGTTACCAGGTAAGAAGTAACTTGTTCTTTGAAGGGATTGTGTCCTCCGACATATTCCTTATCTTGATAGACTCCCATAGCGTGGTGTGTAAACCGAGGTGGGAGTAAAGTTGTCATATTCCTCTTTAAGAGTGAACAGTGTAACACAGCTTAGCCAAATCTAGTCTCTTGGCTAGAGGAGGAATCCAGATTGTAGAATTTTGTAAAGGTATGTGCGGACGACCATGTGGCAGCCGCACATATGTCTCAAATCTGTACCCCTCTTTGGAGGGCCGAAGAGGCTGCCATACCCCTGGTTGAATGAGCCCTAAGATTTTGAGGGGGCTCTTTCCCTGCCAGTTTGTAACATTCTAGAATGGCTAAAATAATCCATCTGGAAATGGTCTGTTTTGTGATTGGCAATCCTAATTTGTGCCCTGTGTAACCTATGAACAGTTGGTCTGCTTGCCTAATCCTAGCAAGTCTGCTGATATAAAAACTCAAGGCTCGCCTTGGATCCAGCCTATGTAGCCTCTCTTCCTCTTTCCCTGGATGGGGAGGATAGAATGAGGGTAAGGTTATCTTCTGAGTGATGTGGAATTCAGAAACAACCTTTCGGAGGAAATTAAGCTTCACTTGCAGGACAACTTTGTCTTTGTGAAAAATTGTATGAAAGGGTTTACAAGATAGGGCTTGTAATTCGCTCACCCGCCTGGCAGATGTCAAAGCCACTAATAAGACCGTTTTAAGGGTGAGAAATCTTAACGAACAAGAGTGGAGTGGTTCAAAAGGAGTACCCAACAGGAAGTTTAAGACTAAATGTAAGTCCCATAAGGGAACTTGGAACAGTCTCGGGGTATAGACATTAGTTAACCCCTTCAGAAATTGTATTACTAAGGGTAATTTGAAATATGATGGCTCCTCTGCAGTGCGCTTGAAGATAGATAGCGCTGCGAGGTAGCCCTTGATCGTACCAACTTGAAGACCTGAATTCGCCAAATAGAGTAGAAAGGATAACACCATTGTTGTACCACATAAAAAGGGTTCAATATTCTTTTCTCTACACCAGCTGCAAAATTTGTTCCAACAGCAGCGGTATAAAGTCTTTGTTGCTGGCCTTCTGGCTGAAAGAAACACCTCCATGACGTCACCTGGGAGGTCCCAATCCTGGTATCACAACCATTCAGAAACCAAGCGTGAAGGTTGAGGGCTCCGATGTCTGGATGGAGAACCTGTCCTCACTTCTGCGAGAGAAGATCCTCCCTGTGTGGAAGACTAATCGGAGGGCAGATGGACATGTCCAGAAGGTCCGGGTACCATGTTCTCCTGGCCCAGTCTGGGGCAATTAGAATATTCTCAACCTCCTGATCATCTGAGGAATGAAAGGGACTGGAGGAAACCCGCACACAAGTGGAAACTCCCAGTCTACCACTAACGCGTCCCCTAGAGCTCCTCTCGGGGGGAAATTCCCTTGAACAAAACTGATCACACTTCCTGTTGATACTGGTGGCCAACAGAGCCACTTGAGGGGTTCCCCAAAGGGCGAAGATCTCTTGAAGGACTTCCAGACCTATCTCCCACTCGTGAGAGACTGTGCTCTGCCTGCTCAGAGCGTCCGCTGTCAAGTTCTTCTCTCCGGCTAAGTGAACTGCCGATAGAGAGATTCCTTCTTGAATTGCCCAAAACCAGAGCTGCATCGCCTCTCTGCACAGTGGCAGTGATCCTACGCCTCCCCTTTTGTTGAGGTAGTGCATGGCCACTGTATTGTCCGTCATTATTAGGACATTTTTCCCTTGTACAGATGGCAGAAAAGCCTTCAGCGCTAGTCTGATAGCTCTCAGCTCCGACAGGTTGATATGTAGTCTGGACTCCGATGGAGACCAACGACCGCTGATGGTCAAGTCGTTGGCATGGGCTCCCCACTCCATGAGTGAGGCATCCGTGACTACTGTTATCTCCGGCCATGGTTGCCAAAACAGTTCTCCTTTCAAAATGTTCTCCCGACAGGTCCACCACTGAAGGTCTCGAGCCACTTTGTCCGGAACCTGAAGGAGATCTGTCATTTTCCCTGAGAATTGCGACCACTGAGTTCTTAGTGCCCACTGGAGAGATCTCATTCTTAGGCGAGCCTCTGGCACAAGGAAGATGCAGGATGCCATGAGGCCTAGCAACCTCAAAAAGTCGAAGGCTGCGAGACGTTGGGCATTTTGAAACTTGGTGATCATCTGCAGAATATCTTGAGCCCTCACCTCTTGCGAGGCTTTCCCCAGGGAAGTGTCCAGGACCGCTCTCTGTGATGGTATCATCTGTGATTTCTTTAAATTGAGGGAGAAGCCCAGTTTGTGAAGGAAGTGGCAGACATAATCTAGTTGGATCTGAGCTTGTTCCGAAGATACTGCTTTGATCAACCAATCGTCTAGGTAGGGGTAGACGTGGATCCCTTCCCTCCTTAGACTTGCAGCCACTACCGACATTAGCTTGAAGACCATCGGGGTGGAGGTCAGCCCAAATGGCAGAACTCGAAATTGATAGTGAGAGTTGCCAATTGCGAACCTCAGGTATTTCCTGTGTTTGAGATGGATTGGCACATGGAAATAAGCATCCTTAAGGTCTAGAGATACCAGCCAGTCTGAAGCTGGAGGGCCTGAAGGATATGAGAGTTACCATCTTGAACTTGTCCTTCCTGAGGAATTTGTTCAATTCTTGTAAGTCCAAGATGGGTCTCAGTCCTCCGTCCTTCTTCGGAATGAAGAAGTAGGGGGAATACCAACCCTTGTTCCTCTCCGCTACAGGTACTGGTTCTATAGCACCTTTCTCCAGCAGGTCTAGAATCTCCTGTGAAAGGAGCAGATCTGGAAACTGCAAAGAGTTGTTCCCCGTTGGATGACTGAGGGGTGCGTAGAAAAAGGCAGGTAGTAACCTTGGGCAACTGTCTCCAATGCCCAAGCATCTGATGTAATAGCATGCCATTCCGTCAGATGTTGAGTTAACCTGCCCCCTACTGGTGTCTTGTGAGGAGAGTCCTCAGAGTGGTTTAGGGGCGGCTGATGCAGATGCCGAGGGTAAAGAGGCACCTGCTGCTGCTGCGGCTTTTGTACTTTTAACCCGTCCACCTCGGGTGAATTTCCTTTGGCCTCTTTGAGCCGGCTGTCCTCTGCCTTTTCTGAATGCAGAATAAAAACGAAAGGACCTACTGCTCCAAGAGGTTCGTGAGGGGCAATAGGGAGTTTGACGGATTGCAGCTCCAAGGGATTTTGCTGCTGCCTTGGATGTTTGTAACTTCTCTAGGCTGTCATCAGCCTTCTTACCAAATAAAGAAGAGCCGTCAAAGGGCATATTCAAAAGTCTGGCCAATACATCTGGAGCAAAACCAGTCTTTCGCAACCACGCACATCTGCGGATTGTAGTACTTGCCGCCATGGGCCTGCTGATACTGTCAGCAGAATCAATGCCAGTTTGAAGGGATTCTCACATTGCGTCTTTACCATCTTTAATGAAGTTCAGAAAAACTTCCCTTTCTTCTCCTTCGGGGAGGCAGTCAGCTGCTGTTGAAGCACACTCCCAAAGTGTATAGCTGAATCTTGCGAGCGTACAGGTAGCATTAATGGATTTAAGTGCCATGCTACACGCAGAAAAGACCTTTTTTGACATAGCGTCAAATCTCGTATCATCCCTGTCTTGTGGAACAGTAGGGTATGCAGATTTGCTGCTTGAACAACCAGACTCTCTGGAGTTGGATGTTTGGACAAATATTCAGGGTCAGAAGCAGATACCCTATATTCGGCAGATAGTTTTTTGTTAACTGCCGGGATAACCTCAGGAGTTTCCCAGTTGTTCGATATTTTCCTCTATAATGCAGTATGTAATGGAACCACAGGATCTTCCTGTGGGCCTTTAATTAAAGATGTCTGTAAGATCATCTTGTTGAAAAGCAAGTGAAGGTGTAGACCAACCCATGAATTCTATTATTCTGGACATTAAAGTTCTATAAGGGGTCTCAGCATGTTCCCCTGGGTCTGGTTTGGCAAATTCTACTTCTGGGGAAGTATCTAACCCACTTGCATCATGCAAGGACTCTTGAAGGTCCTTCAACCTATTTTCTTCAGAGATAAATTCCTCTGGTCCAGGTGTTGTAGTTCTCTGCAACCCAAAAGGTCTTTGCTGATCAGAATCTTCACCTTCTTCATAAATAGAGGACAAGGCTCTGAAATAATCTGACCTTGGAAAAGGCTTAAAACTCATTTCTAAAGCAGAAGGGGCCAAGCTTGTAGTAACCGGTTGAGGACACATCGACGTTTCACCCAGGGTATCACCTTTAGCCATCTCCGAGGGGGTTGAGGCCGCTTTCTCGAAGACGACAAGCATCTTTTTACAGAATTCCTCCCACTTAGCTGGAGAGCTGCGTTCGTGGGGGAGGTGACCCTTTCCAGGGAAACTGAAGAAGACGAAGAGGGAGATCTTCGATGCCTCTTTTTTGAATGTTTGGATCTCGAAGAGTGATGGGAACTTCTAAGAGACCTCAAACGAGAATGTTTCCAGTGACGGAGAGGAGACAAATGTTTCGACCCTGCCGAGGAAACGTTCGACGGAGTAGAAGTTTTAACAGTCTTACCTCTTTCGAGCTTCCCCTTATGCTCCTTCAAGGCTTTCGCCGTCTGGACATGCAGTCCTCGCATTCTGAACAATCGTGCTCCGATCCCAGGCACCAAAAACAGATCCTGTGAGGATCCGTCAATGACATTTTCTTTCCACAATCTCGACACTTTTGAAGCCGGACCGTGGGGTCGACGGATCAGATGAGGAAGCCATCGGAAAGAGTAAGATATACTCGAGGAATAAGTAGAATCTACTTGATTAACAAACTGAGCAACACAATTCTGAGGCCCACGAATCGCGGAAAAACGGAACTGAGCAACGGACGCATGATGACGTTGGCACGGATACGGAGGCTGTCGAGGGACACCAACTCGAGGGACATCGACGCGCAGCGCCCTCTACTGAAAAGAATTTAAGAGGCCAGCAAGCTGGAAGTGAATCTATCAAGATAAGGAATACGTCGTAGGACACAATCCCTTTGAAACGAAGAATTTAGCTTTAGTTTTGTCTAGATAGTACTTTACAGCTCTCGGAACATCAAGCATGTGTAAAACTTCTCCTCTACTTTGTGGATTGGAAGAAAGCTGGTAATTTAATACATGAATTGACTTGGAACTTTGAGATACATTTTCGTGTCACAGATAAAGCCTGTAATTTACCGATTCTTCTGATAGATGTGGTAGGGATAAGGAAAGACACTTTACAAGATTTCCCTTATTGTGACTTTATGTATTGGCTCAAATGGTGGGCCCATTGTTAGAAAAGATTTCTCTTTTGGCAACTTTCTCTCCAGTTCGAAAGAGCCCCTGCATTTTGAAACTGTCCTGACTTTTTCAGCTTCACTCCCCCGGCTCTTTGCTTATTTTGTTATGGAGAAACTGTCAATTAACGTTTTTTCGGTATATAGCATTAACATCCATCATAAAACAAATACATGCTATAAATTATACTTATAAATAATGTCCCATCAGAAAGTTCACATCTGCCCCCCAAAGTTTTTCACATACAATACAATGTCAAACATAAAATTCTCATCTGAAATGTGCATTATTAAAAACATGGTCTCTGCACAGTTTTTGATTAATTAAACAGTGTGGTCTTAAGCATTTTCTTCTTTGTCTGATATTAGCGTTACATACCAACAAGAAATGTAAAATGTTCCCGGGCATTCCCATCCCACATTTCTTCTCCACACCTTACCATGGTGTACTGGTACACACCGGTATTACATTTAACCTGATCATTCAAATTCTCGTGAGCGTTTACCTTTGTAATAACATTTCGGGTGGTCCTTACAGCACAGCTCTATCTATACCCTTTAATTGTTGGGAGCCTAAAGATATGACCCATAGTATGATCCCATTCCTCCTTATTAGCACATTCTAAAACCAGGCTTCTCCTTTGCCCTTTTGACCATATGTGTAAATGCTCTATATTACACAGCCCCCATTTTTCCAACAAAGCCGCCCCCTCACAGCGCCATTGATATTTTCCCATTACAGTACAGCTTAACATTTCCATTAAGGCGTTCTCTAAGTTGGGGTTCATAAAAGCATCAAGATGTACTTTCAGGAAGAACTGAACAAATGGACTACGAGCCTGTCATCCCATGCTAGAAAAGCCCCAGCTTGCGTTGCAGCACATCCCCAGGGGTTTCACTCTTGCTCACTCCCTCTCTAGTTCACTCCTTTTGACTTTCTTGCTCTATCACTCTTTCTATCTCTTCCTCGCCCCCTACTTTCTCACTGTCTCTATGTGTATCTTTCACAGTCTCTCGTTTCATGTCTGTTAGGAACGATGACCACATTCAAAAAGGACTTTCCTCTACATCTGTCACCTTAAACTGTACTTACGTACACACACACAAAACACACACTGTTGGTGAAGCAAATCCCAAAAGTAATTGTGTATGCACATGGCCTTTAACAGCAGAAAGAATACATGCAGGTATGATAGTGGAAGCCCTATCGAAAAGCAAAGTGCATTTGTGTATCACAGAGGAGTGTGCTAATGTCTGAGGTGCTCCCTGCACCCTTTCTCCTGCCTGGAAACACAGGTAATTGATGAAGGTTAGTGGTTAAGGGGCTGGAATTAGTGCACCACTCATAACTAGGCTTTTAGGACACACACCCAGCACTTAATGCCCTGTATAAAGGGTCTGCAGTGAGTCCCATGTACCAGAGCCTCCTATAACTGGTATTTCCATTAAGTACATCAGGGGCATGTAAAGTGAGATATGCAGCCCCAGAGATGCGTTGAGAAAGTTGCTTAAATCCCTTCATGAATTGAGCTCCCCCCTCCCCCCCAACTCACCCCAAGAGTATTTGCTGTACAATGACCTTCCCCCACCGGACCCAAACTGCATACAGTTTTCAGAACACCAACACATCCCACGTTGGGCGTCGTACAGGTGCATCCCTGGCCACCAAGTCTGAGAGCCTTAACATAGTAGAGCTCAGTGGCCTTACACCACTCCCTCAAGCTTCCCGCTTACCATATGGTAAGATTGCTTAATGGGCTAACATGCCTTCTGGAGAGCCACGAGTCTACCTTGTTGACCGCAGATTTGAATCTTGATGCTTGAGATCTCAGTCTCTCATGTCTATGAGACAGTTTAAAAGTAAATGCATGAGTGGGGATAATAGCAACACTTATTACGCACACCTTTATGGACCAGCAAGGCTGTGGAGGGATAATTATGCAACTGCTGCTGAGAATCACGGGTCGAGGACAGTAAGAGATTTAAGATGCTGGAGTAATATACTACTTCATTTAGACCAAGAATGGCAGCAGCAGAATTGCAACTTTGGAATGAGAACTCCACAGTGTCTCTTATTTGGAATAACTATTGCATATGAGAGTACATGTGTAGCCAATCACTGGATGCCATAGGGTGTGGGTGGGTTGGTGGGGAGTTTGGCCCCTGAGAAAAGCAGCTGGACTATCAAGCGAGGTGTTTGAGAAAGGTGCAGGTCAGGATTGCATTGGCAGAGATCTGTGTGGTTACCTAGTGGAACAGCAATGGCTTTGATAGGTTAGGATTTCGGTGTGATGAGAGAGCCGAAAGGTGCATGCTAAGACTGGAATATCAGGGGTCTTAGTTTAGAATTGAATAAAATCGCAAATCTATATATGGGTCCCAGTGCTGGAATAGTTGGATGTGACTGAGGTTAGGGTTGAGATGCATCAGCATAGGTGTGTCGGTAACAGTCCTGGAATTGTAGGGGACGCTATAGGTTTGGATCGAGTTTCACTGTGTGTGGGTTGTAGTACTAGAATAGGAGAGGCAGTTGTAGGTCAGCTCTGAGGTGCTTTGACAGAGCCTGCACGTATGTGCTGATTTATCAGGGATGCTACATGTCAGGATTAATATTCTTTGGCAGATCTATATATAAGTAGAAGTGTGGGCTCAAAGTCAGGGTTGAGGTGCATCAAGAGTTGTGTGCAGATAACAGTAGGGGGTGAGGTGCAGTGGCAGTGCTGGGTGTAAGGTCCAGTCCAGGAATAGCAGGATATGTGGTAGGTCAGGGTTGGGAGGCACTGGCAGAGCTGTGTGTGTCACAGTAGTATTGTATTTAAATAGAGCCTTACACCAAAGCGCTGAACTTAACACAAACAGCACAATAAAATGAAATTAGCATTTAAAACACAGCATATATCCGTGATTACAGTAGCCTTCATTAACCAGTCGAAAGGAGGTAGGATCGCAGAGAAACCCGAAAGGATAAACAGTGATGGAACGAAGAGAAAGTAGGAGAGTATTCCAGTGTAAGGGTGCCAAAAGAGCGGAAACGAGATTGAGCACAGGGGGGACGATGAACTATAAGAAGACCATGTGAAGTAGAACAAAGTGGGCGAGGGGGCGAGTAGAATTAGATGAGAAGATAGATGAGGTGCAAGGCCGTGGAGGGATTCAAAGACTAGACATAGAAAATTACATTTTAAACAATGATGGAAAGAGAGCCCTCCTAGATCAGTCAAAGAATGGGAGATAGAGGAGCAAGCAACAGAGAACACAAATGGAAGGATAAAATACAGATTTCAGAGGAGCTAGATGAAATAAAGTAAGTCCATAGAGTGCAGTGGAAAAGCAGCGAGATGATTAGGGCAGACACCAATAGTTGAGTGGCCTTAAAAGTCATGAAAGGACAGGCTTTTCGAATACTGTACAGACTAAATCGACAGGAAGGGGTAGATCTGCAAATATGGTGACTGAAAGAGATCTGAATCAAGATAGAGACCCAGATTACGGGCCATGGAAGAAATGGATAATTGCGAAGGAGGAAATGATGTGAATGGAGGGGACAGAGAGGGAGAAACAGTAGTGGGGGGGAAGAAAATAAGCTGTGTTTTGCGGCATTGAGTACGAAAAAGTGGTCTGTCATCCAAGACTTGATGGCAACGAGGGAGGCGCTAAATTTATGGTGGATATCATCAGTAAAGTGCAGAAAGGAAATAAAGAGCTGCGCGTCATCAGCGCAGAAGTGATGCGAGAAACTAAAGGAGGAAATCACCAAAGCCAGCGTGGTGGTATAGAGTGAAAAAATGAAAGGACCAAGAACCGAACCTTGAGGAACACCATAGATAAGAGGACATGTTTTAGAAGAAAAAAAAACACCCAGAAGACTGAGCAAGTCCTCTGGGACAGGTATGACTCAAACCAGGCTAAAGTAGAGCCAGAAAAGCCAAAAGAGGAAAGAGCAGATAGCAGGAGTGTGTGATCAACAGTGTCTAAAGCTGAAGAAACATCCAAGAGAATGAGAAGAAGATTGCTTAGCGTGACATGCAGAATGAAGACAGTCCAAGACCGAGAGAAGAGCAATCTCGGTGGAATAACCAGGGCGGAACCCAGATTGAAAACACGGGAGGATAGAGTTACGTAAAACAAAAGTGGGTCTTTTAGAAATGTGATGGGTGAATGTTGCATACCAGGAGTGTGGTGCATTGAACAAGCCATTCATGGGTCCTATTCTGGAAACTGGAGGAGGTTTTCAAGGTAAGCTGCCTAAATAAATCAATGTTGGTTAATTATCATATACTCCCTTTGTAGTAGGGTTGGTTCCATAGCCAGATCAAAACACAGACAGGAAACTGACTGCTTGACATCTTTAATCTTTCCCACTCGTTTCAGTAGGACCTGTGGGCTTGAAATGACTCTGTAGGACTGGTAGTAGGCTAGGGTATGTGTTTTATGAAAAGACGAGTTACCCAAGCATGTCTTGGATGGGTTGTGCATAGTTGTTTTTGTGCTTCAGTTTCTTCGATTCAGTTGTCTAGAGGTGCTGCATTTATTTTTTGTTTATCTGTCAGTTTTGGTATTGCTTTGGTATACTGTTTTTTGTGTGCCTAAGCCCCATTTAAGAGCAGCTCAGCAATGCCAAGGTCTGCTTGGATCAGAGTACATCATAACGCACAAATATGACCTTTAATGAGCCCCCCCTATCAGTACCTCAAGAAATCCAACATGAACAGATCACTGCTTCTGTAACAACTTCCAATACTCAAATATACCGAAAAGAGGAAGAGTGAAGAAAGCGTTAAGAGTGCTAACAGATTGGAAACAAACTATATTGTGAAGAAGAGTGGAGGAGTAATGCTGGTCAATCCCCGAAGGAAAGTAGACAATACTGTGAAGAGTATGAACCACAAATACATCATGGAAAGTGAGAAAGGACAATTTTTGGGAAATATTTCTCTTTACGGCACCTTTCCTTCCATACTACTTTCAGTAACGTCTCATCAATTTTAGTAACTTTCATCATTGTACAATGCATCTTACAATGCAGTACAATGAGGTACACTTATTGTTTTGCACTAGACTAACACTTAAAGGATTGTTGGTTACTCTATGTGTGCTAAATGGACAAGCTGGTTGCAACAGTAACTTTTTACAATTTTTTGGTGCTTTTCGTTTTAGCCTCATCGCGTTTGGCTACTAACTGTGGCTAGTGTCCAAACATGGCTGTGCAATATGGTTTTTCGCTTGTCCTTTGGCCATCTTGTTCTTTAGCCTTCTTCCTGGCCTGAGAGGCCACGAAAATACTTATATGGATTTCTAGTGCCCGGGAAAGCAGAAGAATTTGGCGGGCTATATGTGTTTGCTGGCAGGATGTGGACTGGGACTGTCTGGTCCCAATCCACAAACTGGTTGCAGTGTGTGAGTGTTATGCATGAGTGTTCCTGCCAGTGGTACTGATTTGGGGTGTGTGTGTGGCTAGTCATGCTTATAGGATAAGAAGAGGACCCATGCACCCAATATTTCAGAGATCCTGGAGTCACCTGAAGGGGCCAAGACTCGTGTCCAGCTGTGAGACCCGTGAAGAGACCGGAGACCTGACTGAAGGAGGCCTGGTGACCAACTTCTGTTGCTGTCCTGGTGGAGACCTGTCTTGCTCGTGATCTTCAATGATGGAGCGGCGACCCTTGGAGTGGAGGGAACCACCAAGTTTTCGACCTGGAACTTTGGGGATCCTCGGCTTGTCCTACAAGACCCAACTCAGCGCAATTTCAGCTTCTTAGCTTCAAGAGGACCCGAGATAGGAGGGGAAAGCTTGACCACGACAAGCAAGGCACTTTGCGTCGCTGTGCTGCAGTGACCACCGCCCGAAACAGCTTTCCTTGACCAGAGTCCAGTACTGAGAGGGGTCCTGCATTGAGTTTTGCTACATTCTTCACTTGAGTCTCCTTGCACCAGCGAAAGACACCAACCGGACATCAGCTGGAACCTGCAAACCCTGCGATCGAGGACTGCGACTGACTGCGGGAAAAGCAACTTCAGGCACTCTTCCATCAACCTGCCAAGTCTGGGAAGTATCGGAGTATGAGTGTCCGAGGCGTAGACAGGGTGGGGCCTGAGCGGGCAAGTCCCACCCAAAATGTGTTAATCCCCACTCAGCAGCGCTGTGTGGCATTTACAGAGGTTAATGTCACTGTAGTGGGCCCAACTACATTAGCTTCAGGCCTCACTTGTTAGACAATCCTGGCTATGCCTCTGACGGGGGTTAAGTTACAGAGGCTGATCTTAGGAGGGAGAGAGGGATGTAGCATCAGTACAAATGAAATTGTAATACAAATGGTCTAAAGAAACACTGAATCACTATGTATGTAAAAATAAATGATTTATTTAAATACAGGCCGGCCCAGATAGATCTAGGGGTAAATAAGTACTAACACATTAGATGAAATCACAATATAAAAACAACACTATCCTTGAAGGTACACAGACCAAAGTATGGACCTTATTTGGAATAACTAACAGTTGTTCTAGGGAAGCCAAAGCTTTTCATACACATTCAGTATAGGTCACACCTATTCTTGGGGAGTAAAAAACAATAGTTACTTTCAAAATTACATTCAGTAATGCAAGGGCGGTAGACCCTCCCAGTTGTACAGTGACTCTGTACAAATCACTTCATCAGTCAACTGGACAATATACTTTTTGTGACTAGTGGAACACTTATTCTAGTTACAGTAAACACATTTAACTACTTTTGTGATAACATACAGTTCTACTCGTTTAGTAAAACCTAAGGATGTAATATTCAAATACAGATGCTTTTGAGATCAGTAAAAAACAGATTGAGATAAGCAGTAACTCTGGTAACTTATTTTTGGATGACAGCTAACTCAAGGTAAGTAAAACCCATATACTTGTTATATCTCACAAGTAGTCCAGGTTCGATCTTTCCCAACTATATAAGTGACTGATGTAGGACTTATAAGGCACAGTTAGAACCACAGGCAAAGTAAACCCTAATGTTACACTATACTGAATGACTCAAAGTTATTCTAGGTAGGCAACAACCTAATACAGACATTTCTGAGAGCAGAGTGAGGCGAGAGTGTTTTGCGTTATGGAAACACTCCAAATCAAAGTTATTTCCACCTGTAGAGTAGGTCTACTGTGACTGTTTGGAAAGGGGAGGAGCGCCTTCAAAAACCCAGCTCCAGTCAAGCAGAGTGAGGCGAGAGTGTTTTGCGTGTTTGGCGGGGTCGCGCAGTTAAGCGGACTCGGGAGAAACAGCTGTGGAGAAACAAGCGCCAGTCGGAATCTGGAAATCCAGTCTTAACACAGTAAGCTCGCGGGCGAGTGGTCAGAGACTGGGCTGTTCACCTACTTTTGCCTGTATAACTTCGGAGGTCAGGAAGGAGGGGCGAAGTAGGGACGTGCTGGAAAGTTGAATGGGAAAAGTAAAGAATGAGGAGCAAGTGCTAGCGGGAGCTTAATAATTCAGTTCACAACTTGTGTGCTTACGCTTAGTGCCCGCCAGCTCGTGAAGAGCTTAGGGACTGGAAAATTGTGTGACAACTGCAATAGTCCCCACAGGTAATCTCCCTGTGCAATATTTTACGGCAAACAGAGAGGGGGAGACCTCTAAACCTCAGTGTGACTAGCAGGCAAAGCAAAGTGGGGATTATTGGGAGCTGTTACATGAGCTACGAGTTCTACACCTAGAACTTCCAGAAAGAAGGAAAAAAGAGGGGCACTGCGCACACGGCCAATAAGGATAAGAAAGCACAGGTCCTTGGGTCCCCTCCAGGAACAAATAAATTACTGAATTTGCTGCTGTTCTGCATCTAAAATAAGGTGAAAATCTGCGGAACAAAAGTAGACCCGGCAGAGAACCATAAAGGATAAGACGGCTTGAACTCTTGACTTCAGAGTCAGTGGCAAGCATACTTTATTAGGCAAACTGGGGAAAAATAATTTAAACAAGAACATCCCAACTGAATCAAAAAAGAAACTAAGGAGTACAGCCCATCTTGACCTGACAAAGGTGCCAGAGTGGGATGGCTCCTACTTGGAGCCCGTGGCACACTCCACCACAACAGGGACTCCTCCGACAGGTGGTATATCAGAGAGCCCTTCTAATAATCTGCTAACAACTAAGGCTCAAGTACATGGCGTAAAACAGCTACCTGAAGAAGAGTTTAATGGGAAGGTGAGCCAAGTTGAGCAGATAAACCACTGGAAAAGAGGCTTGGAATATTCGGTTACTACTAAGAACATCCAAAGGAAAATCAAGGATTATTTTGGGAAGAGAAGCAGAAGCCTGGATGAGTTGGTAGAAAAACCAGACCTAACCTGGATCTGCCCTGCTGCAAGCAGTAGATGGAGTGAAAACACTCTGGAAGAAGAGCTGCGGTTACAGGCAGCACTAGAGGATGCAGCTGAGGAGCAGGGGAACAGCAAAACTGGAAATGAGAAGGTAGGAAGAAAAATAGGCATTCAAGAAATCACATAAAATAAAGACCCCGCAGATGGAAGAGAGGGTGAAACAGAAGAAACCTCAACCCCAAGCGGTGCAACATTGAGTGCTTTAAATTACTTCTTAAATTCTTTGGTCTCGGTCTTTGAACTGTTAAGAGGGGAGGTTCAAACCCAAGCAGGGATACTGTTGGAACTAACAAATGAAATTATGAAATGCGATGCGTCTATGGTCGGCCTTAGTAATGTGATCAATGCCACAATAGTTCCATCGGTAATAGAGGTCAAAAAAGAAATTACAAAACAAAGCAAAGAGGTTGACCTCCTTCGTGCACTACTGGTTGAAAATGGAAAGGTTGAAGAGTGGGAGAAATCAGCTTCAAGAGGTCCTGCGACTTTGGTGGGACAAATCAAAATTGAGGGAAGAAGAGAGTCAAACCATTGAGGCCAACCCTAAAACATTCGAAGACACACCCTTGTCGGGAATCGACAATAGATGAACTTTTGATGACGGCCCAATTAAAAGAAGATCAAGATGAAAATGCAAAAGAGAACCAACAAATATCGGGAGAAGGGGCTGTGGAAACTTTAAATGTATCAGCCTCAAATTGGACTGAAGCAAGCAACCAAAATTATAGGAGGAGAAGAAAGACAAGAAAACTAAACAAAAAAAAACACACACACACACACACACACACGAGACAGAGAACTGTATAGAAATAGAAGACAGCAGCTCAGAGAGACCCGCTCAAAAACAAACGGGGGCAAAACGTGCAGAACAGTTGAACCAAAACAGCCGCCCTGAAGTGGTGAGTGAGAGTATCGGTCTTCACACTGATGCACAAACAGATGACATCTTCAAGGTCCAAGGAAACAAATACTTGAAACTTGCCCCAATATTTACTCAGAAGAAATCAACACTCGCTGGGAGCAGCCGCGCCAATTAGGAGTGTAAACACTGCTACTGAGGGTTCAAACATAAAAATGGCCCAGATATTCACGAGGGTGAAGAAAGAAGAACTAAAGCCGCAATTGTGCAGCCAGAGGGAGACCCCACCACCAGTGACCATGAGCTTGGGGGAAGGACATTTTCAACTATTCCAGAAATTGGATTGGGTGAGGGGAAGTCAAGGAGTGTGGGACCCGTGGAACCAAAAAATGGCGAGATGCTGGGGGCCCAGAGAAATGAAATAGATTACCCAGATGAGATCTCTACTGGCTTTGAAATTCCAAAACTATGGTTACAGATCACAGCAAAATCAGCGAAACTTTAATCTTTAAGCAGATCTGTGATTCTGTCTATATTTTTTCAAAAAATCTTTTTGTTCTCCATGGATGACATTGAATATGTTAAATTCCCAGACCGAAACAACTGGTTTATGGTGGATGGAGATGGGGCTGAGCTAAAAAAAAACAAAAAAAAAAAAAAAAACAAAAAAAAAAACAAAAAAAAAAAACACATTCCGCGATTTTAAAGGCTGACAGAGATCTCGAATATGAAGGACTAGCAGTGTGTAGCAATCTGCCCAATATCCTCCCAGTCTTCCCAGGACAGAGAAGGGGAGTTCTGCAACGAGATGGAAGATGTCCACAGGGGACCGGGGGAAATGGGGACGTGGGGATTGGCCAAGGGGCTTCAACACAGAAAAAAACATTGGCAGCCCTGCCAGACATCCTGTCACAAGTCCTGCAAAGTATGGGCCTGGCAACTTAGAGCCTTTAGTCAAAAAGGGATTCATATGGTGAGCTGCAACACGCAGGGTTCCAGCACATTTAGGGCGAAGGACACAAGAGACTACCTTTTTGGCAAGTTGGACATACTTGCATTTCAAGAAACGTGGGTGGTGAACCCAATAGAGATTGAAGGGTTTGTAACATTTTGTGTGCCAGCCATCCAAAAGGGAAAGGGTCGTCCTGCGGGAGGTCTGATCATTGCTTTTAAACGTAGCTCTGTTAAACACGTTACCCCAGCATTCAAAGTACACTGGCTTCCAGCCCGAGTTACTCTGCCTTAGTTGTGATAAATGTATACTGGAAACCCGCATCTTCTAAAATTCAGGTTTTCCTGGGAAAGCTAAACGAACTATTGGGGAAAATCAAGGCTGAGAGGCAAGGAGAAAATATACTGCTGGCGGGGAATCTTAATGCAGAGTGTGCATATCAAAAAAAGGGGGCGGGGGAGGGGGTGATCCAGAAGTTATCTACAGAAGGCCTGGTTAGAATTCACAAATACATGGGATCTGAAAATGCTGAACTAGGCCTCACAAGTAGGCAGGGACCCATGTATGACATGGCACAGAGGCAATTCAGCCTCTGTGTTAGACTACATCTTTGTCAGCGAGGGACTATTCTCCTGTAACTCTGTGTTAAAGGAGTAACATGAAGGGGGAGTGACCATTCGAGGATGGAGCTTTCATTCACAGACCCATCTGTATTCACAAAGATGGGATAAAAGGGAAGCTAAGACTGGTGAAATATGGTCAAGGTGGAAGGGAATTAAATAAACTACAAAACATCTTAGAGCAAATGGCTCAAAAGCTTTGCCAACCAGAGAAGTTTGTGAATATCACCTGGTCACTAGTCCTCCCGAAATCCCCCCTAAACACACAGTACAACACACTCATAGCTTTGATGAGGAAACCTGGGTAAGAAAGCGAAGCTTGAGAAAAAGCATCCATGGTCTAAAGGTATTAAAATTAGATCAAAGGACATACAACCAGGAAGTAAAAACTATCAGGAATAACTATAAAGCCTGGGTAAAATAATCAAAAAACTCTCCTCCATCAAAGAGAGGGGGAGCAAATGTTGAAACTGGTCTCAGAATCAAGCTCAAGAAGCTTCTGGTCGGTAATATGTGAACTGGACTCCCAGTCCAATAGCTCTCTATGTAGCCAGGTGCCTGAAAGGGAGTGGCTAGAATACCTCACAAACATATGTAGAAAACCGCAAAAGGAGCTACAACGCATGCCGCTAGATAACTGGTGGATGCTGCGCCTAGAGGAGGAAGAGATCGTGGAGGTAATAAACAAGGCCTCAACATCAAGAGCAGCAGGCCCTAACGGCCTCACAGGTGCTTAGAAAAGATCCAGCACTCTGAGCAAAACTATTAAAACAACTTTTCAAGGAGATTCTACTGAAAAGGTATTCTCCCCACCCCCCGTCTTGGAAAACGGCATTGGTTATACCATTATTCAAGGAGGGCGATAGGTCAAATCCTTCAAACTATCATCCTATTGCCCTCCTTGATATGGAGAGCAAAATATTCATGAGGCTGCTGCTAAATGAGCTCTCGGTTTGGGTGGAACGGGAGAAGGTTCTATCCTGATGTCAGACAGGATTTAGAAAAGGGCTGTCGACGGCATTGAATGGGATTATATTAAACCTGCTCAGAAACTACTATAGTGAAAGGAGGCACACCATTATATGGGGCCTGGATCGACCTTTCTAAGGCCTTTGATCAGATTGAGAGATCAAAGCTATGGTGTAAGCTAAGGAGAAGAGGAAGTCCGGAATCATTACTGTCAATGATAATGGAACTTCACAGGGGGACGACAGTAAGGGTGCGCCTTGATAATAAGTGTCATCTGTCAGTGCCAGTGGAAAGAGGGGTAAGGCAGGGATGCCTGGGAGAGCTCACATTCTTCAACCTACTCCTAGCAGACGCAGAGGAACATATGATCTCGTCTGCTTTGGCCAGCCCGGATATTAAATGGGAGAAAGATCTTTTGGCTGGCTTACGCCGATGACATTGTCCTGCTAGACAGAACTGCTATTGGTTTACAGCAATTGTTGAATGGGTTGGGCGACTACGCTGCCAAAAATGGGCTAATAATAAACCCCAAAAAATCTAAGATCTTAGTATTTAAGCACCCCAAGAAGATGATCAACTTCAAACAATGGGCATTAGAAGGACAAATAAACCCACAAGTTCAAGAACCAGTATATCTGGGCTTCAAGATCTACACAAGCCCAGCAGTATACAAAGTAGAACAAGACATTCTTACCAAATCACTCTCACTAATCCCTCACTTGATAAAAATCCGAGCCAAATACTGCACATTTTCTATTGTTCCGATGATAAAATACTATTCGGTCAAAATAGTCCTAATAATACTGTATGGCTTAGAAGCCAAACCACAACTGTGGGAACTAAATTGGTCCAAGTTGGAGGGTAGAATCTGGAAGGGGGCTCTAAATTTACCTTGGAGCACCCCAGGGTGGCATCTGCGCTAAGAATTAGGACTAAAATCCCTAGGCTGTTTGGCGAAATGGAAACTGCTATCCCTCCATAGAGAGATTATAAACTCTAAAGCAGGCTCTCTGTACGAGAATATTAAGGTAAATCCAGCAGCCTGCGGGGTCTAGAACTATGTAGAATCTGCGCTAGCCAAAATAGATTCAGGCCTTGAAATCTTGGTCAGCAATCCCCTGAAGATAAAACAGGAGTTGGAACTTCTGGATTGGATAGAAACTACTGCGAAAGTAAGATCTTCACTCCCTCAGAATACATTTTTGGTTATTGACAAAGAACTAGGATTTCTCCCACAATATCTAGATGAATTCCCAGAGGAGAAGATTAGGAACAACTTTCTCAGGGCAAGGCTTAACATTCTTCCCACTGGGGAAATAATAGTAATTCGAAAACAGGGGGACAAAGCTGTGAAATAATGTGAGGGATGTGCGGCTCCAGCAAACCAGTCCCTTAGGCACCTACTAATGGAATGTGGAGGAACATGGGACCTAAGGGTAAAAATGCTAGGAAGATTTGTGGAAAGGATCAAGTGGTTAACATAAGAGACTATGTGGCACAGAATGATACCAGGGCATGAAGTTCAAATGACAGCAGCGGTGGTAGGCCTTTTAAGGCAAACCACTACTAAGGCAGGGTGAGCAGGGGGACATTGGACAGCAATGCTAGAAGTCACCACAGCTTCAGAAAAATGAAACTTTGGGGACAGAGATTAATTTTTAAAGAGCCAGAGGGAAAGCAGGGTGGGTATAGTTTGAGGGGAGAAATCCAAGTATGGGAAGGGGCCATTCTTGTAAGGGGAGGTACCCAACCTTCCTGCCATCCTGGATCTCCCCCAGAATTGGGGGTGTGTGGGCTGATTCTCTAGCATTTTATTGAAAAATGAAACGTGAAGATTGATCATTTGTATTAAATTGTAAAGGTTTGTTTCTAATGTAATTAGATTGTAAACCAAATACAATAAAGTAAAACAAAAATACAGACATATTCTGGACAGGCTAACAGCAAGTCAGGGAAAGCAAGACCAAGTTGGGAGACACTCATACAATTATCCTAACAGGACTAATCTGGTGATACCAACAGTTGGAGGACACTCATAAAATTACCCTGCAGGAATATTCTGGTGAAACCAACACATTACTTTTGGGAAGAGGCACAACCTAATCACAGGTGAGTAATATACCTTCATATCTACTTTCTATTTAGAATGGCAAAATAGTTTAAGGAAAGGAAGATGTTAATCATACTTTTAAAAATAGAGCATCACACATCCAAGGTAAGAAAGAACTTTTGTAACTGTTCACTCAGAGTTACAGTTACCAACCAACTCTTTTACAACTAAGTCACTTTTAAATGCGTATTTTATTTTCTAGGCAAAAGGCTCAATCCCTTAAAAGTCTTTCCCTTATTCTTGGAGCATGAGTGTTCTCAGTGGCAGAAGGGGGGTCACTAGGATCTAGTTTCCAACAGGCAGTGTCAGGATAGGTTTTTAAGTAGCAAATGTCAGAGTTCCTTAGGAAGACTGGGCAACAGGTGAGTACTTCACTTCTATAGTTAGAAGGTGGTCCAGGGGGTTCACAGAAGACACCCTAGCAGGATTCTAGCAGTGGGACTGGGTGCACTGGATGAGAGGCATCCGCATCACAGAAAACACCCCACAGCTACACAAAAATCCTAAGAGACTCGAGGTAAATACAGACCCAAGCCAACACAGTACCTCAGCATTGAAGAAGATTTTGCAGGACGACTTCTTCAGGGTCTGCAGCCAAATACCCGGTCAGTGGATTCCTTGTCGTGGTGACTGAAAACAAGAACTCAGAAGGAACTTTGCAGCAGGGATCGATGAAGGCTCTAGGCAAGGTTTTCCTCGCAACTGAATGCGGTTATGCGGATTTGGCGCCTTTTCAAGGAGCACAGAAGAAGACAGAAAATCGTGGTTGAATTCCTGTTGTTACAAAGGTCCAGCACTCTGTTGAGGGGACTTTTCAGACTCTTTTCTTGTCTCTGGAGATCCACCCAGATGCCCACAAAGTTTCAACGAGATTCGGAAGATCGTGCACTGCACAATGGCTCAAGGTCCCAGGGTATTGCAGCAACGCAAGGTCGCTGTAACGCATGGGATGGCTCAAAATGCAGGTCTTCATGAGTCTAGTGGGTCTCACCAGGCTCGGGGCCGAAGTTATCAGAGTCCCCAGGTCGATTGGAAGGAAGGGCACAGAAGGCTCAGGGTACAGAGTCGGCTTTCCCCATCGCTGGAAATCATCTCAGATGCTTTTCCTTCATCTTCCTCTTCGGTTTCGGTTCCAGTGGTTGACTTTTCTTCAGCTTCCAGGCTTGCAGTATTTATCAGGAATTACAACACAACTTCTGCATGCTCTCCCTGCATTTTACAAGAAGGGGTGGTCTGGTTGTCCAATCAGGTCAGCCAGCCCCCCACTATGATTTGTCCCCATTCAGGCAAGGAGGAAGAAAGGGCTGTGGAGTTTTGGACTCCTCCCTCGCTTACTGCCCTCACAGAGAGTGGAGCCTGGGCGGGGAGTCCTGCTGAAGATAAAACATTTTTTAAAAAATCACACAAAGGAATTTCCCGCCCTGGATGTCAGGGGAAGGAACAAGAAAGGACAAGCACTAAAATGGTGAAAAAAGAAGACCGGGGCCATTTTGGTAAAATGAGCACCCTTAGGTGCCTTACTGCAGTTGAGCACACAGCCCGCGGTAAAGGTGCACCAAATTAATACAAGGTATCACTGCCACCAGCCACTGAAGGTAGGCTTGTCCCTGTAACAGAATTGTTACAGTTCTAATGTGAAAGGGGATACATGGGATCTCCCCGGCACCCCACATAAGGTGGGGTGTGCTGGCTTCACAGAATAAAATGAAAAAGGGATCCAACGATCCTTTCTAACCTTGGGAGCTATAGTTCATTCAAGGTTAGCAAATGAAAGTTAAAAGGGGAGCCCCTAGGGCAATCCAGCAACAACAGGCACGTATTGCCAATAAGTTGTTAAAGAGGATAACTATAAAAAGACAATATGAAAGTTCAAAAAATTACACCCATAAAAAGAGAGTTAAAGAATCTGTGAGCGTGGAAAAAGGTTCCCACTCACTGAGATATTAAGGAAAAATATTCCACTGGTAAAGCAAAAAGTTCCAGGGTTGACCCAGGTCAGGAGGATTTACCAGTTCTGTTAAAATCCTAACAACGGTCTATATAGGTTCCTATATATGGCATGAGCATACATTAAAGATGACCAACCGACATTGTGCACATTTGTCCTGGCTGTAAAATCTGGCATTCACAGGGTTTACCATATTCTCTAATTTGGGTGCTTTTATCACCTTAAGAAGGTGCGGACATGTGCACCACAATCCTTCCTATGCACAAGCAATTCAGACTTTCAGATGCACATGTCAGACTGAGGTCCATGTGCGCACACACAGCATTGCACATGCACTGTAACATATACACACACAAACTATGGCCTTTCACATGCAAGCACAGATTTTCATTTGTGCACCCTCGTCCTTTCGCATGCATGCACTCCACATACTTTTAAATGCACACATGACAGCCAAGACCAAAGAGGGGAAATTAGAGCTCAGAAAAGTTGGACAGAGAAGAGGAAAAGAAAATTAATTTAGGAGGCTGAGAAAGTGTCAGAGGAATAGATGAACAATGGTTAACTGAGAAGCGATGTAAGGAGACGGGCAAGAGAGGAGAAAGGAAGTTATAATGGTAGGTGGGATAAAGGGGAGAGAAGAGAGGTATAAAAGCAAGAAAGGGTGACAAATATGATCAAAATGAAATGAAAGCAAACAATGCTGGGGAATAGAGCAAGGAGGAAAGACAAGGGAAGGGTTGACTCATTTTGTCGCATCTTGACAGCAGCGCTCTCCAAAGATTTACAGCCAAGGTCTCAGAGGGGGTCCCACGCAGCAGTAACTCCAGTTTGCATCTGCCAGTGTGATCATTAAAAGTATGCACTTTAAAGTTGACCTGTAGCCAGAGTCTCTGCTTTCCTCTTTGTGTAGGTCCCATGTGCTGTCTTGGAGCAGGGTACACAGAAAAACAAATGCGATTTTCTCTGTTATCATTTTGCAGTTAGTGCAAAATGGTTCATAAAATGAAAAGCAATTAGTCGTTATTACATCGCGAAATGTGATGCAATACCGCTTATTTTACGCCTTGACCATATTCTGGTTTTAGCATAGCTTGCTGGCGCAAGCCCTCCCAAAAGTTGGGGACACTTCCATTAGCAACCCTTGGAACTGTTGACTGGACCACAGAGAACCTACCTTCCTTTTTTCCAGCTTCACAAACTTTGTCGGAACATTCTTGAACTTTTGGGAATAAGGCCCCGGACAATTTAGGGAAGGACAATTGAAGCTAGGTTTAACTCTCTGTGGACTAGTGGCGCATTATACAATCTGTACTTTAGTTTACAAGGGTTTCATTTGTATTATGCACTCAACCAGTGACTTTATACAGGCAGTCCATTATTCGTGTTGTGTGATATTTCTACCTGCGATTCCCATTGTGTGTATTCATTGTGGACCCTTTACAAGCTTACCACCTCTTGAGACTTGGCCTAGACCCTTGTCAGTGCTACCTTGAAATGGTTTAGCTACAGCTCCCCAGAGTTGTCCCTGTCACAATATAGGTTGGTGTTATATACATCTGTCCACCAGGCCAGAGTATAGAAAACCCGTCCCAACAACAATGATCCTCCGCTAGAGAAGACCCAGCTCAAACGCATAAAAAGTAAAGAAGGACTGGAATTACAGCGTCGTCAGCAAATAGGTGAAGCCTGGGAAGTTGAATCCCGAGAGAGAGAAGCCAGAAGAATCCGGGAGGTCCTCGTTTGAAAGGACGTGGAGAAGGAAGGTGAAAAGCAGTGCAGGAGCCAGCAGGGAGAAGACTTGCGTGTCTAAAAGGCAAAGCAAGGAGGTGGCGTGACCTCGAGGAGGTGGACGTTGTTGTCTGCGAACAAAGCATAGACTGCTGAGCATAGGCCTCTGTAGAGCCACAGAGAACGAGACACAGAAGGAAGAATACTTGAAGCGTTAACCAGCGCAGCATGATCCAGACCCCACAGGAATAACTGGCGATGCTGACCCAGAAAAGTAGAGTTCACAGGAACGCCGGGCGACCAGGGAGGGGCCACAAGCAAGCATTAACTGAATACTACAGTACTCTTTATCCTTGTCCAAGTAATTTTGAAGATAGTAAAACAAATCAAGAACGCTACGAGACTCCTTGCACTTGTCCCAATAATTGAGAAATCAGTAAAGCAAATAAAGAATACCAAGGGGGGGTGGGTTAGGGGTGGGGGAGTCCTACTCATCCCAGTATTTATGAAATATGCAAAGCTAGTAAAGAATATAAAGAGACCTCTTGTTGTACACATCTGAGTGGGTGGGAATACTGTTAGGCACGATTGTATGCAGTACCCTTTGGGTGCACTACAACAACCCTGACCTCCTGGAAATAGGAACCCAACCTTTGGTATAAGTCTGTACTACACAGGTTCGTAGCGTGTTGAGCAACCAGGCATCTCAAGAGGGGTCAATGTGAGCTGTAGGGGAGTTACGCAGATTCCCAGTGACAAGTATTCAAATAAACGCTTACACACAAGGTGTTTTGAACGAACAATTATTAATTTTATCAGTTAGAATAAGCCTTTTTCAGAAGGGAGAAATATGAAAGCAACACACAAATACACTCCAAAACTACACACTCTTAGTTCTAAATCAGTAAAGACCCTTTTGGGATGGCCTACAGTCACAACCTACACCCTCAGGTGACTTCAATAGCCAGGGTGCTGAGGACATTAATATCTTACTGTAGCATTTAGAACATTCTTAGGAATTGGTCAAACGAAAAGATTAATAGAACAAACAAGAGATTATAAATATTCTTAAGCAGGCAAATGCTTGTTTATGGATCCCCTAAGCAGAGTCATTCAGGATAACGGGCTAAGCAAAAGTCAATGGGCAAAATGTCCATATGAGCTGAAGCACTTCGAGTAGGTAAGTAGAAAAGTCTTGGCACAATGTTTCAGATGTCTTTGAAGAAAAGAAAATTCAAATATAGGGCCACAAGCGGTTTAGACTTGTGAGTAGTAGAAGATGCAAGCAACTCTACAATAAGAGGTACGTTCTCAGACTTTACAGTACCTTTGGATTGAAGAAAAAGTGCTGCAGATGACTCCTGTTGTTGTGCAGCTCTGCAGATCTTGCTGTTCCTGGGTCTCAGTCGTGGGAACAAGAGGGAGGACTTCTGGGGACTCCTGCACTTCAATGGGACGGTCACTGCTTGTAACAGGCAATCTTCAAACAAGTACCACTTCAGTGTTTCAATTCCTCACGACTACCGCAAACAGCAACACTGCGTTTCCTGGCTTTCGAGATGGACTTTCCTTGCTTCTGGGGTCCAACACTCTTGAGGGGCCTCAGGCTCGGTCAGTCCTGCTTCCTGGGAGTCCGGAGGATCTTCCTGGAGCTCTTGGCCAACTTAAAAGTTGGCGCACACAATCTGGTGTTCCTCTACCTAGCTATTCGGTTTCCAGCAGCAACTCTGTGGAAATTCAACCAGCTCTGAGAAGATGTCCAGGTGGCTTACTTTGGAGTTGATTGGTCCCTCCAACTCAAAGGGAGAAGTCGTCCTTGCAGGGGCTTCTCAGTCTATATGAATTTGGAGTTTCAGAACAGCAGCAGGACTTCACTGGTAAAACCAACGATCCAGGAGTTGCAACAGGCGTCCTTTTCAAGTTCTTCTTCCGATTCCTTCTTCCAGTGGTCGACTCTGCCTTCCAAGCCAAACAGCCTCGCCTTTTATGCAGGTTTCTCCCATTCATTCCAGCCTCGCTGTTAGTCACCCAGCAGGGTGGCTGTCCTTGCCGGACAGCCAGCCGGCCAATCACCAAAGAGTGCATTCCTGTCTCCTAAGAGACTAAGCACAGGGAGTTTTGGCGACTCCCTTGCTTCCTGCCCCCGCCAGACACCCTGGAGCCAGAGGCGGGCTTCACTCGTGAATCCCGCCAAAGACAAAACGAACAATGGGGCCAAACTTGGTTTAGCGCGCAGAGTAAATCTCAAGAAGGACCTTTCCTCAAAGAAATGTTGAAAAAAGAAGACCGGGCCATTTTGACAAAAATGGCACCCTTGGGTGCTTTACTGCAGCTGTGAAGGCAACCTGCGGTACATACACACCACAGTAGATAAAAGTAAAGCACTGCCACCAGCCATTCAGTGAGGAAAGGGTAACATAGAAATGTTACATGAGAAGCTAGATAAAGCGGATACTAAGTAACCCCACCAGCACCCTATTGTAAAATAGTGTGTGCTGGGTCTAGAAAGCTACAAATGTAAGTAAAGTTGATTCAACTTTACTGCTCTGGGAAGCCGTAGTTTATCCCAGATAAGGTACTTAAACATTTGGGAAATCTGGAAGACTTCCTTGTGCCACTGCACTGACGGTGCTGTGTGACACAACTTAAAAGATGATGCCTATGGAGTTTGTCAAGCTCCATAACCACAACAAACAGAGCACAAAATCACATTTAAAATACATGAGAGTGGGAAAAAGGGGTCTCGCTATCTTCGGGTAAGAAAAATAAAGTCATCAACATCCAACAAAGTTTCTGGGGGTCTCTAAAATGGAGGGAATTGGCACATTTCTGAGAATTCTCCCTAACAAACACCAGAAAGCAAGTGAAGGGTGGCGGAAGAATCTTAGAAGAGAAATAAGAGGTCAAAAGGACCTAGGATACTGGTCCCAGTGGAATAAGAGATTGTGAACAATGTGAGATATATTGATGCTAAGTTATGGTTTGAAGTAAAGCCAGCCTTTGAAAAGGAAGAAGATACACTACAAGAAACCCAGAGGAGTACAGGCCATGACCCTCCAGTAGGGAAACAAAGAAATGTAAATAAATGAAGACAGAGGATACCCAAGAGAAGAGTACCTGTGAGGAATTAAAAGAGCTGATTAAATGCATCAAAAGGAACTATTTCAAGATAGAATATTAAGGCTGAGAAAGCATGTCCAGGAGAAGGGAGTCACTCTCCTGGAACTCTTTTTGGTTGGTTAGTGCAACCCCTGTTTTTTTTTGTAATAGGGTCAGTGCAGGCTAATTTTTGGACAGAGTACAGACTATTTGATTTGGACTACAACACAGACGACGAGCACCATAGTTCGGTTTATGTTAGGTAGGCTAACCCCTTTTTTGTTAGGGATATACAGGACATTTATTTATTATTTCAAAACATGCATTGGTAAGAATGCCACAAATGTTCCTGCCTCCTTCTGACCTACCAAATTGGCCATCAAGTCTTCCCAGTGTTCTCCTCACAACCAAGCTGAAACATACCGGCAAATGGGTACCTGAATGCTGCTGGGGCACCCAACAGAGTGCAAACAGGGAATCTGCGGTGAACAAGCTGTGCTGAAACATCAGGCGCTGAATAACCCGCGCCTAAATGTACTGCTTCATGCACGTCACCATAAGACTTCATTTTTTGGGCAGTGATGCCACCAGTTGGCCAGCCATGCAGGCCAAGGCTTATTTTCCATTTAATGCAAACACACTATTTGAATTAAATGTGAAATGTTTTCAAATCCCTGATTAACAGGCAGACATTACTTCTCCTTAATAAAATCTCTTCGACTATGCAAGTGGGCGAGGAGATTCTGTGAGGTGTGGGGGGGCTGGGGAGCCTGTCAGTCTATCCTAGGAAGGGACTGAGACTGGTCCCACTCCACATCTGTGGTGCCTGAAAGTCTGAGGGTGGAACATGAGTGAAACCCATAGTGGTCCCGGATTAGACCACAGCTGGCTGTTTGAATGGTGTAGATCCTTACCATTGGCAGGCTTAGATTTGCTTCCAAGCAGAACCTTAGATAGGAAGAAGACTCCTGCAGCCATTTCATCAGATCAGCATTGGAGGCAAGTATCCTGTGTAGATTACAGCAGCCAACTGAAGATACGCAGACGATTCCTGAAGAGGTCCAGCAGCCCTTCCTGCGTTTGGCCCGGTGAAGCCCTGTTGGGCTACCTGATCTGCAAAGGGACAGAGCGGTGCCTCAAACCCCTAGACCATATTCAAGGATCCTCCTGGTGGACTGACCAGCTCTCCAGTAGGCTACTTTGCTAGAACCGTCGCCATTCTGCAGTCATCACCAGAACGTTGGTGGTCGCCAGCTTGTGGTGCAAGTCACCTCACAGCCTTTGGTGGATTTATAATGTGTATACTTCCTCTCCTAGGGAGTTACCCAGCTCTTTCTGACCTTCTGGACCCTTTCCTTTAAATCCTGAATGAGTGGAGCCTTTTCCCACTCATTAATTCTTTTGGGGCCTGTCTTTTGGAACTCTATTCTTTGCAGTCTACCTGTACTATGGAGCCTGTCTATTCCATAGCTCTTAAAGTCATCTGTATGCTTCTATTGGAGCACACAGCTCCTTATGGACATTGTTGCTGGGGAACCTTAGCGTCCGCCTTTAAGATTCTGGTTACTGTATCCTCAAGTAAGGAACAAGTTACTTACCTGTAACTATTGATCTCTAGCATGGATTCACATGCTCATGAATATTCAACATCGCCAGGCCGGGTATCCTCGGTAAAAGAAAAAACAGTTTCACTTTCACTTACAAACTGTCTTTCTCCTCTAAACCAATCACTGAACTTTTCATACTGCCCCCAGCAAATGACCGCCCTCTCCCTAAGCCCCTACTCTGGCAGCCATCTTCAGATTTGGTAGCACGTAAAGTGGCAGTATGACCAAAAAGAGCCACAGAGGGGCAGGAGGGAGGGTTCACATGTGAATCTATGCCAGACTCATGCTGGAGAACAACAGTTACAGGTAAGTAAATTGTTCCTTCTCTCGCCTGGGGTCTGGCATGGATTCACATGCTCATGAATAAAGAATACATAGCAGTACACTATTACACAACCACAGGAGGTGGCAAGGCTCAACAGAAGCAATTACTCTTACCCCAGAAACAGGCTCACCTTCTAGCGAACAGGCTGCATAGCACTGCTTGGCTGACCCTGGACTCCTCTCTGCAATCCCTGTCGACAGAGTAGAATCTTGTGAAGATGTGTGTGGACCTCTACATAGCAGCCCTGCAGAAGTCCAGCAGGGGCACCCCAGACAGGAACGCCATTGTTGCATCGATCGCTCCGGGGAAATGGGCTCTCAGACAACCGGCCAGTTTGCTAAACGGTGACAGTGTGTGATACAGCTGGAGAGCCACCTGGAGATGGAAGCCTTGGACAAGGCCTTCCCATGGTTCACAGGACCAAAGTTAATGAAAAGTTGAGACGTCTTCCGGAAACACTGTGTGTGTCACATACAACTTCAGAGCACAAGCCACATCCAGCGAGGGCAAAGTCCTTTCAGCCGGCGACAAAGGTTTCAGAAAGAATACAGGCGACGCCAAAGACGCGTTGAGGTGGAATTCCGACAGAACCATCGTCATGAAGGAGAGGTGCATCCTCAGCACCACCATTGTGTCGTGAAAAGTCAGATACGGCTGTTTGCAAGACAGGGCCTGAATCTCACCTACCCTCCTGGCAGAGGTGATGGCCACAAGGAAAGCCGTCTTCCACGATAGAAACGAGAGGTACCTGATGCATAAGCTCAAAGGCCCCCCCACCACCCACCATTACCCTCGTCAGTACCGTGTTGAGTTCCCACGCCGGGGCAGGCTCCTTCACCGGCAGGAACTATCACAACAGTCCTTTGAGGAACTCCTTGACTAGACTGTGTGACCAAAGAGAAGACAGTTCCAGAGACCTGGTGTAGCGGGAGATATCCGCCAGATGCACTTTGATGGAGGAATGCGCCAGCTCCACCTTAGCCAACAACAAGTACAGAGGGATCAGAGAGACCGTGATTCTAAGGTTGCAGGAGCCAGGCCTTCAGGTTTAGCGATTGTTGGTGCAGGACTGCACCTCCTTCTCTGGCGAGCAGATCCGCGACCACTGGCAATTTGACTGGAGGTGACGTCGAAAGACTGAGAAGGAACGGGTACCACGCCGGGACGACGGGATCATATTGCACCGGCACAGTTTGAGTTGACTGATAACTCGTAGCAGTACAGGCAACGGCAGGAACGCGTTCAGGAACAGAACTTCCCACGGGAAGGAGAACGCGTCCCCCATGCTCCCCGGCTGGTGGAACAGATCAATATGGGGTCTGCCCCACTTGACCTGAGTAAGAGGTTGTCGACTTGATCCTGCCGAAGCTATGACTCATGGCAGGAGCACAGCTCCCTGTTGAGGTAGTCTGCGATGGTGTTCTCGACTCCAGCCAGCTGAAAAGGAATGAGAAACATCTCCTGGGCGACTGCCCAGTGCCACAAGTCCTGCGCCTCTCTGGAAAGCGCTGGGGATCTGGTGCCCCCCTGCTTCCTGATGTAAAACATTGTGGTGGTATTCCCCGTGAAGACCCTCACCATCTTTCCCTTGAGGGGCGGAAGGAATGAGTTGAGGGCCCAGAACACTGCTCGCAGTTCCAGGACATTGATGTGGAGGTCCCATCTCCTCCGGTAGTCACACCTCTGGCGTGGAGACGTCCGGTGTGGGTTCCCCAGCCCTCCATGGAAGCGTAGGTGGTGACAGTCTTCTGGTATGGGGGGCTAAGGAAGTCTGTGCCCCTGGAGATGTTGGAGCGCACGCCCCACCATCTTATCGCTCAACAGGACTTAATTTCAAGAACAATCCTGCCCGTGAAGCTTTCAGACACTTGGACCGACTGAGCATCCAGGAATTCCAGGAGGGGACGCACCCGCAACCTGCAGAGGAGTCTGATCAGGTAGATACACGGCAACAACATGCCAAGCAGCGACTTGATGGTCGCAATCTTCACTTCTGAGGGGGCCGCCAGGTAGGAGACCGTGTTGAGCCTGGACCACAGGAACAAAGCGGCCCGCGATAGAATCAAGCAGGACTTTGGATTATTCACGGAGAATCCCAGATCAGTCAGCAGCCGGACGGTGCTGTCCGTGTGGTCGACAGCAGTTTCTCTGGACATGGCTCAGATGAGCTAGTGGTCGAGGTACGGGTACACATGTATCCCTTGAAGATGTAGACGGGCCGCCACTGGTGCCGGGCAATTCGTAAAACACCCTGGATGCCGACTTCAGTCCGAAGGGAAGGGCCTTGAATTGGTAGTGCTTTCCCTGTATGATAAAATGCAGGAACTGCTGGTGCTTCTCGTGAATGGGGACGTGGAATTAAGTGTTGTCTAGATCCAGCGACCGTAGGAAGTCCACTTCCTCCAGTTGCCCCAGCACGTGCTGCAACATGACCATCCTGAATTTTTGGGAGGTCGAGAATGGGCCTCCAGTCCCTTGTCTTTATTACTAAGCAGTATCCGGAATAAACTGGCGCCCCTGAGTCGCTTTGGAACCTGCTCTATCGTCCCTTTTCTTAGCATGGCCCGTGCCTCCTGCAGGTGCTGAGGGATGTGTTGCTGCTGTCGGGACAGCAGTGGTATCTGCCTACACTTCCGCTGGAATTCTAGAATGTGTCCGTGGGCGAGAGAATCCAGCACCCATCTTTCGGTTGAGATCTTCCACTCGCTGATTAAGCCCGCCAGCCGGCCTCCCTCCGGGGTGCATGGGTGGGGGCCTGACCTGTCCGTTTCAATCCTGCTTCGGGGCCTGCCTTGGGAGCGATGGTGACCTCCTCCGAAAGCCTTCGAACGACCCCTGTAGGCCTCCTTGGTCATGGAACGGGAGGGTTGACTGTAAGAGGATGATCCGCAGCCAAAACCCTTTGACTATCTTCTGGATTTCCCTCCTGAGTGACGAAAGGAAGGGCGATGTTGCTGAAGCATGCCTAGGGCCCGGGCTGTCTTTGTGTCTGTATTGATGGCCTGCAACGACTCATCTACAGCCTTCCTAAAGAGATTGTCTACATTAAACGGCATGTCCAGGACCCTCGTCTAAACTTCCTGCCGAAAGTTGTTGGCTTTCAACCAGCCATGACAACGAAAGCAGACTGTTCCCCATCTGGCGGAACTGTCTCTGCGATGACCAGGGCCACAGTGATGGCATGTTCCGATGCCACTTCGCCCGCCTGGAGGATCTCCAGAGCATCGACCCGCTTTTCATCTAGGAAGTATTCCAGAAACAGGTCCATCTAGTACCACATCTCCCTGTCGTACCTGGCCAGGATTGCAAGAGCATTTGCTGCCTTGACCGTCATCCCAGACGTCGACCAGGAGAGGCACTGCCAGAATGGTCATCCTTTTAGCCTCTCATGCTGGTAAAGGAATCCTTCTTTTGGTCTCTTCTGGCGTCAGCTGGAAGAGCTCAGACGTGCAGGAGACCATGGAGTGGAACGATCCCACTTCATCCGGAGGAGACGCTCTTGGTGGCAGGGAAACATTGTCTTGTCCGTGTCGGTATCGGCATCCTTTTCTGCATCTCAGACACCAGCGTGTGGAGGGTGGACAGGATGTCCAGCGACAATTCCTTGCGAGGTGGAGGGGGAGCAGGGATGCTGGGCCCAGCACCTATGTCTTCACTGACTCAGCCACCCCCCTCGACTATTCCACCGGCGTCGTCCTCAGCGGTTCCGCCGTTGTTCCCCATGTCCTCCAGGACCGTGTGAACGGACACGATGTCCTCTCGCCTGAAGAAGAAATATCAGTGCCCTGGAGCACGGTAGATGCCTCCACTGGCCCCCTCTTTTTGCGCCCTGAGCTAGGCTCAGGGCTGGCATCTGCTTCTCCGGTGTCTTCTCCACTGGCTTGGCCGAAGCCTCCCAACGGGGAGGAAGGGCCACTCTAGGCACCGATGGGGCCCCCTGGGTTGGGTCAGCCCCCTTGGCCTTCGAGAGGGCGGCCACCACCACCATGATCGTCGAGGACGATGTCGTCTGGGCCACCTGGGCCTTCATGGGTAAGTCAGCCACCATACCCTGTGCTTTGGCCTTCTCCTGCAGCTTCCCCGGATAAGCCAACTTCCTCTTCGAGGAGAGCTAGAGCAATGGCTTGAGATGGCGATGCTGAGCACACCTTGCTCGTCGCTGGACCCACTTGCGCAGCGACCCTGACGGAAATGGACTCGCAGTGCTTGGCCTTGTCTTTGACCCTCACGGATGGTGTGACCTCAAAGGACTTAAAAGCCCGCTCCTTGGACCAGCCGGTCCTGGGTGAGGCATGCCCCTGCTTACCGCACGGCATAGATGCATTGGCTTTGAGGCACGCCGCCAGTCTATTGTGTCGATCCTTGATGGTGCGATTGGTGAATCCAAGGCAAATATCGCAATCCACTTCCTTGTGATCTGGATGGAGACACAGACAGTGTGTCTTCCACAAACACGTTCCTCCACCTGCAGCAGAACTTGAATAGAGAACCTCAGGCCTTCCCCCTCTGACATGGTCCTGCGTGCCTGGTAGAAAACAGTTCCAAATGGGCGGATGGCTGTCCAAGAGGACGACCCCCGTACGAGTGACAGCTGTAGGGGTGAATACGATTTTGCATAAAAGGCAAGTATTTTGGGACTACAGGCAGCGTCGACCACTGGAACATCATATCCGATGAAAAGGACAAGCAGAGACGCCAGCAGCACCTTCCAGGACCGCAGAAGCGCAGTGAAGCCTTGCAGCTGTGCTGACCCCGTTTTCATTTTGACAACAAAGATCCGTGCAGGACGACTTCCGACTCATTTTGGCTCATCCTGGACTTGCTGCGACTTTCCATGGCTGCAGAATCCCAATGTCCGGGGACCTGCTGACCATTATTGAGTGCATTGTCTTTCCGAGATTTAATCCGGCAAAAACTTTGTGGGCACCTTCAAGGACCTTCAGATGCAGGATTTCAGAGTTCCCTCACCAGAGTCCAGGACCGAGGAAACTCCACCTGGAACCATTTGTTTCTCTTTGGTGCTGAAAAAAAGGCACCAAACCCACAAAGAGCCGCTGAATCGTGTGGAATCCATTGCTGCAGATTCCCTCGCCAGAGTGCTGCCGCAAAAGCCCACCAGATATCCTCTCTTTCGTCACCACGACCAGGAACAAGGGTCTGCATCAGGAAGGCATCCAGCTGGAACCTCTTCTTCAATTCTAAGGCAATGTGGGGCTTGAGGTATAACTACTTTTTACCATTGGTAGTGCTGCCTGCCTTGGGAAGTACTATTTTAACCCTTTTGGAGTGGACCCAACTCACCTGTGCAGGCCTTCCAGCTTGTTCCCCATCAAGTGAGCTCCCCTTGAGCTCCAGTGATTTTTTAAAGAACTACTGACTGAGAGAATTTTTCTAAGAAAAGCTGCATCAGTACTGGAACTGTGCCATTGACTTTGGCTGTCCTGGTTTCCAAAAGGCTCCTCTTCTGAACTCTCATTGGCTTTTGTTAGGCAAGAATTGATGTAGTAACCCTGTGGGAGACTACACAACCCTTGTCCTCTTGGTATTAGGTAATCCTCCTATTGGTATAGGTCTGTACTACACAAGATGGTACTGTGACTGAGCAACACAACTTATATCAAGAGGGGTAAATGTGAGCTGTAGAGCTGTAGCATCGAAATCCACTAATACAAGAATCCAAATAACACTTACAATCAAGGTCTCCTAGTAAAATAATTATTTAACGGTCAGTTTTAAATAAGCATTCTTTAAAAAGGGCACTGTGTAACAATAAGAATACACTTCAAAAAAACACTCAGAATCAAGTTGATACTCTTTAGAGATGCTTCATAACTACTTCCTACACCCTGATGTGACTTCATTAACTAGGACAGTATTGGCATTTATATATCACTTTTGTACTTGGTACATTTTGAGGTTGGCAGAAGGGAAAGGTTAAAGGAAGGAAGAGCATGTGAGCACTTGAAAATCTTACAATGAATTTGAGATAAAAACCTTTCCCAGCAATATTAGTTACAAACCAATGCATCACCTATGAGGGACCGTAAGAAACAAGGTCAATGGATGAGAAGAGTCTGCAAGGAGCCAGGACAGTCAAAGTCCTTTGGAGCAAGTTATATGGAGCCGAGGCACTTCATAGATGGCAAAAAGTCTTGCACAAAGTTAGAGAGTTGTTTGAAGAAAATCACTTTTGGGCCACAAGCTGTTGTACTTGTGAAAGTTAGAGCTTTAATCTACTCTAGAAAAGCAGCTACTGCAAGTCTCAACTGAGAAGAGCAAGCTAAAAACAATGAGGTTAGTACCCCAAGGTCAGAACAGTACCTTTGGTTAGAAGAGGATCCAGCTGGCTTCTGTCCAGTTGTATTAATGCAGATCCTGTGTTCCTGGGTCTCAGTCGTGGGGACCAGAGGGAGGACGCCTGGAAAACACCTGCACAGCAATTCAAAGGTCGGCAGCAGCTGCAGGTGTTCTTCGGATCAGTGACAGTTTGCGGTTTCAACGCTCAGTAAACAGCACCAAGGCGGACCTTGGACACCGGTTGGGCTTCCTTCACTCCTTGAGTCCAGCACTCTGGTGAGGTGACTCGAGCTTGTGTCATCCTGCTTCGGGAGGGACCTCAGGAAACTCCTGGAGCTTTTTGCTGACTTGGAGACGTTGCACTCAGATTTCTCAACCACTGGCACTCGGTTCCAGCATCAGCAAAGTAGTACAGCAAGTTGGGGAAGGTCTTCCAACAAAGTTCGTCTCGGGGTTAGTTGGTCCCACTAACCCAAGGGAAGAAGTCGGTACGTCTGGAGCTTCCCTTGTCGATCAGAAAACAGAGTTTCAGCACAGCAGCAGGGATTCACCAAGTCTTGGAGATTTCCCAAAGGTTTAAATACCTTCGCTGGGATCAACTACTGTTTCCCAAAGCAGTAAAGTGAAATTGACTTTACTTACATTTGTAACTTGCTAGACCCAGCACACACTATCTTACAATAGGGTGCTGGAGGGTTACCTGGTATCCCCTTTGGTCTAGCTTCTCATGTAACATTTTTATGTTACCCTTTCTTCACTGAATGGCTGGTGGCAGTGGTTTACTTTTAACTACTGTGCTGTACATTTATCGCGGGCTGCGTTCGCAGCTGCAGTAAAGCACCCAAAAGGTAAATTTTTTGTCAAAATGGCCCGGTCGTCTTTTTTCACCATTTCTTTGTGGAAAGGTCCTTGAAATGTACTCTGTGCGCCAAACCAGGTTTGGTCCCTTTGTTCGCTTTGCCTTTGGCAGGATTCACAAGTTAATCCTGCCTCTGGTTCCATGGTGTCTGGTGGGGGCAAGAAGTGAGGGAGGTGCCCGAAACTCCTTGTGCTTAGTCTTCTAGGAGACCCAAATGCACTTTGTGGCGTTTGGCCGGCTGACTGCCCGGCAAGGACAGCCACCCTGCTGGGTGACTGACAGCTAGGCTGGAATGAATGGGAGAAACCTGAATAAAAGGTGAGGCTTTTGGCTTTGAAGGCAGAGTAGACCACTGGACGAAGGAACCGAAGAAGAACTTGAAGGAGGTCTGCTGCAAATCCTTGACCGTTGATTTGCCTGGTGAAGCCCTGCTGCTGTGCTGAAACTCCAAATTCTTATTGACAGAGAAGCCCCTGCAAGGACGACTTCTCAACTTGAGTTGGTGGGACCAATCAACTCAAAAGTAATCCACCTGGACATCTTCTCGGAGCTGGTTGAATTTCCACAGAGTTGCTGCTGGAAACCGAATAGCCAGGGAGACGAACACCAGATTGTGTGTGTTGTTTTTAAGTTGGCCAAGAGCTCCAGGAAGATCCTCAAACTGTCCGAGCCTAAGCCCCTCAACAGAGTGCAGGACCCCAGAAGCCAGGAAAGCCCATCTCGACAGACAGAAACCGCAGTGTTGCCATTTGCGGTAGTCGCAAGGAGCTGAAACACTGAAGTTCCACTTGTTTGAAGATTGCCAGTTGCAAGCAGAGGCCTTCCTGTTGCAGTGCAGGAGCCCCCAGAAGTCCTCCCTTCTCCCCACGACTGAAGCCCAGGAACAGTGAGATCTGCAGAGCTGCACAGGAACAGACATCTGCTGCACTTTTTCTTCAATCCAAAGTTATAGTAAAGTCTGAGAGAACTTTTCTTATTGTAGAGTTGCTTGCATCGTCTACTACTCACCAGTCTAAACAGCTTGTGACCCTCCATGGATTCTTCTTTTCTTCAAAGTCTTCTAAAACATTGTGCAAAGACTTTTCTACTTCCCTACCAGAAGTGCTTCAGCTCAGACTTTTGCCCATGCCCATTGACTTAACCAGTTATACTGAATGACACTGCTTAGGGGATCCAAAAGTGTTTGCCTGCTTAAGAATATTTGTGATCTCTTGTTTGTTCCAATAACCTTTTCCTTTAACCAATTCCTACGAATGTTCTAAATGCAACAGTCAAATATTAATGTCTCCAGCAACCTAGCTATTGAAGTCACCCGAGGGTGTAGGTTGTGATTGTGGGCCATCCCAAAAGGGTCTTTACGGATTTAGAAATTAAGAGCGTGTCTTTTTGGAGTGTATTTGGCGTTTGCTTTCATATTGCTCCCTTCTAAGAAGGCTTATTCTAATTGATAAATTAATCATTGTTTATTCAAGAAACCTTGTGTGTAAGTGTATGAGTACTTGTCACTGTGAATCTCTGTAACTCCCCTACAGCTGACATTGACCCTCTGGAGATAAGACGGGCTGCTCAACACAATACCAA